>NC_137812.1:14200780-14720780 GCF_963921795.1 Nannobrachium achirus
AACCGAACAATGCACTGTCATTTCCTACAGAGCCACCCAAACCATAACCAGTTGTTGTGGTTTTTCAGTCATGAATAGACAGTTGCTATGACTACACAAGTTCCATTTTGCAGCACAAACCCAGACAGGCTAACAGCCTATTTAGTAACACTTAAATGTTATAAGAAGTTCATCATTCAGTGTGTTCAGAACACAGCATCCACTAATTAACAGATTAAATATACATACACTACTATCAGTCAACAATGAACACTATTTGTATTATTTGTTTTGCCAGCAGTCATTTTATAATAGTAGGCCTCTCAATTTAAATGATAGTGAAACAGAAATGTCTAAGGTTTCGCAATCTGTGAAAGAGTCTGTGAAATTAGAAGTTACTACAGAGTCATGAAGTGAAGTTAACCACAAAAGAGTGTATGTGTAAATGTGACCATGTTTGAATATTTGCAGTAGAGGTCAGAGTAAGAGGGTGGAGCTTAATGATAAAGGCATTTATACCTTCATCATATCACAAGGAAATGTCCCATATCGTCTCTTTCCAGAACTAGACAAGTCACCTGCAGCTCGTTGTCATCATGAGAAATGTCTACATTTACTGTTTGCTTTCTGGTGAGTGACCTCTGCTTGTTTTCATGTGTCTCTCTGCCTGTGTGGTTGTCTCTGTCTCTGAGTGTCTGTATGACGCTCTCAATGTCTCTGTCTCATCCTTTGTCTGTCCACTGTTGTGTAGAGCATCTAGAATCCTTCTGCAAAATACACTCCTCATCATGTTGTCAATTAATAAGTTGCGTGTCAATTTACTGATGAGCTGTTTCCTTGCTTATCTCTTGTACTGTAGTGTGGAGTATTGTGGAGACTCTCAACAAAATGGGCCATGTTGGGAGTGATGTGTTTTTCACCTGCTCCTGGGACAAATGGACCTGGTACACTGGGGATTATACATTATACCTCCGTAAAAATACATGCACATCAAATACAGACATCATTGTCAAGGCAGAATCTGGAAAAAACTGCAGTAAAAGATAGAATAAGTATAAGCAACACAGGAAAAGTCTTAGAGGTATCCATCACTAAACTCAAGAAGTCAGACTCTGGAAAATACCTATGTGGACTGGACAGACCACTTGTGAAGGATCATTTTGTAGAAGTTCATCTTGATGTTAAAGATGGTAAGGGCTGTAACTAAATACTGTGCTTCAATGATGAACTGTACATCATGTGTACTATATCTCATCCTCCATGTTGAAAGGATTCATTATTGTGTCATAATATAATAATAATAATATAAATGTTTAAAAAGTGTTACAATACTGTATCTGCATTCATTCATTTGACATGCTTCCAATTCCTGTTGCAACAGTTAATACGATTACTCCAGGTACAACAGTTAAGAAGTCCACTACCGCAACCACTCTTCAGCGTCCTGATGATTCTACAATGATCTCCATCATTTCCACAACATCCATGGTTCATGAATCTTCTTCCTCCTCATCCTCAGTGACTGGTATGTATAATCTGTTTCATGTGTGTGCAGTGAATACAATTCACAATACATATGCGTGTGTGTGTGTGTGTGTGTGTGTGTGTGTGTGTGTGTGTGTGTGTGTGTGTGTGTGTGTGTGTGTGTGTGTGTGTGTGTGTGTGTGTCTTTGTTTGCAGTGGTCATCTACTGTTGTTTAATCAAGTCCCACTTGCAATACCCCCAGGGGACCCCCTCTCCCACCATGTCTCCAAGACCAACAAGGTCGACACAACATGCATTTATAATACAGGTTAATACAAGTTTATTAACAGGGTTATTATTTAATTTTTCACCAAAAAAGTTAATTTTTTACAGTGTGCTCAATCCAAACGTCCCGTTTTTGCAGTGCTCAGAACGTGAAGGCACAACGTTTTTTTTTACAGTGTACTCATAACGTTGGCTGCTGGTGCTTCCTTGCAGGGCTGCTGCTGTACAGCTAAAGCAGAAGCACAGCAGTGGTTCTCAACCTTTTCAGGCCGCAACGCCAAAATAATCATATTTCAACTGCGGACCCCCCCACCCTGACGAGCACTAAGAGTTGAGGCATTACATTTTGTATAACATGGTTCTATTGTGAAAATAGCAGATATTAACATGTAGATTGTCTAAAAAGTCCTTAAATTGTCACTTTAGAAATGTGCAGATACCCTCTATACACTTAAACTTTATGTTGATTTGTTTACTGTTGAGTGAGAAAACAACATTGCATGTTAAGTTAATCATTTATTTAAATTGTTGTACTTTCTTGTACTAAAATATTTGTTTTTATTTTGTATTATTTTTTATTGTTTTTTATAGATCATAATATTTCAATATTAATGTTATATTATAATTTGAATCTGAGTGTTTTGCCAATTATTTGGGGCCCATGGCCTCTCAGCCAGTGGGCCCCAGGCCAAAGGTTGAGAATCACTGAAGTACATTATGTATTTTTGTTCAGTCTGATATTGTTTCTATCTGATGTAACTAATTTATGCTCTCTAGGTTTGCTGGTTGGTTTAGCTGCTGCGCTAGCAGTGACAGTGGTGGCAGCGCTGATGTTCTACATAAAGAGAACCAGAAAACCACAAGGTGACACACACACACACACACACGCACGCACGCACGCACACACGCGCACACACACATAGAGAGAGAGAGATGAGTTAAACATGTGTTGCATAATTATATTTTCCAGTGGTCATCCTCAGTGCCAGGAACCCTACTGGAGATGATGGAGAGGTGAGTATTATGACAGTTTGTCTGATGATTTACTTCATTGTTCTTTGCTCTGGTGTATAAATAATAGAATAATGCCACTCACTTTACTCGATCAGGTACTGTATCAGAACGTCCAAACAGCCACTATGGATCAAACACCACAAGGTGAATCTCTCTCTCTCTCTCTCTCTCTCTCTCTCTCTCTCTCTCTCTCTCTCTCTCTCTCTCTCTCTTCTCCTCGGCTAAAAGGTATACAGGGAATCACATAGAAACAAACATAATAGCGAGGCAGATAAAGTGCATATTACAGGTGAATCGTTCACTTGCGGATACAAGCACCAAAATTGGCACACATACTCCTTAGGCATTGCTCTTTTCAGAAAACCATCTGGCCAAATAAAATTTCAAGATGGCGGCCAATTTTCATGATGGCCGCCATTGAATATACAGTAATCTTGCATTCCGCAATAAAATCCCATAGACTTGTCCTATTTGAATGATTTTGGTGTCAAATCATACATTTATCACTATGTAGAATCCAAATTTGGACCCATGGACTTCCTTGTACCATATATCAGTCCCGGAATCTTAATATTCTGCTAAATTAGAGGTTTGTGTTATGTCTGACTCGGGTAAAATGGGTGGTTGTGTATATCTTAGTATTGTTAGAGATTTATAGTGTGTATGTGTGTGTGTGGGGGGGGGGGGGGGGGGGGGGGGGGGGGGATGGTAATGTAGTAATGTAGTAACTCAACAGAGCGGATTTCAATGCACAGCGGCTGACGCAGCTAAAATGCATGGTAGATATAATAGCGCCGTGGGATCACTCTTTGTCTATTCTCTATTCTTCGACCTTTTTGACTTGGGTAACCCTGCCAGGAGTACAAGACTCCTGCCGACATAGCTCTGGGGGTCAGGGAGACACGCAAACTGCCTCACCACGATAAGGTGATGATCCCGTCGAGGCAGGAGGTAGTTTTTTTTGTTGTCTGGATAAACCTTGCAAGCTCTTGCAAGCTCTTCCATATTTTAAAATCAAAAGGAGAAACATAAATGCATCAAATTTATACCAGAAATCTTTGAATCACACACACTCCAGTATGTCACTGCCAAAGCATGATGGGTAAGTTAAGGGTCTGTCAGGAGTCTGCATTTCTGGTTGACATACTGTTGACTGACTCCAGATGCAGGCCGCTTGATAGGAAGCGCGCTTCACATGTTGCTTCAGTGCTGCTTTGTGTTGGAGGAATGGCTTCGATGGCCTCTGCTTCCGAGCAAACAAGTCCAACCTCGCATCATTGACACCTTCAGCTGTGCTGGATCAGTCGTACATCATGACCACAAACTTCTCCAAGGTTTTCAGGTCTTCATCATCCACTACAGGTGGGTAATGGCTGAGTTTGCTGAAGACACCGGAAGCCTCATCACAAACATTACAGGTTTTGCCATGCAGACTTCTTCCCCTTTCCGCGGAATGCTGAAACAACATTGCAGCCAGTGAAGGCATGGAAGAAGAGCATCCCTTTGCTCTTTTCTGCAAGAGTGCAACACAGGTCATGAACAGGAATCCACTTTAAGTTCTGTCTTTGGCCAAAGGCAACCCACAACTGCTGCAGACCGAGCTCCTGAAGTGCCTGCAGAACACTGACTGCGATGACAACAACATCTGTGTCATTGGCTTTGACCATGATGACCTTGCTGCCTGCTTCTGTGGCATGCCTGGCATGCACAAAGATCCCGTGTGTCCGCTTCTTCGTGACTGCATGGTGCCACCCCAGCCAGATTGATAGTGCTGTACAAGAGAACAGACATTGTGTTTGATGTTTACCGGCCATCTAGTCTGAAAGCTGAAACTAGATCGAAGCGTGGACGTGGGGTGAGACGCAGGGTGACAGACTTGGGCATAATTCCTTCAAAATGGCAAAACTTTATGAGAGGAAATGACAACAAAGCTGAGCTATTCAACGTTCTGGCTGATAAGATAGCATGTGTGGCCTCACCAAATGTGGTCATTGTGACCAAGGAAGAAGATGCTCTCAGCAACAGTTGTGGGTTGCCTTTGGCCAAAGACAGAACTTAAAGTGGATTCCTGTTCATGACCTGTGTTGCACTCTTGCAGAAAAGAGCAAAGGGATGCTCTTCTTCCATGCCTTCACTGGCTGCAATGTTGTTTCAGCATTCCGCGGAAAGGGGAAGAAGTCTGCGTGGCAAACCTGTAATGTTTGTGATGAGGCTTCCGGTGTCTTCAGCAAACTCAGCCATTACCCACCTGTAGTGGATGATGAAGACCTGAAAACCTTGGAGAAGTTTGTGGTCATGATGTACGACCGATCCAGCACAGCTGAAGGTGTCAATGCTGCGAGGATGGATTTGTTTGCTCGGAAGCAGAGGCCATACGAAGCCATTCCTCTAACGCTAGCAGCACTGACGCAACATGTGAAGCGCGCTTCCTATCAAGCGCCCTGCATCTGGAGTCAGTCAACAGTATGTCAACCCGAAATGCAGACTCCTGACAACTGGGCTGGACCAAGAAAGGAGATCTGTGGCAGATTGATTGGACTGAGCTCCAACCCATTGCAGAGAGCTGCCAGCAGCTGACCAAGTGTGGATGCAAGTTGGAATGCTGCAGTCGATGCAAATGCTACCGCTTTGGTCTGACCTGCACGGCACTGTGCAGCTGCAGGTGCGAGGTTTAGAAGCGTTGTAGTCTAGGCCTACTATACTATTGTGCTATAATGCCTAGGCCCTAGATAGAAAAAACTTTAAAAAAAACCTACCTCCTGCCTCCGACGGGATCATCACCTTATCGTGGTGAGGCAGTTTGCATGTCTCCATGACCCCCAGAGCTATGTCGGCAGGAGTCTTGTACTCCTGGCAGGGTTACCCAAGTCGAAAAGGTTGAAGAATAGAGACTAGACAAAGAGTGATCCCACGGCGCTATTATATCTACCATGCATTTTAGCTGCGTCAGCCGCTGTGCATTGAAATCCGCTCTGTTGAGTTACTACATTACTACATTACCACCCCCCCACCCCCCCCCCCCCCCCCCACACACACACACACACACACACACACATACACACTATAAACCTCTAACAATACTAAGATATACACTACCACCCATTTTACCCAGGTCAGACATAACACAAAATTCTAATTTAGCAGAATAATTAGGATTTCGGGACTGATATATGGTACAAGGAAGCCAGTGAGTAAGTCCATGGGTCCAAATTTGGATTCTACATAGTGAAAAATGTATGATTTGGACACCTTGATCATTCAAATAGGACAGGTCTATGGTCTTTATTGCGGAATGCAAGATTACTGTATATTCAATGGCGGCCATCTTGAAAATTGGCCGCCATCTTGAAATTTTATTTGGCCAGATGGTTTTATGAAAAGAGCAATGCCTAAGGAGTATGTGTGCCAATTTTGGTGCTTGTATCCGCAAGTGAACGATTATTTCTGTTATCTGCCCGGCTATAATAACATTTACATTATCATTTTGGGGAACATTATGTTATTTTCCAGTGGTCATCCTCAGTGCCAGGAACCCTGCTGAAGATGATGGAGAGGTGAGTATTATGATTATTCATCATTCTTTGTTCCAGTGTAACTTGTGTATTATGAAGACTAAAACTAACATGCGAAAAATATATTTAAAAACAATATTTCTAAAGAAACCTAGAGAAATCCTAAAATGTAAAAATAAATATTAAAATAATGTAAAACTAACAAAAAATGAACGTCTAAGTTAAACTGATCAGAATTGCATGTAAAATCATTGGGGGCGGGTTTCCATTCCAAAACATCCCCATTCCGAAACCAGATTAGTTTTCACCAGCATTGGCAGGTTAGCATTTCACCAGGTTAGCATACACCAGTGTTAGTTTTACTGAGGTTAGGGTTGTTTCGGAGTGCCGATGTGTAACCAAAATCATTGCTTTTCTATCATATAGGTATCTGAAATACTAAAACAAAGACTAAACTAAAACTACTCGTCAATTCCTAAAAATAGAACTACTACAACTGTACTTAAAAACTAAAACTGAACTGACATCAACCACTAAACTGAAAAACATATGAATATTTCAGAACTATAAAGGGGGTTCCACACTAGGCGCGGTTGCCGCTACGGCTGCCGCTTGGGTCCGCGGTTACCGCACGCGGTCTCTCATGTGTACACACAAAACAAAATCACTCCGCGAATAAACGCTGGGCGGTATTTCACGAAGATGAACACAATCCATCTCTCACCGCCCGCGTACGCATGCACAAACAAGCACGCTCGCGGTGGATTTCACGGGACCGCGCCCGCTCGCCTCGCCACCCCAAAACTTCGCTGCATGGCTGAAAAAGCCGCCCGCCTCCCATTGAAAATGAATTTCTAGGAGGCGGTAACCGCGGCTAGTGTGGAACCCCCTTAATTCTGTTCATGTCTCGTATGTTCCTTGGACACTGGCTTCTCAATGCTGGCAGTTAGGATGGGTTGAGGATAAATAATGGATATTTTCAGATGTACAAGTTTGACCAATTAAACTTTCTCCTCCTCTATATCTATCAGACCACAGGTCCAGACTCCATCTATCAGAGCCTCCATCCAGCCTCTATGGATCAGAACCAAGTCTATGGAGTCATATCACCATCTACAAAAAAAAGTGCTGGGCCTGATGGCATACCCCCAGAGGTCTTGAAGAACTGCGACCTAGACAACCTCATCCTAGACTTTTGCAACAATGCTCTACAGCACAACAAGCAACCTGAAATATGGTCTCTGTCTAACATCATCCCGGTGCCTAAAGCTGGAGACCTCTCAAAGCCAGACAACTACAGAGGCATCAGCCTGACATGTATCACTGCTAAGGTCTTCAACCGAATGATACTGAACAGGATACGGCATGCCATCGACCCTCACCTGAGAGAGAACCAAAATGGTTTTCGAGAGGAGAGAACAACCGTAGCACAGATCCTGGCATTAAGGAGATTAATAGAGGAGGTGAAAAAGGACAACCTAGCAGCTGTACTGTGCTTCATTGACTTCAAAAAAGCTTTTGATTCTATCCACAGAAGCAAGATGGTGAAGATCCTTGAGGCCTACAATGTCCCTCCCAACATTCTCCGGGCTATCGAGACCATGTACGCAAAAACAAGGGCCAAAGTGGTGACCCCGGATGGCAGCAGTGAGGTGTTTGACATCCGAGCTGGTGTAATGCAAGGAGACACCCTAGCCCCCTACCTCTTCATCATAGTTCTAGATTATGCGCTCAGGAAAGCCATAGGGGGACGAGAACAAGAGCTTGGCTTCACGCTAACACCAAGGAGGTCAAGGCGGCATCCCGCAGTAGTTCTGACAGACCTGGACTATGCGGACGACATCAGCCTGCTCTCCGACAGCATGGAACAAGCACAAGAACTCCTGAACAGGGTGGAGATAGAGTGTGCCAAAGTTGGTCTCAGGCTAAATGCTAAGAAAACTGAGGTTATCACCTATAACCTACCTGATCACTCACCTCTGACAACAACAGAAGGAGCTGTGTTGAAGGAAGTTTTCATGTGTCTCTCTGCCTGTGTGGTTGTCTCTGTCTCTGAGTGTCTGTATGATGCTCTTAATGCCTCTGTCCAGGAACAAGCTGGGCCCCTGATTCAGCCCGGGAAAAAGGAGTTGGAGAGGCCCTTATTGCGCCCGGCCAGATTTGTTCGCCTTCCGGGCGCGCTAACCGATGAGCGGTTACTGTGAAATAGGTCTCATCGTTTTTCTTGGATAAAGAGAGTCTAATGATTTTATATGTACACCATCTAGGAGTAGTCAAGGAAGCTAGGGAGTAGTGGGCCGGCATTCGGATGATAGATAAGCCAGTGGGGCCAATGTGATGGCTCTGTGGGCTGCTGCTACTCAGTGCTATAGAGAGATCTCTCTATAGCTGCTGCTACTCAAAGATTGGCCATTTCAGATCATGAGAGACAAGCCATTGGGCCAATTACACGAGTTATATTTACTTTGTGGGCCGGCCATTTTCAAGTCAACAATTTTTTTAAGCCAGCCATTGGACAGGCGGTGTAGCATATTGAATCCTTCTGCAAAAATACACTCCTCACATCTTGTTGTCAATTAATAAAGTTGTGTGTCATACTGATGAGCTGTTTCCTTGCTTATCTCTTGTACCATAGTATGGAGTATTATGGAGACAACACCTCTCAGCATAACTGGTCACGTTGGGGGTGAAGTGTCTTTCACCTGCTCAGGCTGGGATGTCTGGACCTCCACTGAGGATAATACGAAGTACCTCTGTAGAAATCCATGTAGAAATGAAGACATGTTGGCCAAAGCAGAATTTGGACAAACAATACAACACGGTAGAATACGTTTAATGAACTCTGGGAAAGAATTAAATGTATCCATCACTAAACTACAGAAGTCAGACCTCTGGAACATACAAATGTGGACTGGACAGAAAATTGGTGAAGGATGAATTCATACAAGTGCATCTTGATGTTAAAGATGGTAAGTCTGTCCCGCTGAGTCACATGCTGCGTGTGTGTTGTAGCCTACTGTCTTCAAAGATGAACTGATGTACATCATGTTTACATTGTGAGTTAATTGTTCTGAATTGAATTCTCTTTATCCAGAAAGGACTACATTAGTTATAAAAACATACATGGCCTATTCTAGAAATTATTAAACATTCCTCTTTTGTTTTCAAACATGTGTCCAGCTCCTGTTACAACATATAAGATGACCACTCCCATTACAACGGTTATGATGACCACCGCTGTGTCTACATTCCGACATCCTGATGTTTCTACAATGATCTCCATCGTATCCACAACTACCATGCTTCACGAACCCTCTTCCATCTCCTCGTTAGGGACTGGTATACCATCTGAGTTCCTTATTGTCTCAATTCTTTTATTGTTTTCCGTTTGATTATTTATCTATGCCAGGCCGAACACAGGCTGGAACTCATGTCTGTCTGTACAGATGTGCTGTTTCAACTCTTCAGTAAATGTCGTACAAATGCATTTTTTCCACAGGTTTCTTTCCCTGTTTTGCCTTTCTAATTTTGATGAAGCGTATTTTTGCAGAAACCCGCATATGGCAAAAAACCTGCACTCCATTCCCATTGAAAAGCAGAATCCACTGTCATAGGTAGATTTGCAATTCAAAAGTCAGAAAAGGTCATAAAAATAGCAAAAATAGCTGATCTACAGTACAAGCTCAATGTTCTGCCAATCCACAGAAAATCTACGGTCTTGCCAATGGCAGGAAGTGTGAAGTGTGAAGTTTTGAAATGGCACATTATGTATGTAATGAAATGGTCAAATAGCCTATACAGTGTTCATAAGACTACTGCGCAAAATATTATCAATTATACATAGTCTACTTTAGAATGTAGGTGCATATGTATGTATGTATGTGTGGCGGAGAGAGTCGCAGCCCCAGCCAATGTAGGTGCATATGTATGTATATATGTGTGGCGGAGAGAGTCGCAGCCCCAGCCTGAAGCCTCAAAAGTCTAGTATCTGCCATCGTTCCATAAGGATATCCCTTTGTTGCAATGGTTAAGATATTGGACTTTCACGTGGGAGGCCTGGGTTCGAAGCCCGGGTGGGGAGATCCGATTCACCTCTGTTACATTGGTGCCGTGACCCGGATCCAGGCTTCCCCGCAGGAGGAGGTCAAAGGGGGGTGAGAGTGGTAGAGAAAGTCGCAGCCCCAGCCTGAAGCCTCAAAAGTCTAGTATCTGCTCTTGTTCCATAGGGATATCCCTTTGGAGTAATGGTTAAGATATTGGACTTTCACGCGGGAGACCCGGGTGCGAAGCCGGGTGGGGAGGTTCGG
Source organism: Nannobrachium achirus (assembly GCF_963921795.1). Classification (NCBI taxonomy): domain Eukaryota; kingdom Metazoa; phylum Chordata; class Actinopteri; order Myctophiformes; family Myctophidae; genus Nannobrachium; species Nannobrachium achirus. The sequence continues at coordinate 14,211,343 of NC_137812.1, forward strand.
GTCACCTCTGTTACATATGTATCTATGTATGTATCTAAGGAGAAAGTGCAGCAGAAAATATGGGTGGATCTGTAATGTAATGCTGCAGGACTCAGTGTTACTCAGGACTCAAACATGGATTCCCTACTTCCTGGTCCCCAAACACAGCCAGTCAACCATGGCCTTTTTCTGCATTATGCTTTCAACTATGCGCCCCTATAGGTTGGGAGGAGTATAGCACATATCATCCAAGACTGTCATATAAGTGTCTAATATATGACAGTTTTGTATCATATCAAGGCTAACAATAGTAGGCCTATATATACAGTATGTATGTATGCATGTCATACATGCAGTCTGCCGATGTGTGTCCACCACTTCTAGGTTTGCTGGTCAGTTTAACTGTTGCACTAGCAGTGACAGTGGTGGCAGTGCTGGCGTTCTACATGAAGAGAACCAGAAAACCACAAGGTGAAAATAAAAAGAAACAATCACACATGCACGCACGCACGCACGCACACACGCACACGCGCACACGCACACACACACACACACACACACACACACACACACACACACACACTCAAATATTGAGTATAGCCCAGACTACTGCTTACTTTCTCCCTATCTTCCAGTAACTGCCCTCAGTGCCTGCAACCTCACTGAAGATGTTGGTGAGGTGAGTGTTATCTTTGAGTTTTATAATGATTCTACGCTGTTCTTTGTTCTGGTGGAACATGTGTGTTGTTGTGTTGCTTTCACTGTACATTTATGTTGTTTTGTCTTCAATGTTTGTTCTTGATGTTGTTCTGTTCTTGGTTTGATTGATTGATTGATTGATTGATTGATTGATTGATTGATTGATTGATTGATTGAATACTTTATTAGTTGCCATCTGCTCTTCAGACCAGGAGGGTATTCGATTAATCATGACATAGTGTTCATGAAGATGTATTTTAAGCTATATTTTTAAAATAAAGTTTTACATTTAAACAATTTTTAGCAGCTATAGCTAGGTAGGCTTTGACTCATCTGGTTTACAGTAGGATTTATCTGCATGACCAAACAGATGAAACAGAAGTGTAGAAATGACATGCACTTGTGCTAATCATGTTCAGAGTGTAGTCAAAAGAATCTATCTGACCCCCTCGCCTTCCTCCCATGTTTAGAATGTTTGACGAAAAACATTTTAATATTGTGGGAGACAGGGCGCCCGCTGGCCTACTGGTCCAGGCACATAGACGGGTTTCTTGTTTACAAACATTGAGACTAAATGCACAGGTGACTGTATCATGTAATCAGTCCGTCCAATCCCCAAACCTGTTGTTTTGGGGAGCGCTGGTTAAGCCTGGTTTCATTGGCTAATTTTGGTACCAAATCAAACATGACGTGGACCAGAAACCCGTCTATACCACTTAGGCATTGCCGCATAGGCATGGATAACTTATGCTCTTATGCTTGTGCATGTAGTTCACCCCGCCAGCTTTGGCCAGTAGGAGCCGGTTGCTTCAACTTTCTACCGTGGTTCTGGGGGCTTGTGTTAGACTCATTGAAAACACTCGAAAATTGGATTATACTTTAACCCCCTGACCCTCATGCCTGCTTCTGGTGACTGATGTCCTTTTTATGTGTGATGGAGTCGTGTGAGAAAATCTTCTGACAGCAGAAAATATCTGCTGAATATAGTTCTTCTCAGACTTTCTTTTAACAATCATTAGACTCAACTTAGCCCAGACTCCCTCCCCAGTTGAAGTTCAGAATTTTAATGAATGTAGAATTAATTATGTGCAGGATGTAATTTGCAGCAAATTAGGTGACTTAATTTAATTGACCATGTTTTAAACAATAATGGATTTTAAAATACAAATCCTCTCACTCACTCTTCTGCCAGTGTGCCAGTGATCACCCTCCCATGTGCCATTTTTTTTTAATCAGCCCCACAGTAGGTGCTCTAACAGGCCAATTCTGTTTTTACCTATAACTGCACGATCTGTGTAAAACTTTGTATGTGCACTCCCTAGAGGCCGAGACAACCTTTTCCCTGCATTTTTCACACCTGCCTTTTATGGTCCACATGATCTCTATAGTCATATGATCAAGACAGATCTGTTAGATTTGTAATATTCTATCTGGATTGGCTAAGATTTACATCTAAAGTTTGCACGAGTGGCCCATTTTGAACAAAATTCCACAAATCATGAACGATTGCTGTGTAACTTTGCATGTCCATTCACATTTTTTATATCGGTATTCGGTACAACTTATCTCTATAGTCAAGTGATCAAGATGGAGCCGTCTGATTGTTCATATTCCATTCTGATTGGTGAATTACGAACACTACTGGCCCACTATAAACTATCTGACCTGGTGGAGAGCTGTGCTCCGAGGACCACTTTTTCTAGTTGGTTTATGACGTACTCCTTCCTCCTATTGTGTAGAGTAGACACATACAAATGAAGAAACAAGGGGTGAAGGCCAACCGACAGGGACCCCCTGTCTCACCATGTCTGCTGTCTACACAACCACCAACCAGACCAACAATTCCGACCCAACCTGCAGCATCTATGCTAATGTTAACGATTCCACCCACCAGGATCCTTCAGATTCGACTTACCTTACTGTACTCCCCCCTGAAGTAAGCAGAGACACTGACAGAGACAGCAGAACATATCTGCTGAATTGATTGTTTGTCTCAGTATGTATTTGAACTTTTTTTAAAGCTTTTATTTGTCTCTGTCTGTGACATACTTCTTCCTCCTATTGTGTAGACACATAGGGATGAAGAATCAAGGGGTGAAGACCAATCCTCAGGGACCCCCTGTCTCACAATGGCTCCTGTCTACACGACTGTCAAAAAGACCAACAAGGCCGGCGTAACCTGCAGCATCTATGCTAACATTAACGATTGATGACTTCAGATGACTACACTGCGCTCCCCCCTGGAAGCTGAGACGCTTTCAGTGTTGATTTGCAGCCAAGCCAGGATACTAAAATGTCTCAAAGCTCTTCACCGGTGCCTTTGGTCAATGTGATCCCTGATGATGATTCAAGTAAATTAACTATTAAAGCCCCTTTTCCACTGCAAAGTGGAACCAGAACTTTCCAGAACCTGAACCTATTTTTTTGGCTCTGTTTTTTCTTCCGCGCACAGCCCGGTTCCAGACAAGGTTCCTGGAACTTTATTTCGGTCCTGCTCCTGAAGTAGAACTAAACTTGAGTTCTGGGAACCTATGGGCGGGGCCAGCAGCGCTGCTGCTCGGACCCTGGTTAGTTCTGGTTGTATGGAAACAAAAGCAGAACTTCGTTCCGGAACTTCACAGGTTCTTGAAAGTTCTTGGTTCTGGAAAGTTCTGGTTCTAGTTCTGGGTCGGCCCGACAGTGGAGATGGGGCTTTAGTTGTTTTCTCCCCCATGTGCTCCTGGTTGCTATTTGATTTCATTTAGCATTCAACTGATTCTTATTTTCCATTTGCCCATGTATATCACTGATATATGTATGCTCTGATTGTCTTGCATTTTCTTTGATGATTCTTTGTTTTTAATAGTTTGATTAATAAACGTTTTTTCTTTTGACAGACTGTGAGAATATTGTATGCACGTGTTCGCTCTCCTATAGATTTGCATTAGCAAGTTTGACAACACCGTCACTTCAACTGGATTTAACTTTATCTTTTTCATAACAATACGCTATCCAATCCTAAGCAGGGTGACCACATGAAAATGTGGTACCAATGCTTTACCAATGTTGAAAGTCAGTCTAAAAGTGTTTTAGTCAACTTACAAATTAAACAAAAGCTTAGCTTTTATCATATCTATGGTTGAATCAGAAGCACACAATAGACTATAAAGGTCACAGGTTAGGCCTTTAGCATGTGAAGCACTTAACATATATATATATATTTTTTTTTAATGCAGCTTTCCAGTCAGAAAAGTAATACATTTAGTAATACATTTAGTTAAATAAATTAAAAATAAAGAATCACTCATGCCACAAATGACAACATAGAGTTCTGGAAATACATATAAACATGTAGATTATGCAGAATTATGGGTCCCTGCACACACACACACACGTGCGCGCGCGCGCGCACACACACACACACACACACACACACACACACACACACACACACACACACACACACACACACACACACACGTGCACGCACAGATGCTGGCAAACATCCACTTTATGCATGCACACATGCTTGCATACATGGATATTAATTAAAAAAGTGTGTATTTGTGTATACAGACATATTTATAAATATAAAATTGCATGAATGTTGATGGAAATCTCAATCTTTATTAGAGACATTTTTAAAGTGCATTGATCACGGTGAAAGGGTGCAAACACTTCTATTACACCACAAGTTGTTGCATCTCAACAAAATGAGGAAATGTGATTTCACAACAAGGCCACTCTTCAAAGGAGCGGTTGTGTTTTTTAAGTGATGACAGATTGGTACAAGCTCAACACAAAGACAGGCTACCAGCCTATTTGGTAGCACTTTAACGTAATCTGAAATTCATCATTCAATGTGTTCCAAACACAGGATCCAGTAATTGACAGATCCTAGAGATACTACAATCAGTCAGTGAGGACCGTCATTTGTATTCATTGTGTGCAAGGAATTAGTTTGTAAAAGCGAGCCTCACTCTATTCAAATGAATAGTGTGACTCTTAAGTGTGAATCTGAGAGTTAAATATGACATGAAATGAAGCTAACCATGAATGAGTTGAGTTGAGTATGTGAGAACATTACCATGTTTGCAAGTTTGCATTGAAGTTCAGAGAAATAGCTAGGGTGGAGCTTGATGATGTAAAGATGAGCTATGAGGAACTCACAAATCCTCTATTTCCAGAACTAGACAAGTCACCTGCAGCTCGTTGTCATCATGAGAAATGTCTACATTTACTGTTTGCTTTCTGGTGAGTGACCTCCACTTGTTTTCATGTGTCTCTCTGCCTGTGTGGTTGTTTCTGTCTGTGAGTGTCTGTATGATGCTCTCAATGTCTCTGTCTCATCCTTTGTCTGTCCACTGTTGTGTAGAGCATCTAAAATCCTTCTGCAAAAATACACTCCTCACATCATGTTGTCAATGAATACGTTGTGGGTGGTGTGTCATACTGATGAGCTGTTTCCTTGCTTGTCTCTTGTACTGTAGTGTGGAGTATTGTGGAGACAACACCTCTCAGCATAAATGGTCATGTTGGAGGTGAAGTGAATTTCACCTGCTCAGACTGGGATGTCTGGCATCACACCAATGTTGAGGGTAATACAAAGTACGTTTGTAAAAATCCTTGCCACACAGAGGAAGACAAGACCAAGGCACAATATGGAAAAACTACAGTAAACAACAGAATAACTTTGACAAACCCTGGAAAAGACTTATTTGTATCCATCACTAAACTTGAGAAGTCAGACTCTGGAACATACATCTGTGGCCTGGAGAGATCTGTCTTACCGCATAAACATTTACAAGTGCACCTTGATGTTAAAGAGAGTAAGGACTACATTATTGAAAAAAAATATATATATAATCTACAAATCATAAATAAAACATAAATACGTAATGATATCATGTATTGCTCTTTGTTCTCAGACATGCTTCCAGATCCCGATACAACAGTTAACATGACCACTACCACCACATGTACAATTCAACATCCTGATGTTTCTACACCGACCAATCTTCATGAATCCTCTGGTAAGCAGTCTGTTTACTCAAATCATGTGTATGCAATGGTAATGGGATGACGTATGTAGGCTATGCATGTATGCATGTGTACAGTATGCATGTATGCATGCATGCATGCATGCATGCATGCATGTATGCATGTATGTATGTATGTATGTATGCATGTACGTATGTACGCATGTACGCATGTATGTATGCATGTATGTATGCATACATGTATGTATGTATGTATGTATGTATGTATGTATGTATGTATGTATGTATGTACGTACGTACAGTATGTATGCATGTATGTACGTATGTACGCATGTATGCATGTATGCATATATATGCATGCATGTATGTATGTATGTATGTATGTATGTATGTATGTATGTATGTATGTATGTATGTATGTATGTATGTATGTATGTATGTACTTCATAGTTTAAACATAATAATAATTCTGCTCTCTTCTAGGTTGGTTTGTTGGTTTAACTGTTGCACTAGCAGTGACAGTGGTGGCAGCGGTGCTGCTGTTCTACATAAAGAGAACCAGAAAACCACAAGGTGAGATGTGTACACGAACACACACGCGCGCACACACACACACACACACACACACACACACACACACACACACACACACACACACACACACACACACACACACACACACACACACACACACACACACACACACACACACCTGCCTGTAGCCAAGAAGGCTAATATCTGACTCTGCCAGGTGGATTTGTCTTTTGCTTGTGGAAATAAAATAGGCTTCAATAGCATTTTATTATTGTTTTTAAATTATTTATGTATTGTTTATTTAATTAAGAAAAATACATTTTAATAAATCAATGAATGTACCCAAATGCATTTCAGGTGTAATTGTAACTATTTCTATTTCCTTAATGTGTCTGAATTTATGATAGCATTTTCCCCCTACTTCACTCATGATCATCAATGAACCTTCACCCATCATCCTCTTTGCTCTTTAAAAAGTGATGTTTTGTGACGTATATTTTCCAGTTGCCATCGTCAGTGTCAAGAACCCCAGTGAAGATGATGCAGAGGTTAGTATTTTTGGCCGTTGTGATGACCGATGACAGTTCTTAGGATTCTTCATTGTTCTTTGCTCTGGTGTGATATCAAACTAAACAGTAGTAGTAGTAGTAGTAGTCATAGTACTAAACCATGTCTGTTTCTTGTGGATATCCTCATTGCACTTAAACTGTTAAGATTTATACCGCTATATCAAACAAATCACCTTCTATGTAGTTTTATCGAAAAAAAATAATAATTTCTTAATCATTTCACATTTATAACATAAAAAGGGGCAGGAACAGATGATCCTTTTAGGAGAAAGGCGTTTTTACTAGCCAGTCAGTCCAGAGTCATGAGCAGCTGACTTAAACGAGTAGTTCACCCGCAAAATGTCCTATTCATTACTCACGCCATGGAGACTTGAGTTCAATAATATTTTGGGGGGTTTGTACTTTTGTTGCATTCCTAAGACAAAAATGTGATTATAGTACATTTACTGCCATTGATTTCGGATGGGGACCCAAATGCATATCCCAGCCTCCAGTGACCCTGTCCTGCATACCCACTGACTCTGTTGTCTGGTTTGTAACATCATTTTCTTCACATGGTTTCATGTCCCTCCCATGTCCTCTACATCCCAGCTCCCTGCTGCTGGTCCCTCAGCAGGCAATCTGCTGCCATTTCTCCTTCCAGAAAGATGAAAACAAGCTCATTACCTTACCAGTTGGCTTAGCAACCGGGATGTCACTGTTACTACTACAACACTACTAATAATACAACTAAAACTATATACTAGTAAAACCCTCTCAGGATAACTTGCACAATGTGTTAAATTGCTCTGTCTGTGGTTTCCTACTCTAAAAAGTGCATGGTGTTGGCAGCAGTGGCTCAGTAGCCAGAGTGGTCGCCTGGGAATCGGATGGTTCCTGGTTCGATTCCGGCTCCTCCTGACATCATGTCTAAATGTCCCTGAAAAAGACGCTGGAACCACTAACTGTTCCCCGGCCGCTGATAAACAGCTTCCCAATGCAGACGGTTATCATGGGTTAAATGCACAGGACTGGCTGTGTGCTGTACATGACCAATGAAACTTTCTCCTTCCTCTCCCCTATATCTGTCAGACCACAGGTCCAGACTCCATCTATCAGAGCCTCCAACCAACCTCTATGGACCAGGATCAAGTCTATGGTTGGATATAAGACCACAGAGAGGAGGTTGTTTTGTGAGAGGAGTTTCGTCTGGGTGGCTGGTCTGGAGAATTTATCTGTTCGCTCATATATGTTTCTGTTTGTTTTAATTTATCATTCAACTGGTTCTTATTTTCCATTCAGCCATTTATTATACCACTGATATAACCAAATGTTCTTGAATTCTGTTTAGTAATAATAATTTTATTAGATTTATTAGCAGGTTTGTCTATATTGTCACTGATTTGGATTTAACTTGAACTCTTTCATAACAGTATGCTATCTAATCCCAGGCAGGGTGACCAGATCCCAACACATAAAATGGGACAAACACGTTAGCAATGCTGAGCGGTAGTTTAGATCTTGTAATCTAACTGTAATCTAATAAACATGTACCGGTATATTCTACCTCTTAGATTGTATCGTCTCTATACTTTGCCCTCTGGTTGACTCAGTAGCACACAATAGACTATGCAGGTTACAGGTTACTAACCTGTTGCGCATAGAATATACTGTGAAGTTGTTTACATAAAGTTAGGTAGCTGGAAAAGACATGAAATTACACTCAAAGTAGCAAAGGTAAAAGTACTCATTAGGCAGAATGTCACTTTTCAAGATAAGAAAGTAAAAGTACAATATGTATCTCTGAGATGTAGTGGAGTAGTAAAAGTATTGGAAATTGGAAATACTAAAAGTAAAAGTAGGCCTGAGTGCATCTCTACATTCCGTCATGTCTCCTTTCCGACATGTCTCCATTCCGACACTAACCCTATCTCTTACCCTAACCCTAACCTTAACCTCTATGGAAGTGTTGCCACTCCGACTATAAGAAGTCACTGTCGGAGTGGCGACATGTCGGAATGGAGAGCGCCCCCCAGTAGGCCTACCTCAAAAGTGTACTTACTGTAAGTACAGTACTTGAGTACATATACTTAGTTACTTTACACCACTGGTGCTCAGTTGTAGATCGGCTATTTTCAGCATGCAACCAAGTGTAAAATCAGCTTTTACAATCAAATGTAGTTTTAGTCAACTAAAACTGAAACATTTCAGATGACCATATGACAGAAAGGAAATGGAATTTTATGCAAAAGATTATGACTTGAACAAAAAATGTCTACATTTGCTGTCAAAATCAACACAGGAGGGGCAGGGGTAAAGTACCTGCGAACCATGTCTTTCCACCTGTGTCTGGCTAGCCGAGCATCGATATGAACACAACTGGCTTGTTTTTGGTGGAGGTAAGCCTGGCGGGGAGGGTGTGTGTGTGTGTGTTGTGTTGAGAGAGAGTTTGTCTAGCTATACTTATGGGGACTAAACGCATGTTCACACAGTCACCTGCAGGGGACCTCTGACAGTGTGGGGACAAAATAGTAGGTCCCCACAACGGTTATGGTTAGGGTTAGGGGTTAGGTTTAGGGATAGAGGTTAGGGTAAAGCCACAGCACTTGCAGAAAAATGAATAGAAGTCTATATAATGTCCCCACAAGTGATGTAAATATATATAGTGTGTGTGTGCGTGTGTGTGTGTGTGCGTGCGTGTGTGCGTGCGTGCGTGCGTGCGTGCGTGCGTGCGTGCGTGCGTGCGTGCGTGCGTGCGTGCGCGCGATAGTAAACAGAACTATACACTCTGGGATAGTCTGAGGTGTTGATCCGGCCCCCTCAAACCCCCACCTTTCAGAAATGCATTCTGGGATATCTCACAGATCACACAAATGGTCCTTTCAGGCCTGTGTTCTCTGCTCGCTGTATCTATAAGCCATATCTCCTAAACGAAAACTGCACAACCAATATCAATATGGCAATTTGTAGCTATGAGATCCCTGCATTCAGATGACATGAAGAAAAAGTTAAAATAATAATAATCGCAGTTTGACGTCCTCGTCACATAATTGCATGAATGTTGATGGGAATTATAATCTTTAGAAGGTATAGCCTATTATGTAACCATTTTAACTGAAAGAACAAACTATTCCATTATACCTCAGTGATAGCTTTGATAAAGTCATTGCATCTCAGAATGAGGAAATGTCATTTCCAACAAGCCAGTCTTCAAAACCATAACCGGTTGTTGTGGTTTTGAAGTCACAACAGCACAGGTACAACACGAAGACAGGCTACCAGCCTATTTAGTAGCACTTAAATGTCATCTGAAATTCATCATTCAATGTGTTCAGAACACAATATCCAGTAATTAATAGATCTAAAAATTCATACACTACCATCAGTCAGTGACAAACTTTATTTGCATTAATTTTATACCAGAGATTAAAAGTAGGCCTCACTTTATTCAAATGAAAGTGAAACTTCCTAGAGTGTGACTCTAAAGAGCCTGTGAATCTGAGAGTTAAATATGAAAGAGACATGAATTGAAGCTAACCACAAATGAGCCAGCCGTGGCCATGTCTGCATGCATTGAAGGTCAGAGGAAGAGGGTGGAGTTTAATAACATAAATACATTATTCAAAGCTTGAGGAACTCACAAATCGTGGGTCCTTCCAGAACTAGACAAGTCACCTGCAGCTCGTTGTCATCATGCGAACTGTCTACATTTACTGTTTGCTTTCTGGTGAGTGACCTCTGCTTGTTTTCATGTGTCTCTCTGTCTGTGTGGTTGTTTCTGTCTCTGAGTGTCTGTATGATGCTCTCAATGTCTCTGTCTCATCCCTTGTCTGTCCACTGTTGTGTAGAGCATCTAAAATCCTTCTGCAAAAATACACTCCTCACATCATGTTGTCAATGAACAAGTTGTGCGTCATACTGATGAGCTGTTTCCTTGCTTATCTCTTGTATTGTAGTGTGGAGTATTATGGAGACAACACCTCTCATCATAACTGGTCATGTTGGGGGTGATGTGTCTTTCACCTGCTCAGACTGGGATGTCTGGCATCACACCAATGTTGAGAGGAATACAAAGTATGTTTGTAAAGATCCTTGCCACACAGAGGAAGACAAGACCAAGGCAGAATATGGGAAAACTACAGTAAACAATAGAATAACTTTGACAAACCGTGGAAAAGACTTATTTGTATCCATCACTAAACTCCAGAAGTCAGACTCTGGAGCATACATATGTGGAGTGGAGAGATCTGTTATGCCACATAAACATTTGCAAGTGCATCTTAATGTCAAAGATGGTAAGTCTGTTACTACTGTTCTTCAATGATGAACTGTACATCATGTTTACACTGAATTTTATTTTCCATATCCTGAAGGGACTACATTATTGGCATAAAGAAAATCTACAAATCATTAAACATTAAATGCATTATTTGATAAAATATATTCCTCCTGTTCTTAAACATGCTTCCAGCTCCCGTTACAACAGTTAAGATGACCACTCCCGCACCTACACTTCAACATCCCGATGCTTCTACAATGATCTCCATCGTATCCACAACTACCATGCTTCATGAATCATCCTACTCCTCGTTAGGAACCGGTATGCCATCCTTATTGTCTTTTTATTTTTATTTTATCAATTACGGTACCTCCACCAGGCCGAACACAGGGTTTATGTTGTGTATTATTAATGCGACCATAGGTTCCATATACTATAAAGACCTCCAGATCCTGTGCATGCGTCACAGTGCATGACACTTCATCCCAACTCAGCAGAAGTATGCAGAGCAGTGAAGTCATGACGTGACTCGCTCATCCCCCGGTTCATGGAAGTAATTTCTATATGGAGAATAACATTGGGTCATCTTAAAATCGTCTCATATAAGCATTGTGGTCCAAAAATAAACAAATGGTCTCCGCAATATTGTCGGGGAGGTGGCTCTGTATGGTCATTCACTCATATTTGATAAAGCCTGTTTCTAGTCAAACCGCTTAGATAATTTGTTTATGTTTGGAACACAGTTCTTATATTTGTTTGTTTGTTTGTTTGTTTATTTTCACTTACAAAAACATTTTTAAAATTGGTTACAACATTTCAAGGAAATGTGACGGAGAAGCCAAAAAACCCTCAAGGGGCTTGAGAAATGGCATTCTCCAGGAATAAGTAATACATTCAAAAGATAAAAATTACATCATGGTAGAATACATGTATCCTTTACAGATAAAACCTTAACATTCATACAGATGAAAAATATAAAGGAAAAAACAGAGATAGAAAATTAAACACATTTATAATCGCAACATTAAAGAGTCAACGACACACAAAATCACTCTAAAGAAAATAATGAATAGTCCCAGCTTCATTAAAGGGCCTACACCATGCTTTTAAAACTATATTTTTTGTATAAATATATGCTCAAAATTGAGTCTTAGACAGGTTTTAACCCTCAACAAACACTCTGACCATTCCTTTGTTTGTTCTAGCTCTACTATAATGAGGCTCTCCAGCTGCAATACCAAAAACGGCCTCTGTTTGCTCAGTGGCGCATCTAGTGGGGTTTTTCCAAAGAAAAAAATTTTTTTTTGAATTTTTTTTTTTTTTTTTTTTTTTAAACAGAAACGTGTGTGACGTCACACGCGTCAATTCTCAGAACAGCACTGTTCTGAGAGCTTCTCATCTCTGTCTTCCCAAAACCAGAGAAAGACACACTTGTCAGAAATAGGACTTTGTGAGGATAGAAGGTGCCAGTGGGACACCAAAAAAAGGTTTTAAAATAGAAAAAGTGAAAATTCATGGTGTAGGTCCTTTAAGCAGACCATAAGGAAAATATTTGGTTAAGAGAAGCGATTTCAAAGCCTTCTTAAATTGATGAGATGACAAGTCCCATAAATATAATGGCAGAGAATTGTGTATTTTTGACCCTCTGAAACCTATATTAAATTGAATTTCAGATGTACGCAATATGAAAAAAGTCTATGGGAATTCAGAATGGGGGGAGAAATACATGAACCAGGTAGGATGGGTAAATGACGTCAGACTTCACTGACCTGTTCAAAGTTAGTTTCCACCCAAGACAGGCACAAAAGCTAGAGACTGAAGCACTTTGACCACAGGTAAAAGCTCACAGCAGCACCGCCACTCTTTGTGACTACACTGCAGGGTGCTTCCTGACTGTCTGCTTGTGGTATTCACTCTCAACATGAATAAAAGTTGAATAAGCATCTGATTCTTATGGTGGGAATATATTCTCTATTTGGACATTATACTGCTATATGTGGGACTGTCGGTTCAATATTCTTAAAAAAATAAAAAATAATAACATTTGAGGTGCCAGAAATGATTTCCGAGGGGCCAAATTATTGCCTGCGTGCCACCTATTGCCGACCCCTGCTCTACATCCTCCTAGTGTGGAGTCCTCAATGGTGATTGAGTCAGTAGGATACAACAGTGACTGAGAACACAGACATTTGTAGGGGAGGAATCAATTGGTATGACATTTAAATAGATAAAAAGGACAAAAACAGCATTACTTAGTCTGCTCGTGCTATGCTCAACTTCAACTGTAACTTTATTGTAACATCATACATTTACACCATGGTAATACAGAAAAGGGTGAAAATAGTTTGTGCAAACTTCCTACAATGCAAAAAAATAATTAAATTGTTACTTTAAAAAAGCTGACAAAATGCACAAGATATTACATTATTATAGCAGTAACATTATACTAGTGTTCATAAGACTGTTGTGCAAAATATTACCACTTACACATACTGTAGAATGTATATGAGTGAATATGAACCAATGCTGCAGGGCTTAATGTCTTGCAGCCTGCTGGCCTGGCTATGGAAACAGTCCCTAAAGTACACAATGCCTCTGACCAGGGACGGACTGGGACTAAAATTCAGCCCTGGCATCTTGGCCAGACCAGCCCCCACAACCAACGCGCGCGAAGATATACCGGTCGAGGGCGGCACATATAAATACACAAGTGTTTAATACCACAACTTTTACAGACAACAAATGATAACTACACAACTACACAATCCATAAATTGTATAACATTCAGTTCTCACCAGTGGCGAAACTAGCCAGGTCAGTGCCCCAATGCGGGATTGTCCAGGTGTGCCCCCAACCCCCACCCCTGCTGGTGCTATCTGCGCGATTCAAACTCATCTCAAGCAGTTAAACCATTGCTGGTTTAACATCGCTTTTCCCTGTTTTTCTGTCTGATTTCTGATTTATAATTATGTAGCCATAGACAAGAAACAATACGAGCCAAAACGAATAAAGCCTATATCCGTCTACAAGGCCAAGGTGGGCAAAGACAACGAAATAGGCCTATAAAAAGCCATTTGAAATGCTTATTAAAGTAAACACATTTTCTTTTACATTTAATAATTACATTTTATTTTAAATGATCCAGTTCCCTCATGTATACATTCAACTAACACAACTCAAAGTATAAAGCGTGTGTTTTCTTTTTCTTTTTTTTACAATAATTGAATGCAGTTGCGTAGAATGCGTACACAGATATTATAATCAGATATAAGTCCTTCACAATCAACACAATAATGTCCATATGACACGAGCTTAATTTCACACAGCCCACTTCAGCACCTTGGACACTTCAACTCCCTGTCCCATAGTACTCCTCAGATAACTTTTGATCAGCTTTAATTTAGAGAAGGAACGTTCGGCTGTTGCCACTGTGACTCGTATGGTTAGGAAAAGCAGCAATACAGTGCAGACTTCGTCGAAACTGGCACTAATGGTGTTGTTTTCTACAATAAGCAGTTTCGTTAGCTCTTGAATGGTCTTGACTGATTGATTGATTGAAGACTTTATTAGAAGAAGTTTGCATAGGAAAAGGTACAGTTTCATGACGGTACAGTTCACTGGTACAAGGTCTACTAAAAGGAGATCCAATTTGCAATGCCGTCTCTTAAACACGCACGGAATGACACCAGACTCTGCCGTTCTCCCAGTGGACCCTCCTCAACCTCAGCCAAGTTGACTCGGTCCACCGCCGGGTCGGAGCTGCTTTTCGCGGGGGCCGCCGCTGAAAAAAAAAGGAAATACTAAAGAGTAAAAATATAATGAAATAGTGAAAATTGTAGATATTTCACTGCAGATTAATTAATTCAACAAATTATTTCAATGGACTAAAATCGTGTTTTATTTGATGGCCTTCCTGCCCTGGCATTTGGTCTTTGTGCCGTCAAAGATCAACGACACCGAAGGCCAAGTGGCCTTGCCTCTAAAATGACGACATTCCAGGCCTGGTATTAACATATTAATACATGTCATAATACAGAGGAGAAAAGGTGAAAGGGAAACAGTGTACCGGTATGTTCCCCCTGAGTTAAACATGTTTTGCATTTCTTCCAGTGGTCATCCTCAGTGCCAGGAACCCTACTGGAGATGATGGAGAGGTGATTATGACAGTTTTCTGATGGTTCAGCATTGTTCTTTGCTCTTTTGCTCCGATGTATAAATAAGAGAATGATGCCACTCACGTTACTCAAGTACTGTTTTATTTATTTTAGCTTTAGGGTCAAACTTAGTATTAATCAAACCCTGGTCCTAAACCAGTCTGTTTCTGGTGGATGTCTTCATTATACTTGTGTTAAGTATTCCACTCCTATAATTAAAACTGAGACAAATAATATCCAGAAGGAAAGACCACTATAAGACAACACCTGGAAACCAATTAAGAGACGAAAATATATTATAGACCGAAAATATATAACAGACACTAACACGATGTGACGGTTCTGATAGTAAACTGCGATCTTCGGTCGCAATTAAAATCCTCTCAGGACAACGTGCACCCGTTGTATACAAAAATACACAATGTGTTCATTTTTAAGCGGTGCTAAGCGCTCCGATGTCTGGCTTTGTCTGTTTGACCCGTGTCTGTCAGGACTGTCATTGGTCAATTGGTGTCAGTTTGAATGGCCACAATGGCCGAAACAAAATTAACTAAATAGCACCACTCCCTTCACACTGGGTGAGATTCTTTGTGTGATGCTCTCTCCATGGTTTCCTACCCTGAAATCTTGTGTTGGTTTTGACACTGGAGTCAGAGTGGTCACCTTGCTATCAGAAGGTTCCTGGTTTGTTTCCAGCTCCTCATGGCATCACTTCTAAGTCACCTTGAGCAAGACACTGAACCTACTAACAGTGGTCAATAGCTTCCCACTGCTGATCGCCATGGGTTAAATTGAAAGGACACATTCTGGGTGTGTGCAAATGTAGTGGACCAATTCAACTCTCTCCTCCTCCTCCTCCCCTGTATCTGTCAGACCACAGGTCCAGACTCCACCTATTAGAGCCTCCAACCAGCCACTATGGATCAGAACCAAGTCTATGGAGTCATAGCACAAACACCACAAGGTGAATCTCTCTCTCTCTCTCTCTCTCTCTCTCTCTCTCTCTCTCTTTCTCTCTCTCTCTCTCTCTCTCTCTCTCTCTCTCTCTCTCTTCCCCAACACACAAGCATGCACGCATGTAGAACTGTAACAGTTTTGTTTTACCTAAAAGCTACAGGGATTCCTTGTGGAACAACACATAAACAAAATTACATTTACAATGGACATGTCTTGCCTATATTTTCCAGTGGTCATCCTCAATGCCAGGAACCCTACTGGAGATGATGGAGAGGTGAGTATTATGACAGTGTTATGATTCTATCATACCTGAAGTCATTCATTATTTAGTCCTACTTTTTTCGTTCTAAATAAATACATGTTTTCAGGATAACTTGTTGTAAACAAAAATACTAGGGCTGGGATGCGATTAAAAGAAAATCGAATTAATTACAGGCTTTGTAATTAATTAATCGCAATTAATCGCATTTTAATCGCATATTAATATTTTACCCGAGAAACATTTCTTTCAAGTAAAACACATTTTGTTGTACGAGTGAATCAACAAGTGAGTTTTTTAAATCTAAATTTTGCTTCCACTGGGCCAAGCAAAGCGCTCTGATCGGCTACTTCTCCCTTTGTGTTTGTTGTCTCTTCTTGATTTGTGCATCACTATGATCAGCCTGAAACTGAAGGTTCTGTGGTGCAAAAACTAAGTGCGATTAAAATGTGTTAATTTTTTTAATTAATTTTCTGTAATTAATTAATCGCAATTAATCAGTTAAAGTCCCAGCTCATTTTTAAGCGCTGCTAAGCACTCTGACGTCTGGCTTTGTCTGTTTGACCCATATCTGTAAGGACTGTCATTGGTCAAATGGTGTCAGTGTGAATGGCCACATTGGTCGCATTGGCCGAAACAAAATTAACTAAAAAATAGCACAACTCACTTTTCACTGGGGTGATATTTTGTTTTACCTATTTGTGTTGCTCTCTCCATGGTTTCCTACCCTGAAACCTTGTGTTTGTGACAGTGGATCAGGAGGCAGAGTGGTCACTTTGCAATTAGAAGGTTCCTTGTTTTGGCATCACTTCTAAGTCACCTTGAGCAAGACACTGAACCTACTAACAGTGATCAATAGCTTCCCACTGCTGATCGTCATAGGTTAAATTCAAAGGACAGGGCTGGGCAAATGTAGTGGACCAATTCAACTCTCTCCTTCTCCTCTGTCAGAACACAGGTCCAGACTCCATCTATCAGAGCCTCCAACCAGCCACTATGGATCAGAACCAAGTCTATGGAGTCATAACACAAACACCACAAGGTGACCCCCCCCCCCCCCCCCCACACACACACACACACACACACACACACACACACACACACACACACATGCATGCAGCACTGTAGCATTTTTGCAGGGATTCCCTGTGGAATCACACAGAAAGTAAATAACATTTACATTATCATTTTAATGAACATGTGTTGCATATATTTTCCAGTGGTCATCCTCAGTGCCAGGAACCCTGCTGAAGAAGATGATGAAGATGTGAGTATTATGACTGTGACAGTTATTATGATTCTATTATATGTGAAGTCATTCATTATTTACTCCTATTTTTTTTCCTAAATCAATATATTCCTATAAATACATGAAATACCTAAACAAATGCTAAAAAAAACTAAAACTAAAACTAGTCAATTCCTAAAAAAAAAAAAAAGAAAAAAAAAAAAAAAGAAAACTAAACTGAAATCAACCGGCCAAAATGAAAAAGAAAATCGAATGAATTACAGGCTTTGTAATTAATTAATCGCAATTAATCGCATTTTAATCGCATATTAATATTTTACCCGAGAAACATTTCTTTCAAGTAAAACACATTTTGTTGTACGAGTGAATCAACAAGTGAGTTTTTTAAATCTAAATTTTGCTTCCACTGGGCCAAGCAAAGCGCTCTGATCGGCTACTTCTCCCTTTGTGTTTGTTGTCTCTTCTTGATTTGTGCATCACTATGATCAGCCTGAAACTGAAGGTTCTGTGGTGCAAAAACTAAGTGCGATTAAAATGTGTTAATTTTTTTAATTAATTTTCTGTAATTAATTAATCGCAATTAATCAGTTAAAGTCCCAGCTCATTTTTAAGCGCTGCTAAGCACTCTGACGTCTGGCTTTGTCTGTTTGACCCATATCTGTAAGGACTGTCATTGGTCAAATGGTGTCAGTGAAACAAAATTAACTAAAAAATAGCACAACTCACTTTTCACTGGGGTGATATTTTGTTTTACCTATTTGTGTTGCTCTCTCCATGGTTTCCTACCCTGAAACCTTGTGTTTGTGACAGTGGATCAGGAGGCAGAGTGGTCACTTTGCAATTAGAAGGTTCCTTGTTTTGGCATCACTTCTAAGTCACCTTGAGCAAGACACTGAACCTACTAACAGTGATCAATAGCTTCCCACTGCTGATCGTCATAGGTTAAATTCAAAGGACAGGGCTGGGCAAATGTAGTGGACCAATTCAACTCTCTCCTTCTCCTCTGTCAGAACACAGGTCCAGACTCCATCTATCGGAGCCTCCAACCAGCCACTATGGATCAGAACCAAGTCTATGGAGTCATAACACAAACACCACAAGGTGACCCCCCCCCCCCCCCCCCCCCCCCCCCCCACACACACACACACACACACACACACACACACACACACACACACACACACACACACACACACACACACACACACACATGCATGCAGCACTGTAGCATTTTTGCAGGGATTCCCTGTGGAATCACACAGAAAGTAAATAACATTATCATTTTAATGAACATGTGTTGCATATATTTTCCAGTGGTCATCCTCAGTGCCAGGAACCCTGCTGAAGAAGATGATGAAGATGTGAGTATTATGACTGTGACAGTTATTATGATTCTATTATATGTGAAGTCATTCATTATTTCATTAAATACATGAAATACCTAAACAAATGCTAAAAAAAACTAAAACTAAAACTAGTCAATTCCTAAAAAAAAAAGAAAAAAAAAAAAGAAAAAAAAAACTAAACTGAAATCAACCGGCCAAAATGAAAAACATAAAAGGAAACAAAACTATATTATTATATCGTTTCAATAACAAAACTATAATGCTGTTCAGCTATTATGTTGTGTTCACTGTAGCCATTGTATTTTATGTTGTTTTGTCTGAATTTGTGTTAATGCTTGATGCTGCTTTTTGGGAAAATCCTAAGTGTTCTCCAGACACTGGCTTTTCACCGTTGACAGTTAGGATGGGTTGAATGCAGAACATGGATTATGAATATGTGTAAATGTACATGAACAATGCAACTTTCTCTTCCCCTCCGCTGTCAGACCACAGGTCCAGACTCCATCTATCAGAGCCTCCAACCAGCCACTATGGATCAGAACCAAGTCTATGGAGTCATATCATCATCTACAGTAGCACCACATCACCCATGAAGAGTATGACCTTATAATCACAACATTATTGATTGATTGTGGCGTTGGTTTTGTGATGCCCCTCCCCCTGCTCATAAAGATCCATCCTATTGGTTGTGCTCTACTCTCCTTCCCCTTCCAGGAAGTGGCAGCAGATTGGAGGTCATTAGTGGGAGGAGTTTCACCATGGGTGGCTGGCTGGTCTGGAGAAACTATTTAGCTGTTCGCTGTCGCTCCCAGATGTGTTCCTGGTTTCTGTTTGTTTTCATTTATCAATCAACTGGTTATTATTTTCCATTCACCTAGCTGATAAATGTATGTACTGATCTTCTTGTATTTTCTTTGGTTATGCTTTTTATAGTATTTGAAACACTTTTCTTTTGACAGACATGAAAATGTTTGTGTCTGTCTTCCCTCTCCTCCATGACGCAAGTCCAGGGTTGCCACAGAATTCCACAATACATAGCAATACGCTATCCAATCCCAAGCAGGGTGACCAGATCCCAACAAATGAAATGTGGTACCAATGCGTTACCAATGCGAAAAAATGTTCATACAAAATAAATAAAAATGTTATTAGCTTGTATTGTCTCTATTCTTTGCCCTCTGGTTTATTCAGAAGCACAAACTAAATAGGCTCTGCAGGTACAGGTTAGGCCTTTAGCATGTGAAGAGCTTAAGAAATATTTTAATTTTAATGAATGCAACTTTCAAAGAAAAGTAATACATTTAGATCAAATAACTTTTATTGACTAAGTCATCACTCAAGAAACAAGTGGCAATATAACATTTTGGAAATGCATTTAAACCATGTAGATTTATGGGTATTGAACGGGCATCATTTACCCCTAGGGGGTTCTCAGAGTCACTGCAGAGGGACTGCCAAATGTCATTGTTTTATAGTTATTTTTAACATGATTAACATATTTTCAACAAATAAGAATTGTTAAAAATATAATTCAAACAACACTGATTATGGTGCAGTCAATCAAATGTTATGAATAGTAATAACCCTAAAAGTATTCTGTTGTTGGACACAACCATTGCTCACTGTATTGATGAGATGGAACCCTGGGCCCTGCATGGGCAAAATGGGTTGCATTGCTGTTGATGATGCAAGAGCCACAACCTTGATGATGCAAGAGCCACAAGTTAGAAAAGCGCCTGTGAACGGAACCTAGCATGTTAACACTTTATGGCCGTGACGTGCATGATGTCCTCAATTCTAAACCAGACTTCGCACCCACAAGATGTCTGAGAAATGCATCTGTTTCCTTCTACGCAGAGCAGGCGTACCCTGTTGCTTTCCTGTGATGGCAACGGGGCCCCATTGCCTTCATAGGAAAACAATGGGGTACTGACTATACCAGCCTATTTAGTAGTGCTTTCATGTTTTCTGAAGTTCATCAGTCAATCAGTCTAAAAGTAACAGTGTTGTGCTGAAGTGTTCAGTCAAGGCTGTAAAAGACTGGACGATGTAGGAAAACATAGAGGACACCTTTAGTGTTACCTCAGTGTTAGGTGACACGTTTCTCTCTTCTAGTTTTCGGTAACAGGGGCTCCACACATGTTCTTGAACACACCCTCAGCGCTTGTGTTGTCAACTTTGTGGTGACTCTGAACCCGAGCGCTGCGTAGGCAGTGGGTGGAACATGTGTGCGTAGGGTGACCAGATCCAAACTGTTCATTTGAGGGACAGAAGTACCACTTGTGAGGGACAATGTGGGACGGGCGGGCGCCGGGCGGGGGGTTAATAAAAATTATTACTTAAGTTGCTAATAAATGCTTTGATGTCATATTCGACCATAGCCCTAATACTGCCTATTGCCTAATGTATTCCAGTAGTCCAGTGTGGTCCAGTCTAGCTTGCTGTGAGCTCACGTACAGAGCTTCAGCAACAATCAGCGCACCTATATCAACGGTGTCAGGCATATTCGCCTATAACATATTCGCCTACACGCATTTGGTCCTTTGGCCTGGCATTTTCGCCTTGGAGGAGAGTCTTTTCACCTACCTGTCTGAGCCATTTCGCCTACCCTCAATTCTGCTGTCAGACTGTCCATGTTTTCATAATATCTCTTTGTCATTTAAATATTATAGTGACTGTGATAGTGGTGTTACATGTCAAACCTACACATGGCTATCCTATGCACTCCATAGTAAATACAGAGCTATTGGAATCAGGTGCGCCCAAATAATTAATTAATCCATGTCCCGATACTATACATTCTTTGGTGCAGTATTGAACAGTATTGTAAAATGAACAGTATTGTAGGCCTATATTGTTTTAACATTAGGCTATACAAAATATATATGTAGGCTATTAGCCTATAGGTCTATATAAGATATATGCTACACCTAAATAGCCTATAGAATCAACCTTGCCTGTCAACAGGCATAAAAAACTATTTTGCAATTTTTTAGGAATAAAATGTGATGTAAATAATAAATGTCAAATAAACTGTTAGATTCACTTGACACCACTGTCACAGTCACTATAATATTTAAATGACAAAGAGATAATTTGCAAACATGGACAGTCTGACAGCAGAAATGAGGGTAGGCGAAATGGCTCAGACAGGTAGGTGAAAAGACTCTCCTCCAAGGCGAAAATGCCAGGCGAAAGGACCAAATGCGTGTAGGCGAATATGTTAAAGGCGAAAGTGCTGGTGACCATATCAACACCTGCCAGTCACAATGTGGGACAAAGTCTCAATTTGGGGGACGCCTGAAAAGTCGTGAAAATGTGGGACTGTCCCTCGCAAAGGGGGACTTCTGGTCACCCTGTGTGTGCGCAGTTAGAATGACATCACAGTACTGTGATGACAGCCATTCGGAAACCATCTGTCCTAACAGTGGTATGTTGCCAGTATTGCCATGGCAACACTACTTTTCAAGGTGGTATTGCCTGGCAACACAATTTTTTTTGGGATGGGACTGTAGCAAATTCATACTCTGTTATAAACCACACTTCACACCCTTACAAATGTGTCTATTTACTTCTGCTGACACACATTTCCCATGAAACACATTTAAGCTAAGCAGGGTCGGGCCTGGTTAGTAGATGGATGGGAGACTAGCTTTTGCGTTCTTCCACACCTTCCACACACACACACACACACACACACACACACACACACACACACACACACACACACACACACACACACACACACACACACACACACACACACACACACA
Organism: Nannobrachium achirus; assembly: GCF_963921795.1. Taxonomy (NCBI): domain Eukaryota; kingdom Metazoa; phylum Chordata; class Actinopteri; order Myctophiformes; family Myctophidae; genus Nannobrachium; species Nannobrachium achirus. The sequence continues at coordinate 14,234,099 of NC_137812.1, forward strand.
CCTACCTCTCTGGAAACTGATGACTGAAGATTAAAAAGAGAGAGGTTATAGTTACAGAAGTCGTCGACTTATCATCAACCTCACATTCTAGTCCAGTAGATCATATCTCACAGCAGGCCTGGCATTTCCTCATTTTATTGGCAACAAGGCCACTTGACATTTGATGATGTCAGCTTTTGAGAACATAAAAGCAGCAAGACCCATTTACACAATGGGTTTAGCAGCAACTTGCAAAAAAAATGAAATCGTCTGTTTTTTTCCGTGGGAAAAAAGACGTGTCTGTGTGCAAAGCCCTTAACAAGTCTAAAACAGATTACAAAAATATACAAAGTACACAAAGTAAATGGAATTTTATTAAAAAGACTATGACTAGGACTAAATAAAGAAAATCTGTCAAAATCAACACTGCATGGTGCAGGGGCAGGGGTAAAGTACCTGCATACTGTGTCTGTTGACCTGTGTGCTGTTCTTCCACCTTTCAGTAATGCATTCTGGGATAGGTGTTAAAATCTCACAGATCACACAAATGGCCTTTCAAGCCTGTGTTCTCAGCTTGCAACACTCTAAAACTAAAACTGCACAACCAATAGGCCCTATGTCATGTTGTAGCTGTATGATTCCCTGCTTTCAGTAACACATATACTGTATATCCTATATAAAGCAGTTTGACGTCCTTGTCACATATTTCTGAATATAAAATTGCATGAATGTTGATGGAAATTACAATGTTTAGAAGGTATATTACATAACCATTTCAACTGAAGGAACAAACACTTCTATTACACACCAGTGATAGGTTTGATAAATTAATGCTGTTGCATCTCAGAATGAGGACATTTTCATTTCCAACAAAGCCATTCTTCAAAACCATAACCGGTTGTTGTGGTTTTGAAGTCACAACAGTACAAGCTCAACACAAAGACAGGCTACCAGCCCATTTAGTAGCACTTATATCTTATCTGAAATGCATCATTCAATGTGTTCAGAAGAACAGAGGATCCTAACAGATCTAAAAATTCATACACAGTGAGGACCATCATTTGTAGGCTATTCATTTTTTGCAAGGGATTATTTTGTAAAAGCAGCTCTTACTCTATTCAAATGAAAGTGAAACTTAGTGTGACTCTAAAGAGTATGTGAATCTGAGAGTTATATATGAGACATGAAGTGAAACTAACCACGGATGAGTGTACTAACGTGACCACGTTTGCATGTTTGCATTGTAGGTCAGAGGAAAAGGGTTGAGCTTGATGACGTAAAGACATTTAGACATTATTCAAAGTATGAGGAAGTCACAAATCGTCTCCTTCCAGAACTAGACAAGTCACCCTGCAGCTCGTTGTCATCATGAGAAATGTCTACATTTACTGTTTGCTTTCTGGTGAGTGACCTCTGCTTGTTTTCATGTGTCTATCTGGCCTGTGTGGTTGTCTCTGTCTCTGAGTGTCTGTATGATGCTCTCAATGTCTCTGTCTCATCCTTTGTCTGTCCACTTTTAGAGCATCTAAAATCCTTCTGCAAAAATACACTCCTCACATCATGTTGTCAATGAATATGTTGTGTGTCATACTGATGAGCTGTTTCCTTGCTTATCTCTTGTACTGTAGTGTGGAGTATTATGGAGACAACAACTCTCAGCATAACTGGTCATGTTGGAGGTGAAGTGAATTTCACCTGCTCAGACTGGGATGTCTGGAAGCTGACCAATGTTGAGGGTAATACAAAGTATGTTTGTAAACATCCATGCCACACAGAGGAAGACAAGACCAAGGCAGAATATGGGAAAACTACAATAAACAACAGAATAACTTTGACAAACCCTGGAAAAGACTTATTTGTGTCCATCACTAAACTCCAGAAGTCAGACTCTGGAACATACATATGTGGACTGGAGAGATCTTATTTGCCGTTTAAACATTTACAAGTGCATCTTGATGTTAAAGATGGTAAGTCTGTAACAACTATGCTTCAATGATGAACTGTACATCATGTTTGCATTGCATTTTATTGTCCATATCCTGAAAGGATACATTATTGTAGAATTATTCTAGAAATCATAAAATATCATAATATTCTGTTCTCAAACACGCTTCCAGCTCCCGGTACAACAGTTAAGATCACCAATTCCATTGCTACCATTAAGATGACGACTCCCATAACAACAGTTATGATGACCACTCCCGCACCTACACTTCAACTCCCTGATGTTTCTACAATGATCTCCATTGTATCCACAACTACCATGATTCCTGAATCATCCTACTCCTCGTTAGGAACTGGTATGCCATCTGAGTTCCTTATTGTCTTTTTTTATTTTTCTGTTTGATCAATGACAAAGCTGGATGAACCACAGGGGATTTGAACCCACAACCTCCTGGTGGTATGCAGGGACTTTACCACTGCTCCAAACGAGCACCTGTGTTTTATTATTTTGTGTCAGTAGGCAGCTGGTATGCTGCCTACAGCTAATCAGGAGGGAATATGGGTAATGGGACAGATTCATGTTGATGGCATGACTTCAGAGATAGTGTGTACCGCTTTGCGTGATTTTAGGGCAAGATCTGTAGGAGCAGTATTCAAAAATGTGTTTTGCAAAAATCGGCCTGATGGTGGCACTGGATGGGACAGATGCATGTTGATGACATGACTGTAGAGATACTGTGTACCGCTTTGTGTGATTTTAGGGCGAAATCTTTAGAAGCAGTGTCCAAAAATGTGTTTGAAAAAATGGATCGGGGCAACGTGGCGGAGATATGAGTGACAGACAGACAGACTGACTGACTGACAGCCGGTGGAGGTTTTGATAGTAACTGCGACCTTACGGTCGTAACAATTAAACCACAATAGTCCTAAAAATGTTAGATTAGTGTGAAGTTAAGGTTGGGGTTAGGCTTAGTAGACCTAATAATCCTAATAATGTGCCCCATTGGACCAACTGTGCTTCGGAATAAAGAGCCTGTGTTTCAAGTGTCACCTGCTATAGGCTCATGGCTGTCAATGACGTGTGGTGTTGCGCAGAGCGGAGGGCAGGAGCGCTTCTGACAGTAATATGGGGCGGGAAGCCTTTCCACATAGGGGCTTCCTCTCCCCTGCACAAGGCTTCCCCTCCCTATGACGTGCAGTAAAGAGGAAACTGTAGTCAAAACTAAGAGGTCTTATTTGGCCAGTCCACACCAATACAACACCTTGCAACATTACACATACTGTAGATTGTTGGGGCATAGGCCTATATCGTTGCAATAACAACAATAAATAATAAAAAAGGAATGGTTTTGGACCCGACCGCAACGATTTGCATGTATAGTGCATGTAAAACCATTATAGAAAGTGCAGCAGGTAAAGTAGGTACAGTATATAGGTGTTGAATAACACATGCAGCAGGACTCTAGCCTGGAAACCAGACCAATCTGTCACTCTGATATTAGTCTGGCCATGCCAGCCTGGCAGGACTCAGTGTCTGTTCAGCAGCCTGATGGCCTGGCTGTGGAAGCATGATTACACAAGCTCCTTCTGACCTCCCAACTGTTCTTTCGGACAGGGAGGCGATACTGTAACTACAAACTGATGTCATTCCAAACTTCTGATGCGTGGCCTCAGAACCGTTTTCTCAGTGTGCCAGTGTGTGTTGTTCACCAAGTGTAATGCAACTACTGTATGTTCCCCTCTCCTAGGTCTGCTGGTCATCTTGGCTGTTGCGTTAGCGGTGACAGCGGTGGCTCTGCTGATGTTCTACGTAAAGAGAACCAGAAAACCACAAGGTGACAACACACACACAGGCACGCACACGCACACACAAGTATGATTAGCCTATACTGTAGCCATGTAGCCCAGGCTATTGTTGACTTTGTCCCTATTTTCCAGTAACTGTCCTCAGTGCCGGGAACATTGCTGAAGATGTTGATGAGGTGAGCGTTATGTTTGACTTTTATTATGATTGTTCTTTGTCCTGGTGTATTGTGTTTCTTTCACTTTAGCCTACTTTTTTTTCTTTTTTTTTTAATGTTTTGTCTTCAATGTGTTTGTGCTTGATGCTGTTCTGTCTTGATTTGATTGATTGATTGATTGATTGATTGATTGATTGATTGACTCGTTTGGTTTACAGTAGGAGTTAGTGGAGTGACTGCACAGATGATTTTAATTTTCAGAGCTTCCAAAGTACAGATAGTCTGTCCCGACTCCCTGTTCCTAGGTCCCAAATTGTCCCGCAAAAACAGTCCTGCTGTCCTGCAAATATATATATATATATATTTAATCTGGTCACTCTTAATACAGACTGTTAGGCAAAAACTGATCAGGTGGGAACTAGAGACAACTGTACACCTCGATGTAAAATAGTCTATTTTGTCCAAAATATTAAAAAAAAAAAATATTTGGAAAATGTAATGTTAAGTATACATGGTAGGAACATGGTAGGAACATGTACAGAACATCATTATACTTTATCCTTACTAGTTTATGCAGCTAAATTATTGGATATACAGTACAGGTTTTGTAGCAATTTCCTTTTTTTAATGTTTAGCATTTAAAGACCCAGTTCAGGGAATTAAGCTATTTCTTTATAGACACATTCTACATGTAGAATATTAATTTCTGAACCCCTGGGAAAAAAATTGGAACTTTATATTAAAGCATTGTGGAATAAGACTGCTTTACGTTTTTGAATCATGCCTGGGCAATCATTATTTGTAATGCTTTACCGTCGTGCGCATCACGGTAATACTATTAATTAATTGCTTTTGATAGGCTACTTGATAGCCTATCAAAGGTCTGTTACTACTAGGCATCTCCTCTTCCCTTCATGTTAGTTAGCGCCGGTAGCTAAACGCTAACGCTAACGTTCACAATCACACTGTTGCTGTTCCCTGTCATTTTACACACACACACACGCACACACACACACGCACGCACACACATGTGCGTGTGCGTGCGTGCATCAATCCACACTCCACTAGCCTCGCGTAGCCAGGCTTTCACTCTGACATTCCACAGACCACGGCGTTTGGTTAGCAGTTAGCATAGCCTAGCTTTCCTTCTCCCCCTGTCTGTGTCAGACTGGTGCGGTGATGAGAAGCAGGCAACTGCTGCCCCACTCAGCCAATCACAGTGTGTGTGTGTGTGTGTGTGTGTGTGTGTGTGTGTGTGTGTGTGTGTGTGTGTGTGTGTGTGTGTGTGTTTGTGTTGCGTGCGTGCGTGCGTGCGTGCGTGCGAGTGAGAGAGTGGTGGAAAAAGTACTCAAATGTTTTACTTGAATAAAACTGTAAAAGTATCACACTACTGCATTGTGGAAACTAATGAAACTAATGAAAATAATAATACTCAAGTAAAGTCAAAGTACCTGAATTAGGGTGACCACCCGTCCCGCATCTCGCGGGACAGTCCCGAAAATGTACCGTATGTCCCGCGTCCCGTAAAACGGCACTGATGTCCCGTGAATCAAAGACATGTAGGGAAAAAAATAGGGGGTATTTGTTTTCACAATATGTGACGCTTATATGAAGCATAGGTCTTCATTCTCTCATACCGTTGGACGCCCGACGCACCGAGTCTCTCTCTCTCTCTCTCTCTCTCTCTCGTCGCTAAGCTGTGTGCAGTGCGGAGCGCACTCTTGTTGTAACATGGAGAACAAGTCCAGGAGAAGTCTGCTTGTTGTTGTTAGTCCAATACATCATTACACAGACTGACTGGTGGTTTCAACTGATTTGTCTGCTGTGGCTACACATACGCCATAGATAGCAGGCAGCGTTAGCAAGCAACATTGCCAAACGTAGCCCCCAGCCGGAGTGTCAGATAAGAGAGAGACGGTGGAGGTCCAGCGCACGGTGCGTGTTGCCATGTCTGATTATTATAATCCACGTTGAGCTATTTTTTATGTAAAGTTGCTTGTAAATAACGGTGGTTGCTGTGGTGAGCTCGGATCGGCTCTGCCACTTTCAAATAGCCGACGTATATTGGTTTAAAGAGCTCATTGACCTATAATCACTTATTTAGGCCTTGTTTTCATAGACCTGGTTGCTTATTCCTCTCGCAAAATTTGGCAACACAGTGAACACACACGAAAACTTACAGAGGCTATTTGCTTGAGCTTGTAGCCTATAGTAGTCTAATTGTATCTTATTTATGAACAAAACAATTTGTTCATAAATAAAAGCACTTTGAAACTGAAGACGATGGCCAATATTGATGATAATGATAATAGAAAAGAAAATCTTTTTCTTTTTCCCCCTTTTTATTTTTTATTTTTTCTTAATTTCCCCCCCCCTTTTTTTTTAACCCCCCCCCCCCCCCCCCGTCCCGGATAGTCCCGCAAAACAGGGTCACCTGTCCCTCATTGGGCTTGCTTGGAGGTGGTCACCCTAACCTGAATACAAAGTACTTGAGTAAATGTACTTAGTTACTTTCTTTTTTGAGTAAATGTACTTCAGTGCCCTTTTTTTTTTTTTTTTTTTTTATCAAGAAAACCAAAGTGGATACTTCTGTGAATGGGCGTGGCTTCATTGTGTACATAGGCCACACCCCTACAGTCCTTGTCAGAAAGGCCAGAAAAATATGTATTGGATTTGACACACTTTGAAACACATTTTTTTTAACTTTTAGATTTTTTTTATCATTAAAATCTTGTCTGTTGGTTAATATTACATCACTCTGTTGTGTGACAAACTGAGAATACACTTGTTATCATCTTTATTTGACTGAACTCCCCCTTTAAGGCAAAAGAAAAAGACTGTTCCTCTGTGTCTGACCAGTTGACGTGTGGCCTTTTTATACCTGTACCTGGTTTAGCATTTAAGGCAAAAGAAAAAGACTGTTCCTCTGTGTCTGACCAGTTGACGTGTGGCCTTTTTATACCTGGCCACCACGCTAGCTGCTACCGTAGGTGCACACCAGGCTCAACATCCCTGGTGAGTCGGTACAGTCAGCAGCTGCCAACGCCAAAACCTGGGCGGCGGTTAATTAACCCGGAAAACTCAGCGTGTCTGAGTCTGGGTATGTGGAACCCCTGGTGGAGGAAATTCCACCAAAAGGTTGTCGGACCATCCACTGCAACCAGGACCACCTCCAGTCGTCTAGACTACGTCTCGCCACTGGGTACAGATGGGACTGGTCGAGAGAGTGAGGTCGATGCTGCGCAAATCTCCCTCACTGAAATCCAAGTTCTCTGCGCAAGTCAAGGCACCGAAAAACTGTCAAACAAGTCCTGCGGCGATGGGCAAGCGACGAAGCAGCAGGCACGGATATGCTGGAGGCTGTAGCCGCAAACCTGCACGCAGGCGGCTCCGGATATTGGTCGTTCTTTCACTGGACCGAAGCAGCAGTGAAGTCCGGCAGCACCCTGAGCGACTGAGCAGCCCTGTTAAGGATCACACTGCTCACCTCCATAGTGAGGAGGGGGTTAGAAAAGGTACCCCAAACATTGTCTGCTTCAAAACATCCTGGCCAGCCTACCGCAGCTGGCGGGATCCCATACCTGCGGTCGAAAAATAAATAAAAGAAAAAGTACCAAAGTGATACCACTCACTGTTGGCGCCTGGAATGTGCGCACTCTGATGGACACATCAGGATCAAAAAGGCCTGAGAGACGCACCGCTCTTGTGGGTAGAGAGCTAGCCAGATACAATGAGGACATTGCTGCCCTCAGTGAGACCCGGCTGGCTAATACTGGACAAGTGACTGAAGTGGGTGCAGGTTACACGTTCTTCTGGAGCGGGCGAGGGCAGGAAGAGAGACGTGATGCGGGTGTTGGTTTTGCAGTAAAAAACCATCTGGTCAACCAACTGGTCTGCCTACCCAAGGGGATAAACGATCGTTATGGGTAAAAAAGAGGCCACCATCATTAGTGCCTATGCCCCTACCATGACCAACCCTGATGAGATAAAAACCAAGTTTTATGATGACCTGGAAGCCATCATTGCTGCCACAGCCAGCTCTGACAAACTGCTGATACTTGGTGACTTCAATGCCAGAGTTGGAAAAGACCATCAGTCATGGAACGGAGTCATAGGTGCACATGGCATTGGAAACTGTAACAGTAACGGACTTCTGCTGCTGAAAACATGCTCGAGTTTGACCTTCTCATTACCAACACAATCTTCCAACTACCAAAGCGCAAGAGAACATCATGGATGCATCCACGTTCACGCCACTGGCACTTGATTGACTATGTCATCGTGAGGAGGAGCCACCGGCACGATGTCAGAGTGACCAAGGCCATGTGTGGTGCTGAATGTTGGACCGACCACCGTCTCATAATTTCCAAACTTAACCTCCGGATTAAGCCTCCCAGACGCCCCCAAGGACAACGATGTGTAAAGCGACTTAACATCACTCGCCTGCAGCAGGAACCCACCAAAATGGCCTTTGTTGAAGCTCTGGAACATCAACTGGAGTCTCTAAGCTTTGAGCATGCAGACGTAGAGGAAGACTGGACTGCCCTACAGCTCTCGAATCACTTGGTGTCCCTGTTCGCAAACATCAAGACTGGTTTGATGAGAACAATGCAGAGATCCAAGCACTCCTTGATGAAAAACATCGTCTGTATAAAGCGTACCTGAAGGACAGCAGCTCAAGTGCAAATAAATCTGCCTTCCTCAACATCCGGAGGGTTGTCCAGCAGAGACTCAGAGTCATGCAAGACACTTGGCTGTGCGCAAAGGCTGAAGAAATCCAGTCCTATGCTGACAGAAACAACACCAAATGCTTTTATGATGCACTCAAGCAGGTCTACGGTCCACAGCGCTCTAGAACTTCACCTCTGCTGAGTGTAGACGAAACAACACTCCTCACAGAGAAGGACAAAATCCTTGAAAGGTGGGCTGAGCATTTCAATGCAGTCCTCAACCAGCCATCCAGCATGGATGAGGAGGCAATTGCTAGATTGCCTCAAATTGAAATGAACCATTCCCTTGCTGTTCCACCTTTCCTTGAGGAAACAGAGAAAGCCATAAGCCTACTCTCATCTGGCAAAGCTCCAGGGTCCGATGCCATCCCAACAGAGGTCTACAAGGCTGGAGGGCCTCGTCTAGTTGAGAAACTGACCGATCTCTTCCAGTCTCTGTGGACATTAGAAGCTGTACCCCAGGAGTTTAAAGATGCCTTCATAATCCATCTTTACAAGAGGAAAGGCGATAACCATAGAGACATCTCTTGGACCAGGGTCTGCTGCCTGAGAGCCAGTGCGGATTCCGAAAGGATCGTGCAACCATTGATATGGTATTTACTGTTCGACAGCTCCAGGAGAAATGCCAAGAACAAAATGCTGATCTTTATGGCATTTGTGGACCTAACAAAAGCATTTGACACAGTCAGCCGGGAGGGTCTATGGAAGATCATGGCCAAGTATGGGTGTCCAGACAAGTTCATCAGCATGGTGCGAAAACTCCACGATGGTATGATGGCCAGCGTCAGAGACCAGCAAGAACTCTCTGAGCCATTCCCAATTACAAACGGGGTGAAAAAAGGCTGCGTCCTAGCACCAACACTCTTCAGCATGGTGTTCTCTGCTATGCTGCAAGACTCATGCCAGAACAACAGCACTGGTATTAACATCATCTACCGTTTTGATGGGGGGGTTTTCAACCTGCGAAGGCTGCAAGCCAAAACCAAAGTGGAGGAAGTCACAGTTCGTGAACTGTTGTTTGCTGATGACTGTGCTCTGGTTGCCAGTTCAAATGAGGAACTACAGGCCAGTATGGACCATTTCTCTTCAGCCTGCAACAACTTTGGCCTAACAATTAGTACAAAGAAGACGGAAGTCCTGTACCAACCTGCTCCAGGAAAGCCATACACTGAGCCCACCATCCATGTGAACAACCAAAAGCTTGCAGCAGTTGACAAGTTTACTTACCTTGGAAGTACTCTGTCTCGTGCTGTACACATAGATGAGGAAATTAACATCAGGATCGGCAAGGCCAGTGCAGCCTTTGGACGTCTACGTGACTCAGTGTGGTCAAGGAGTGGCATCGCATCAGGCAGGAGACAAAACTGAAGGTCTACCAGGCTGTCGTATTACCAACTCTTTTGTATGGGTGTGAAACCTGGACAGTCTACCAGCGTCATGCCAGAAAATTGAACCATCTCCATCTGAGCTGTCTAAGAAAACTGCTAAGGATCAAATGGCAGGACAGAGTTCCTGACACTGAAGTCCTCAGCAAGGCCAATCTGCCCAGCATCGCCACCTTGCTTGCAGAGGCCCAGTTGAGATGGACTGGTCATGTGACCAGAATGCCCTGCACAAGATTGCCAAAACAGGTTTTCTTTGGTGAACTGGAAAGTGGCAAACGAGCACAAGGTGGCCCAAAAAAGCGCTACAAGGACACGCTGAAATCATCCTTGAAGAGTTTTAAGATCGACCTGAACCACTGGGAACACTTGGCCAAGGACCGACCAGCCTGGAGAAGAAAGGTCCAGGAGGGTGCTGTTCTCTGTGAGAACAGCAGAACATCATGTGCCATGCTGAAGAGGCAGCAGCGCAAGGCCAAGAAAGAAACTGTGCCTGCCCCTCAGGGCTCTGTTTCCTCTCTGGCCCTGACCTGTCCTGTGTGCCACAGGGAATTCTGTGCTAAAATTGGTCTTTTTAGTCATCTGCGCACCCACCAAAAGCCTACAAACTGAGACGTGCCATGGTCATCATCAACTCTGATGGACGAACAAGGAAGGAAGCCCAGGCTATTGTTGACTTTGTCCCTATTTTCCAGTAACTGTCCTCAGTGCCGGGAACATTGCTGAAGATGTTGATGAGGTGAGCGTTATGTTTGACTTTTATTATGATTGTTCTTTGTCCTGGTGTATTGTGTTTCTTTCACTTTAGCCTACTTTTTTTTTCTTTTTTTTTAATGTATTGTCTTCAATGTGTTTGTGCTTGATGCCCGATTGATTGATTGATTGATTGATTGATTGATTGATTGATTGATTGATTGATTGACTCGTTTGGTTTACAGTAGGAGTTAGTGGAGTGACTGCACAGATGATTTTAATTTTCAGAGCTTCCAAAGTACAGATAGTCTGTCCCGACACCCTGTTCCTATAGGTCCCAAATTGTCCCGCAAAAACAGTCCTGCTGTCCTGCAAATATATATATATATATATTTAATCTGGTCACTCTTAATACAGACTGTTAGGCAAAAACTGATCAGGTGGGTACAGTCTATTTTGTCCAAAATATTAAAAAAATAAATATTTGGAAAATGTAATGTTAAGTATACATGGTAGGAACATGGTAGGAACATGTACAGAACGTCATTATACTTTATCCTTACTAGTTTATGCAGCTAAATTATTGGATATACAGTACAGGTTTTGTAGCAATTTCCTTTTTTTAATGTTTAGCATTTAAGGCAAAAGAAAAAGACAATTTTACATTGAGGTGCCCAGATGTACCACCTGACCTGTTATTTTGAATAAAATATAATAATAATTAATTAAAGTAGTGAAAATAGCCGATCTACAAGCTCTCAACGCAGCACAGAATTCAGCAGAACATATCGGCCGAATTGATTGTTTATCTCAGTATTTCTTTTAACTTTTTAAAGCTTTTATATATCCATGACATATACCTTCCTCCTATCATGTAGACACATGATATGAACGAAGAATCAAGGGGTGAAGACCAATCTTCAGGGACCCCCTGTCTCTCCATGGCTCCTGTCTACTCGACCGTCGATGAGACCAACAGTGCCGACCCAACCTGCAGCATCTATGCTAATACTAACGATCACACCCACCAGGGTCCTTCAGATTTGACTTACTCTACTGTACAACCCCATGATGTGAGCAGTGTTGATTTGCATCCAAACCAAAATACCGCAGTACATACTAAAATATCCCAATCAGTCAGTGGGACTCCTGATGATGGTTTTTATTCACTGGCTCAGCTGCCTAAAAATCTCAATGAAGATTCTCGGCAGTAGAATTCCCATTCCTCAACCTCAAATCCATCAACATGAAAGATGCATTCAAATATTGTTAATCAAAAGTTCTCAAACATGTTTTGTCTCAGGGCACCCCTGTAAATAATGTTTTCATCCACGGCACCCCTGAAGTACATTGTTACTTTACACCACCTTATATTTATGTCATATTATGCTATGTAAATATGTAAATATTTCCCCCTAAAATACAGCACGTCTGTTTCCATTATGACAGATTGAAAATAACTTTATTGGCCTACTTGATATTTAACCACTTGAACCCCAGTATCCTAAATTCTGGGGGAACATTCACCAGAAATGGCATATCTACAAGCTCACAACGTTGTGAGCTTGTAGATCTGCTACATTTTGTGTAGATTGAAAAATGTGGTGTAGATGAAAAATTCAAAAATGTATTTATCAAAGTATTCTGCGGCAGCCTTGGACTTGCACCACGGCACCCTGCCTCTGCACCCACTTTGAGTGATTGCCAATCGACAAGACCTCATTGACACCACTAAATCTAAGAGATACGTTATTAATATTGCTGTTGGCTCGTCAGCCCATGTCTGTTTAGACTAGAGGTAAAGCACACTGTAGTCCAACATGTTAAAGAATGTTGCACAAAATAATTGCTTTTATCCACTGTTTGCCTGTATGTTCTCACTGCAATACCAGTCCAAATTGTCATAAACAGTAGTAACTTTAACACAGCTAACTCCCACGTGTAATGATCATATTCTGGTCTTATCATGGTTTGGTTGGGATGATTTCAAACGGCACCCATATTATGCTGCAAGGCAAGCTAACCCTCTGCTTTTTTTGCCAATTGTATTAACAATGGGATGTAGGATCCTAGTGCAAGGATATTTTGGAGTGCTACAACAAAGTCCTCAGGAACAAATAATGATGGTACAGTACATTGCTAATTTTGGAGGGCAGACACTCGAGACTAACAATACTGTAGCAAAGTTATATTTAAAAATGGAACAGGATTCTTTTTTATATGATGCACAACATGAACTGAATGATATTTATTGATTAATTTATATGTGATTACACAGAGAGAGCCGAGAGGGCAGGGACAGTATAAAATGCACAAATATGTCTTAAATGGTCTCATTTATCAATATTCTTTGTAAAATGGTGTATAAATGTTATGCACCAATGGATATGAACTAACAAGTTCTGCCACATGTATTAAATAAACGTGTGTCAACACAGCATGTGTTTGTATCCCTGTGTGTATGTTTATTAGTGTTGTAGTACTCGAGTCAATGACTCGTCTCGAGTCAGGACTCGAGTCCAAATTTTCACTGACTCGGTCTCGTCTCGGTCTCGCCCTTAATTTGACGAGTCCACTCGAGTCAAGTCACTACAATGCAATGGAATAAATGTTATATCCATATGAGGAGCGCATTCACGTTAACATTAAGAGAGCTGCCTTGTTAAGTAACGGAGCATTCTGACGCGCATCTGATAGGCACACAGTAGCATGCACACACACACACACACACACACACACACACACACACACACACACACACACACACACACGTAGAGCCCCCCCCCCCCCCCCCCTCCCCCCCGCTCAGCACAGCAGCAAGCATCTAATCTTCCCAGAAGTTATTTTTTTCGCCAAACAGACAATAGCACAACAGTCCACTTTCCTCTTACCTGCAGGATATCCTTGTGTCCCCAAATAAATAAGTCCTAACAGCTTCCAAACACAAGCCTTTGTGATCATGTGTAGTTTAATCCACCTGCACAGCTGGATTAAGAATTTACGTCTTTTTGTATTTCCAGGTGTAGTCTATTACTCGTTAAGCAAGCCTCGTCCGAAAGTTTTAAAGTGCACTGATCAACAGAGAGAAGTGTAACATTGTAAGTCCCTGTAGAGAGGTTAAAACGAATCAAAACAACTTGAAGCAGTGACATGGGGTATTGTTTTGCCTTGTATATACTTGAAAGGCATCAGACTAATGACATAGGGTAGCCTACATTTCTCACCTTAAACAATGAAATGCAGACAGGCACGTACTACTGCTATGTGTTTGAATGGGAAAACCTTATTTATTTATTTTAGCTTTTAGTCAAAATAAAATATTAAGATAAGAGTTTGTTTGAAAAACGTTTTGCAAAAATCATGCATGCTCTATTTCAATGCAACTATAACAGCAATGTTTAAAAATGTTATAGATTACAGTAGTAGACATAATTCTTTTTTAAATAATATTATTTTTGTTATCACTTGGCCTTTTGGTGCATGGGCATCAATATTATATCCATATCATGATATTAGACTGGATAGTCCTAATTATCGTCTGTGATTTGGGATATTGTACTGCAGTATATGCCAAGTCTTATTTGTACACTAAAGTACTTGTTCTCTGCCTGGGAGAAAATGTAATTGTAGCAACTCAAATGTCTAGTTCTTAGACAGAAAATTGGTATGGGAAAAAAACTACCTCTCCAAAAAACTCCCTCAAACCTAAACCACAGCATTGACAGCAACCAAAGGTAATTTGGGGAGACCTATTGATTTAATTTGAAGACAAGCCATTAATTTGAAAGGTATTGGTAGGAAACACCTAACCTCGCATCACCAGGCTTTCCGCTGGGGGAAAACCTGGTCTTCGTTTACTAAACGGGCCGTTTGATCCGGTCGGGAGCGGAAGATCTCCTACGTTTTTCTGTAGTCCAAAACGGACTACACTTTGGCCGGAAACAACGACCGGAAACAGTTTCAACCCAGTTAGCGCATGCGCAAGTAGTTAGCGCATGCGCAAGTACGGGTTAAAACCTGGTTAAAACTGTTTCCGGTCGTTGTTTACGGCCAAAGTGTAGTCCGTTTTGGACTACAGAAAAACGTAGGAGCTCTTCCGCTCCCGACCGGATCAAAAGCCCGAAATTGGAAGCGGGGGGTTCTTGCATTGTTGTGTGTGTGTGTGTGTGTGTGTGTGTGTGTGTGTGTGTGTGTGTGTGTGTGTGTGTGTGTGTGTGTCCGGAAAAAATATATATATATATATTGTTTTCTGCAGCCTACCTATCAAAAAAAAAAAAAAGAAAAAGAAAACTGGACTCGGCTCGGTCTCGCCTACCATTGGTCTCGGACTCGACTCGGACTTGCCTCCCATTGGTCTCGGACTCGACTCGGACTCGACCTCCTCCCAGGGGCTCTTGACTCGGACTCGACTCGGACTCGAACCGCATATGACTTGGACTTGACTTGGACTCGCTTTAGGTGGACTCGACTACAACACTAATGTTTATGAATAATATCAACTGTAAAATGAGAAGCACATACCAAAATGTGCAGGTAGCATAAGTTAACATAAATGCCACATAAATATATTGAATTTCCTTGTTGGCAAGGACAATGTGAAGAGATGGCCAACATACAACAATAATAATAACAATTTCAGAAGCAGTGATTGAAGCTTTGTTAATGGACCAAGAAACAAATGTACAGTAAGTGCATCGATTTGATTGATTGAATACTTTATAAGCAGGTTGCAGAAAAAAGGAAAGTGCAGTTACTGTCGATACAATGTCTTTTAAGAGATATTTAAACCCAAGAAAGCACTAGCTTGTTTCCATTGGGGCCCTCCCTTCCTTCCTTCCTTCCTTCCTTCCTTCCTTCCATTGAAACATTAAATGACAGACATATATAACAATAATATGCAAAACATATAATAGTCAGAAATCAGAAATAAAAAGTATGTACAGTAAACAAATCAGAAATACAAAATATGTACACTAAACAGATCGAGGGGGGGGGGGGGGTAGGGGGGGTATGAGGGGTAATCAGAGAAAATAAAAGATGATTGTTGAAATGTTTTCATTTACTGCTTTCTATCCTTTTTACCGATTTTAACAATTTCAATTTCAGTGGGTGGGGCGTGTGTACAAGTGTCTAAATAAATGTCTTCTGCAAGTGGCTAGTGACTGTTGTGTCTGTCCTTTGGTAAATGAACAGTAACAGTAGAGTAACAGCAACATGAACAATGGCTTCCTCCCTCTCAGTCACAAAAAAATGTTGTCCACAACCTCTCAGGTCGAAAAAGGACGAGAAGTCTAATTTATTTCAAAAGAGACTTTGGGACGGGCACAGGCGAAATTTAACAACCAAGCTAAATTTAACGTTGGCAGTGTTAACAGAAGAATGAGAATAACAAAATACATAATGAAATCTACATAACTACTGTAGCACATGAAAAAAACATGATTTGGCACTGCCACAAACTGTGTTTTAATATGAACACCACTAAAGCCCTTAAACGCAGTTCAAACATCTTCAATTTAGTAGTTAAAGGGGCTCCACAATGCTTTTTGCAAAATATATTTTATATATAAATATTGGTCCATAATACGGTTTTATACAGGTTTTAGCCTAAACAACCACTCGGATATTTAAATTCCATGTTCTGTCTGTCTCTAATTCCAAGCCATTTCAGATGCAATACCAAAATGCCCTTTGTTGGCAACGGGGCGCCGTCTTTGGGCTAAAATTGGAACGGTACAGAGAAAATTAGCATGGTACCATAATGAGAACCATGAAGAGCCCAATAGGAAATGAGCCTCTTTTTGACATAAACAAGGGCCTGTGACATAAACAAGGGCCCGATTTCAAAAGAGTACCGTTCAGACACGCCCATTCAGAAAATCACTGAAATAAAAGGCAAGGCTTAAAGTTAATGAATGGGGGGTTTTGTGCTGGAAGAGACACTTGGAAGACCAAAAAACAAGAAAGAAATGAAAAATTAGTTAAATTCATGGTGGGGCCCCTTTAATGGGATAATGACACTTGACAATAGCCAATACTTCTAGCAATATTTGCAATACTTGCTCTGTGGCTTTACTGAGCAATGGGATTTTTAGTCTGCAGAATTAGCTTTAAGATATTTAGGCAGTTGTGCAATTGAATAGTAATCGTCATCAGGAATCACACTGACTAGTGACAACAGTGAAGCGCTTCGAGACATTGCAGTACCTTGGGCTGGACGCGAATCAACACCGAAAGCGACTTCTTCAGAGGGGAACATAGTATCGTACATCGAGTCTGAAGGATCCTGGCGGGTGTATTCTTCAGCATTGGCATAGATGTTATTGGTTAGGTCAGCAGTAGTAGGCACGTCGATGGCCGCGTAGATATGATGAGGCATGGAGAAAGATGGACTCCCGGTTGATAGGTCTTCACCTCTCGCTTCTTCATTTGCATGAATCTGGTAGATAGTAAGAACAGACTTTAACACAACAATCAAACATCTGAGATGACAACATCTGTTACCACTACAATGATGCTGCTGGAAACAGTCTAGGCTATGGTCTTCAAGTTCAACAGAGTTGTGGATTCCCTATCTTTTTGAGCGGTGCCTGGCTCTCCAACATTTGACCGAGTTGTATGTACATAGGGCCTCGCCTTACTGTAGTTTGGTCTTGCCTATAATGAGCTATAAGGATAGCCTTAGTGCTATGGAAAAGCAACTGAGCAGCGACTTGCTCAAGGACACTGAGCCAAGAGGAGCTGGGGATCCAACCAGCAACCTGTTGCCAAACATATTTGCTCTTCGTATTCTTAACCCTTAAGTGCTGTTCGGGTCATTTTGACCCGTTTTACATTTTCATTTGGAAAAAAAAGGTAGAAGTTAAAAATGTTTCCACCTGAAACTCACTGGCCTTAAAGATTCTTCTGAGATGAACATGTAAAAAAAATATTTTTGCACTACACCCATGCTACACCCCCCTCATATTTTTTGAACCTTAAGTGCTGTTCGGGTCATTTTGACCCGGAAGCACAGAAATACACAGTATTATGCCAAAACACAGACACACAGTCACCCCCACTTCTAACACCCCCCTTCCGAAGCCCCATTCCGAACCCTCCCCCCCTTCCTATAAGCATGAGCAATATTGCCCAGTATTAAATGAAGTCGTTTTTTTTACATGGATTTCAGCTAAATCAGTAAAAACGCCTAGCTCTTTCAGTGTTTAATGTGATATAGCAAAGCAGAAATGCAAACATTTACCAAATATATCATATGAATTGTTTGGTATTGAGTCAAAGTCAATGTATCATGATGATTTGTTAAGTTAAAATTTATATTAGTGTTGTTTTTTTTAAACCAAATATCCACCGGGTCAAAATGACCCGAACAGAACGAAGGTGTAGTGAATCTGAACAGAACTTAAAGAGTGACTAATAAATAAAAATACAAATAAGTCATGTTGGGGGTGAACTAATCCTTTAAGGCATTTTTCAAATCAGACTTAGGCCTAAATGGGTTAAAGCAGGTCATGTTTGGAATTGTAACAGCTGAAATCAATAATAATATCAGTATTCCGGTATTAACCAGCGGGCCGCATTAAGTGAAGGTGAGGGCCGCATGTGGCCCCCGGGCCGCCAGTTGCCCATGTATGGCCTAGTGGTACAGTAGCTATTTAAGGTTAACTGTGAGCGTCTGTGTCTTGCTAAGGAACTGTTCCCAGGACACTGTTCTATAGCTTCCTACTGCTGACAGTTAGGATGGTTAAATGTAGAAGACACATTAATTCTGTGTGTGTGTGCACATGTATTTTATCCATGCATGTTCCCTGTTCTTTCCTCTATTATGCGTCAGACCACAGGTCCAGACCCCACCTATCAGAGCCTCCAAGCGGCAACTGTGGGTCAGGATACATATGATGTCATGCCACCATCTATTATGTGTCAGACCACAGGTCCAGACCCCACCTATCAGAGCCTCCAAGCGGCCACTGTGGGTCAGGATACATATGATGTCATGGGGAGGCTCTCTCCATTCCGACATGTCGCCACTCCGAAATGGACTTCTTATTGTCGGAGTGGCGACACTCCCCATGGGCCTAAGGTTTAGGGTAGGGGTAGAGATAGGGTTAGTGTCGGAATGGAGACATGTCGGAAAGGAGACATGTCGGAGTGGAGAGATGCACCCGATGTCATGCCACCATCTATTATGTGTCAGACCACAGGTCCAGACCCCACCTATCAGAGCCTCCAAGCGGCCACTGTGGGTCAGGATACATATGATGTCATGCCACCATCTACATCACAACCTCATAAGTATGAACTTACTCTATAATCACCATTTTAGTCAGGAACATTCACGTCAAGTAGATTTAACCATTTATTGTATAAATGGCGTACAGTTAATCTTGGCGTTTGAAGGGCTCAGCGTTCTGAGATGTTCCCTGAATTTTGTGCAAGCTTTTCTGAGCATGCTAAGCAAAATCAGGGAACGCTAAGCAATACCCCCCATAGGGAGACAATAGCAGAACAATAGATTGCTATTGTTCTGCTATTGTCTCCCTATGGGGGGTATTGCTTAGCGTTCGGAATCTTTAGACGAAACGTGATGCCGGGGATGCGCCATGAGCGGCCACGTGACGCTCACCACGGGTGCCAAAACTCGCACCGGAAGTACGATGAAATACATGATGGCAGTGAATAGAGCCGGCTAGACCAGCTCATGAAGAAACATTATTTATGAACGACTGAGAGCTTTGTCATATAATCGGTTCAGGGATATAAAAGAAGACATATCAGAGTTTTATTTTTCTAATCACTTGCTTTTTGATGTGCACAGTACATCATTTTATCTAAACAGCTGCAGATATAGTTTCTGTCTCTGAAGTATTGCGAGATTTGGTTCCCAGACAGGAAGCGGTGGACAATCTTGCGATCCTTGCCACGTTCAGAAACATACTTTATACTCTTTAGATACCTTACACAGTGCGCACATCGAAAATCAACACTGCAGAAAAACATGTTACATGTCTTTTATTTTCCCGAGAAGAGTAGTTTATAAAGGTCTGAATTGATCACATATAGTTTTTGTACATGAGCTGGTCCACGGCATTCCAATGCATTCTACCGAACTTCCGGCCACAGTTTGGCACCCATGGTGCGATAAATCTGTGTGTTGGAATTGCGTGATAGCAAAAATGACGTTGGTGTCCCTTCCTCTAAATATTCCTCATCTCCTTCCAGGAAGAGACAGCAGCATGGAGGTCCACACTCCACCTATCAGAGCCTCCAACTGGCCACTGTGGGTCAGGATACATATGATGTCTTGACACCATCTACATCACAACCTCATAAGTATGAACTCATAATCCCTGATTGATTGATTAATTGATTGATTGTGTTGTTTGAGTGGTCCTATCGTGACTTCCTATTGGTTGTGCTCTTGTCTCCTTCTAGGAAGACACAGCAGCATGTAGGTCGACACACCACAGGTCCAAACCCCACCTATCAGAGCCTCCAAGCAGCAACTGTGAACCAGGATGCATATGATGTCATCATGACACCATCTGCAGCACAACCTCATAATCCCTGATTGCAGTGGTGGAAAAAGTACTCACGTTTATTACTTAAGTAAAAGTATCAATACTGCAAAATAGAAATACTCCGTTACAAGTAAAAGTCCTGAATTCAAAATGTACTTGAGTAAAAGTCCTGAATTCAAAATGTATTCAAAATGTACTTGAGTAAAAGTCCTGAATTCAAAATGTACTTAAGTAAAAGTATGAAAGTCTTGGCATAAAGATGTATTTAAGTACAGTACCAAAAGTAAAAGTACAAAAAATCTTTGAAAATAGCAGATCTACAAGCTCTGCTATTTTCAAATAGACTAGGTATAAAATAGAGAAATAGTGGATTAATGTATGTTTTACAATATCTTGATTTATATCTGAAAAGTAGCTATAACAAACGTTTTCGAATAAATGTTGTGGCAAGTACAATATTTGCCTCTGAGATGTAGTGGAGTAGTAGTAAAAGTACTGAAAACTGGAAATACTCAATTGAAGTAGAAATACCTCAAAACTGTACAGTACAGTACAGTACTTGGAGCTATAGTCAACTTTTTCTTGAAAAACGGATGCTAAAATAAAAATAATGTTTCGAAAATATTTTATAAAAAAATAAGCTTCTATTCAAAAATGACCACAAAAAGCGTAAAATAATGATAAAATAATCATTTTGGCCATTGTCAGTTTGTTTACATTCTAGTCTATAGACTAGGATGTAAACAAAGTGTCGGCCCTACAATGAAAACGTTGACTATAGCTCCTTTAAGTAAATGTAGTTAGTTACTTTACACCAGAGCCTTCTACCTACGGAGAGTTGCGTCACTCCCGTTCACTTCATGGGGCCAGGTCTTCTACGCACACATCTATTGGCGTATAGTGACAAACGGCGAACCGGAAGTTTACAAAATGCATTGAAGTCTATGAGGTGTAAAGTGACAATGAACCACGTGACCATCAGCGCTGTTTCTGACCCCGCAGTGGCAGGACTCTCTGATTAGACGACTCTGCTTTACACCACTGCCTTATTGATTGATTGATTGATTGATTGATTGATTGATTGATTGATTGATTGATTGATTGATTGATTGATTGATTGACTGACTGATTGTGTTTCAGGAAGAGGCAGCAGCGCGGACGTCGCTAGTGGGAGGAGATTCACCTGGTGAATTAGTTAACTTCCTGGCTGTCTGTTTCTGTCTCTCTGCCCCTAGTCTAGCCTAACACGGACATTCTATGGCCCCGACAGATCTCATCGGCTCGACGCCTCCTCCGGCATCTCGGAATGGACGCGGCGGGGGACATGACTCCTGCTGCTGTCTGCTTTGAGTAAATGAGGAAGTGATCTGCGGTGGAAAACAAGTTCACATGAACAATACTGATGTAAAATAAGATACATCAGTACATACATTTTAAATTCTATTAAAATGTTGTGAGCCACAGTTACAGGGGCGCTATCCCGATACTACTCTGCCCCATGTGCTCCTGGGTTTGTTTAATTTATCGTTCAACTTGAATCCATGCTCTTCTCTATACTGTACTTGGTTACAAGGTTGTCTTTATTGTTATTTCATGATGGCTTTGGGGTGCATTATGAATCCTTGTAAGACGGACCATTTACCCACCAAACATTTTTACTGTATTTGTATTTTTTGTCTTATATTCTTTTAATATTACTGTACATGATAATTCTTTGGGATGCATTAACATACTAGCAGTATATAATAAGTGATCTATAAATATGCTTTTTGTTAAGGGATTATTCGTTTTCATATTTATATTTCATATTTATGATGCACTGGAAAGCATATAGCATATAGCTCGAGTTTTAATATTACTTTTGTGAAACATTTTAAGTCAAATGTTCAACATTAATAACCTACTGTAGGGCTATTTATAACCCCCTTTATGACCACAGGAGGGAGACAAATCAATAACAATTGTTTTGTTTTCAAAAATATTTTGTGCCATTTGCTTATTTAAATTAGGGAAATGCACTTCTGGATTCTCAGTCTGGTCTGTGATCGGTTGAAAGACAAAGAGATATCCCGATTGGCCAAATGCGAAGGAGACAGATTGGCAAAAGATAATTCCAGACAGAAACCTTTTTTCTATCATGCTATCAAGCTGCCCTCTTGAGATAAAACCTCCTAAAATGTAGGAGGTTTTACCTTAAGAGGGCACCTTGATAGCATAATGATCATCATCATTTAGGACCTACATCATCATTCAGGAGGCCAGAGGCGGGGTTATCACTTCCCATAGCTAGGCGAGAAGTGACAAGGTTTGAGCACCACTACATAGAAACATATAGGTTTTCAAAAAAGCCTTAGAAGGATTTGAAATAGCAGGCCGGGTACACATTTTAGTGTATGGGAGGGGCTTACAGTACATGTACAGTATGTATCAACATATTTGTTTTTGTAGGCTAATTTCTGATTTGGGCCTAACTATAGGTTAGGCCTAAATGGGTTAAAGAGCACACATTTTTCAAAAATAGAAGATCTACAAGCTCGCAGCCCCAGGGGTATATCTGCTATTTTTTCAATAGTTAAAGCACAAAATAATGGGTATGCGTTCCCAGTCTAAATGGGTTAAACCCCTCCCCCTATGAAGAACATTCATGGGGGGCCCGCAGTGAATCCTTGTACCCAGAGCCCAGAATTTGGTGCGACACCCCTGTGCAGCCCACAAATTACACATAACTGGGTAGGCCACTAAGCCTGGCTCAATGCACTGTGTGGAGCAGACCTTTCTAGTGCTGTGCGTAATGAAAACAATGACAGTCCAACCATGATAGTCAGGGAATATCTTATCTAGCCCAAGGAATGTTTTTTGTGCAAAACAAATGCTTACAATCGATTCAGAATCATGAAAACCCCTAGTTTGACCCCTCACATGAGTCTTAAAGCATATTTATTTTCATTCTCAGAGGGAAACTGAATTTCAGTCTTTGTGAGATGTGTTACTAGACACCTTTACAAACACATTGGTGAAGACATTTCGTGGTAAGGAATTTATTCAAGGTTTGGACCTTTTCTCTGAAGATATTCCCTGGCTATGATAATAGAATTGGAAAGTAATGGCCAGTGACTGAGACCTCTGCAAGGCCAGATTCTCAAGAGAGAACGATCCAATATACAGTAGTGACAATGGTGATTTGCATGGTTTGTAAAACAAACAGAATTTATTTTAAAAAAGCAACAGAGGTGTGAATGAAAAGTGAAAAAAAAAAGTGGAAAATTCATTCATATTGGATTCCAAGTGAAAGCGGAAACTGAAATTTGAGTGAAAGTGGAACAGTTGTGGTTTACATTCTCCAGCAACCTGCATTTGGTGATTCATACATACCAGTGCATCTTAAAGTGATCCCTGACTAATACGACAAATATGTCTTAATACATTATAATTGTCCTCTATAACTACAATGTAAAATTAAAAACACCTTAAATATTTTATTTCTTCTAGAAATAGCTAATCTTTCACTCAGTAGGGGAAATGCCTGTCACAAGTTGATGATGTCATAAATGTCATGTGTCATTTTTATGGCATGCATGTGCAAAAAAACAAAACACAAACACATTTGAAATATTGATTTGATGCTCATATTAACCATAGGAAGTATTACGTTTGTTTTTATTTTCACATGCATGCCATAAATTCCATAGGGATAGATCACACTTGACATGTATGACATCATCAACTCGCTGAGTGAAAGATTAGCTATTTCTAGAAGAAATAAAATAATTGAGGTGTTTTAAATTTTACATTGTAGTTATAGAGGACAATTATAATGTATTAAGGCATATTTGTCGTATTAGTCAGGGATCACTTTAAGGCCCCTCCACCTTGGGCCCTAGTAAGTCAGTCCCACATTTCCCCCTCTTGTGACACCCCTGCCAGCAACACCATGAGGCCTAGTTTTACAAAACATAATGTCCCTCTGTAGTAGTATGTAGTAGTCTATGTATCTTTAGATCTGTTAATTAGTGGATCCTGTGTTCTGAACACATTGAATGATGAACTTCAGATAACATTAAAGTGCTACTAAATGGGCTGGTAACCTGTCTGAGTTTGTGCTGCAAAATGGAGCTTGTATACCAACTGTCTATTTGTCATATGCATTCAAAACCACAACAACTGGTTATGGTTTTGAAGTGTGGCTTTGTTGGAAATTATCATTTCCTCGTTCTGTTGACAACATGCAACATCTTTATCAAACGTATCACGTTTTGCTATGTAATGAAAAGTAGTAGTAGTCTTTGGGTTTGACTTTACTGCAATTAGACATGCATGTTGACAACTGCGTAAAGCAAATGTTTCATGTTCTTAGGGTAGGCTATGTTGTGTGTGTGTGTGTGTGTGTGTGTGTGTGTGTGTGTGTGTGTGTGTGTGTGTGTGTGTGTGTGTGTGTGTGTGTGTGTGTGTGTGTGTGTGTGTGTGTGTGCGAGTGCGTGTGTATGCCTATGACTCAGCTGTTTTTTTTTTTTTTTTTTTTTTTCAAAAGGTGCTGTATAAGCTTCCAGTCCTTTTTTTCTGACTAGCCCTTACCCGTTCAAAGATATGAGCTCCAAAATGATGTGCAGTGTGTGGGTTATGGGATGTGCACTGTGCATACAGTATATGAGGGATGGAAAGTAACGTTTCGTTTCACACACACACACACACACACACACACACACACACACACACACACACACACACACACACACACACACACACACACACACACACACACACACACACAGAGAGAGAGAGAGAGAGAGAGCTGGTTAAACATGTTGCCTCATGCTAGATGCAGAATAGATGTGCCTCATGCTAGATGCAGAATAGATAGTAGATACACCATAAAAATGCTAATATACAGTATATGATTTGTGAAAGTGACAAACGGGCTTCACAGTTATGTCAGGTGTGTTCATTATAAATTCAAGTTCATTATAATTTCCCTGAAGCTGAAGTTGTTGGAAAGCATGTGCATGTCTATGTGTGAAAGACCCAAAAAAGCAGTTGCATTCATTTCATTGAGATAATCTCTCTCTTTTTTTATTTATTTTTTCTTAAAAAAATAATTTCTATGATACATTGTTTTGGTCTCTGATTTTATCTGAAGTCATTGCTACAACTACATACAGTAGAATCGGACAGGAAATATAATATCTCGTTTACAGCCATTTTGACAACATGCAAACTCAAGAATAGTCCCTTCTGTGCCATAAATCTTAGCAAATGGATTCATATTGCTTGTATTTGCAAAAGCAGTCAACAATCATGGTAGAAATTATGTTAAAGCTCTATTTTGGGAGTCCACCATCTTGCAAATATGCACAATAAAGGTCCAGACACACCCAATAATAAAATTAGCTATTCCATTGAGTCTCCCATGGTCAGACACCATGAAATAGACACCAAGTTTGTGTTTCTAGCTCATCTGGTTCAGAAGTTAGAGGCAAAACCTATTTTCTGGGTCCTTACATTATGGCGGCCATATTGTGGCGGCCATATTGGATTTCATGGAAACTTGCAATACAAAAAATGTTCATATGTATACCATTGATCAACCTGTGAAGTTTCGTGGAAATATCCCTCAGTTTAAAATTTTGCCCTATTCACCCCCCATTAAAACTAATAGGGGCTAATATTGAGGCGGCCATATTGGACTTTGTTGTACAAATTGACCGGGTTGTCCATATAGGTTGTGATCCTACTGGGTCATAGATAATATTTCTGGTGGACAACCTTTTATGTCGGGGCAAATGCAGCACACCTTCCTTTGCCCCCTGGGTACTACTATTTTCTAGACACGCATAAATGAAGAATCAAGAGGTGAAGACCAATCAGCAGGGACCTCCTCTGTCGTCATGTCTCCTCTCTACGCGACCGTCAACAAGACCAGAAGGCCAACCCAACATCCATCTATGCTAACGTTAACGATTACACCCACCAGGATCCTTCAGATTTGAATTACTCTACTGTACACTTCTCTGAGGGAAGCAGTGTCACTTTCAGTGCTGATTTGCAACCAAACCAAGATATCAAAATGTCTGAAAGTTCTTCTCTGGTGTCACAAGTCAATGTGATTCCTGATGACATTATTTATTCAATGGCACAGCTGCCTAAAGATCTTACAAAAGATTCTGGTCACTGAAATTCCTGTTGCTCAGTAAAGACATTGCCATTTTTCGCTTTCATTGATCGACCACAGGGATATGATATTAGGGGAAATTAGGGCGAGGGAAGTCCACTGGACCTGGGATCCAAACCTGGGACTTGTCTATGATGTACTCCTTCACCTCCACCTTTAGATCATTTTAGAAGGTAGCAAACTCACAACACTTTCCTAAATTCCTCCTTTAACCTGAGAAGGGAGCGTGTCGCTGTTACTACATCTTTTCGACACCCGACTCTAACCCTCACCCTAACCTTAACCTCCGTGGAGTGAGTCGCTAACCCTCCGGTCGAAATGATGGGCGTTCGCAAAAGCGAGATTTCCCCTCTGAAAAAGGACAGTGGTGTTTATCCTCACAAATAAAAGTCATAGGATGCTATCACCCAAAATAAATGTCATACAAATATATTGTGTCATAAATTAATACATTAATAAAGAAATACATATAATCAAAATCAAAGTAATACCATACTTCAACATAGCTTACTAATATGTTGCATTATACTTGCATTATACTCTCTCCAAACACAGCTTGTGACAACACAGATGATTTCATACAGTAGGCCTATATGGCATGCTTTGCCAATCTTCAGCTGGTTTAGGAGAGAAGTAGTATGCTGTCATTCATCTTTGGCAATTGTTTACCCCATTGATATTTAGGTAGAGCAATGCAGTGCATGTGTTGTGTTAAGTTTATTTTTATTAAGGTATGTTTTCACTGCCAAGGTTAGTGTGAGCTTTGTAGTGTTTTTGCCTGGGTCCCTGGAGTCTGGTTTGAAATAAACAACGCAACCTTTTCTAGCTGAGAACTTACGGACAGCATTTCTTGGTGGCTGAGAGGGAGGAGACCAACGGACAGACAGAACTCTGGACAACCTGAACTAAACTGCATCCAAAACATTTTGTTGGAGTTGGAGAGGCCTTTTTGCCTTTCGGACATGCAGTGTGGCCCCACATACTAACCGATGCATGTGGTTACAGTGATTTTAGGTCTCATCGTCACTCTCTCTCAACTTTGTTTGATTTATCATTCAACTATTTCTTATTTTCCATCCACCACTGCCATACGCCCCTGATATGCACTGATTTTGTTTCATTTGCTTTACTTATTTGTATTAATAGTTTGATTTAATAATCAGTCTATTTTTGACTCACATATACATTACAACACAATATAATAGCAGTTATTAGCACACATTGGTATTAATAACCTGGCTGACTGGGTCTACCTATGTTATTTTTTGCCTAGATTGATATTTCTATGCATTTGATGTATTGACGTTGATGTATTGATGTATTACCTGCTTATTGTAAATTGCTCTGGATTAAGAGCGCCTGCTAAATGCCTAATTTGTGACCTTTACATATGAGTAGCCAGACTTCTCAACTATTATGATTCTTGATCTTGCAAGTAAAAAGAAAGTTGTATAATGTCTTATGATTATTGTTTTAAAGCATTCTGAATATGTATGAATGCTTATAACAATTATACAATAATATAATAATAATTAATTATAATCTTAAGTAGTTTATAATGTTTGTAATGGATTGTACATTAGCTTTATTACTTCATAGAAAGTGTTAACAAATATCTCCTTCATTTGGTTGTCAATGTCAGCTTTTAATTACATTGAAATCGATATAAAACATATAACAAAGATTGAGACACACTTCTATTCTATTCTATTACACACCAGTGATAAGTTTGATAAAGTTGTTGCATCTCTACAGAATGAGGAAATATCATTTCCTACAGAGCTGCGCTTCAAAACCATAACCACTTGTTGTGGTTTTGCAGTAAAGAATAGACAGTTGCTATGACTACGAGCTCCATTTTGCAGCACAAACTCAGACAGGCTACCAGGCTATTTAGTAACACTTTAAAGTTATACCATGTAACTTTTTTATAAAACAAATCTTAAAATTGTCCTAACTGTTAAATCGCTAAAGTTTTAGAACACCCACTCCGTTATTTTCACGTCCGCGACGACTCCGGACGAAAAACGGCCGAAAAAAGCAATACCGCTACTGACCACTAGTTTAGCAACTTACACAGTATAGCTTTAATGTTATGAAGTTCATCATTCAATGTGTTCAGAACACAGGATCCACTAATTAACAGATTAAAGATACATACAGTATACATCAGTATACATTATACATACTATCAGTCAGCGAGGAACAATATTTGTATTATTTGTTTTGCCAGCTGTCATTTTATAATAGTAGGCCTCTCTATTCAAATGAAAGCGAAACTGAACTTTCTAAGGTTTCGCAATCTCTGAAAGAGTCTGTTAAATTAGAATTGTGATACGACGAGACATGAAGTGAAGCTATAAAATTAAGTTAACATGTAGTTTTGTATTTCCACGTGTGTGTGTGTGTGTGTGTGTGTGTGTGTGTGTGTGTGTGTGTGTGTGTGTGTGTGTGTGTGTGCTCACATGTGCTTTGTGTGTGCGTGTACGTGTGTGCATGTGCATGTGCATGCGCACGTGTGTGGGTGGGTTGATTGATCTCATATCCAGTGTGTAGAGTCGGTGTCCGCCCTGACCGTGTGAATGTTTGATTTATGTATGTGGTAGAGGCAAGAGGAAGTGGAAGGTGGAGTTTAGTAAAAAGAAAAAGAAAACCAACTATTGTAAAGAAATCTAGACCTTTATGCATAGCACAAGTTCTGTCTCTCCGGACAGAACTAGACAAGTCACCTGCAGCTCGTTATCATTATGAGAAATGTCTACATTTACTGTTTGCTTTCTGGTGAGTGACCTCTGCTTGTTTTCATGTGTCTCTCTGCCTGTGGCCCCAATAAACACCTTGAAGCCAAATTAGAAATAGTCAGTTTAGAGGCTAATAAACTGAGAAATCGGACAACCTCCTTAATCCTTTCTGCCAAAAAACACTACTTGGATGAGAAAGTTGAGGAAAACATCCACAAACCACGAGACCTATGGAAGCTATTTAAAACCCAGCTAGGCTGCGGTGCTAAACTTAGATCCATAGCCAGCAACATATCCATCCAAGCTCCCATAACCCTCCTCACTGACAGTCTCGATGTAGCCAAAAATCTCAACATCTATTTCACCTCCATGGCCAAAAATCTGGTCAATAAACTGCCCGCTCCATCTGGGCTGTTTGGTGTTAGGCACATCTTGAAATTCTACAGGAACCTTGGGGTATGCAAAGACAATTTTAAACTTACCACGGTGACAACTGATGAAGTGTTTAAAAAACTTCGCACCCTACCTCAATTCAAGGCCGCTGGCCATGATAAAATCGCCCCCAAATTTCTCATAGACTCAGCTGCCACCATTGCCCCAATCATTACCCATATTATTAATCTATCTATCAAGCAGGGTTATGTCCCCCAGGACTTCAAATTAGCTAAGGTAACCCCCCTGCACAAAAAAGGCAGTAAACTTGACCCTGGCAACTACAGGCCAATCTCAATCCTTAGTTCCATCTCTAAGGTAATGGAAAAATTGTCTATGAACAGGTGGCTAAATATCTTGAAGAGAATAAACTGATCTACGAGTTCCCGTCTGGCTTCAGAGAGTCTCATTCCACAGATACATGCCTCATCTATTTGAATGATTACATCAAACGTGAAATTCACGATGGCAAATATTGCGGCATGGTCATGCTGGACCTCCAGAAGGCATTTGACACCGTCGATCATTCTATTCTGATCGAAAAACTCAAAGCTATTGGTCTTGATAGCACAGCAGTGAGATGGATGCACTCTTACTTGGTGGGGAGGGAACAGATGGTGGAAGTCAACGGAACCCTGTCCCCCCCCCTCCCAGTAAACTGTGGAGTACCTCAAGGGAGTATACTAGGACCACTGTTGTTCTTAATATACGTAAACGACATGTCATCTGCTTGTGACTGCAATCTGTTTCTGTTCGCGGATGACTCGGCTCTCCTAGTCTCCGGCAGAGACTTATAGGGAGAATGCATATAAAAATGTCGGCGCATATTCGTGACGTCACGGATGGGGGCGCCACTTCCTGTTGTGACCTGAATCTATGTTATTCTATGGATAAAGGACGTGTGGTCATCATAATAAGCAAACGAAACGGTGAAAACGGGATTAGTTGACGTGGTTTTTTATGTCATGTTCTTTTATACTTTTTATTATTTGTTTGTCGACGTTTAAGTGATGCCATGAGTTCAAAACGTCTTAATAAAATCACTTTACAAAAACGGGAGGGCAGTTCTGCCTCATACCACTGCTGTGTTCCACAGTGTACAGCGTCAGCTAAGTTCAACTCCTTTCTCAGTTTCCACCGATTTCCAAAAGACAAACAGCTGCAGAAGAGGTGGGTAACTAATATCCGAAGAGACAAATTTACTATCACGGAGAATACAAGAGTTTGTAGCAGACACTTCCAGAGCACAGACCTGATCGAGCATCAAGCGCCCCTATATGGACCTGTTAGATCTTCACATAAACGTCTCAAAGATGGGTCTGTCCCGGTGCTCTTTACATGGAATGACTTTACCCTACCCACTCCTCGGCCCGGGGTTTGGCAAAGGAAAGAGCGTCCGAAATCTCCGAATACTGAGAACTGCCCCCCTGCGATAAACCAAAAGGAGGACCCTCCCATGGAAATAGATTACCAAGACCACGACTACTGTTCCAGTCCTGAGCCTTCGGCAGTGGATCTCACCATAATTCTCGCCCAGGAGCGCATAACGGAGCTTGAGAAACAGATGTTGGAAATGTCCATCACAAACAAGTTTGGCGTGGAACGCTTTGCTGCTTCCGACGATGACATAAGGTTTTTCACAAGGTAAGCGTGGCTGTAACTGTAACCCCTAGGGTGTACAAATGTAACCAAATGGACCTGTGAAGGGTCCATTTGGTTCCATTTGTACAATCAGAGTTATGGTGGTCCATGGTCTAATGCATGCATGTCCCTATATCCTATATTAATACAAAATATCTATATAAATGTATATCTACATTATCTATCTACCTATCTATAGAGAGAGAGAGATTGATAGAAGTATATCTATAAATATAGATGTCTATTGAGAGAGAGATTCATTGATAGAAGTATATCTATAAATATACATGTCTATCTATATATCAGTATCTCTCTCTCTCTCTCTCTCTCTCTCTCTCTCTCTCTATATATATATATATATATATATATATATATATATATAATATATATATATATAATGAGAAAGTGTTACCTATATATATATATACATACTGTGTGTGTGTGTGTGTGTGTGTGTGTATATATATATATATATATATATATATATATATATATATATATATATATATATATATATATACTGTGTACACACACACACACACACACACACACACACACACACACACACACACACACACACTGTACATACATACATCTATATCTATCTATTATACTATTCTATTGACACCTATATGTTTACATTTTGACAGGTTTGCAACGTATGCTCACCTGATGGCCTTTTGGAAGCAGATAGAGCCAGCAACACACAGGATGCTCACCAGTACAAAAGCTCAGCCTGCAGCTAAGAAGACTCTACATTTGCAGTCCCAGCAACCCATTGATGAGTTTTTTCTGTTCATGACCTATCTGTCGTTGGGTCTGATGCAGAAAGATCTGGCCCATCGATTCAAAATTCACCAGTCAACAGTGAGTCGCATCATCAAAACATGGGTTAACTTTCTTTACACAGTACTTGGAGCTGTAGGCATTTGGATGTCTGAGGAAGCTGTAAAGGCTCACCTGCCAGATGTTTTCGCCAACTACTCTGATACACAAGTGGTGTTGGACTGCACTGAGCTGCGTTGCCAAACACCACACTCTCTTCTCCTTCAGAGTGAAATGTTCTCCAACTACAAATCACATTGCACCTTTAAAGGGTTGATTGGCATTGCCCCTCACGGTGCAATAACCTTTGTGTCAGCTCTTTATGCAGGCTCAATCAGCGATAAAGAGATCCTGAAGCAGAGTGGCATTGTGCCTCTCCTCAAACCAAATATGGCCATCATGGTAGACAAGGGTTTCCTTGTGGAGGACTGTGTGCCCTGTAAGGTGTACATACCTGCCTTCCTGTCCAAGAGAGCACAACTATCTGCACTAGATGTTAGGCAGACACAGTCTATTGCAAGACTGAGAATCCATGTAGAGCGCCTCATTCGAAGAGTTAAGGAGCACAAAATATTTGATACAGTAATCCCTCTTTCACTCACAGGTAGTATCAATCAACTTTACACAGTAGCCTGCCTCTTGGTTAACTATCAAAATGGGCCCTTAGTCAAAGGCTGGGTAAAAGAGATGTGATCTCAAAACCATGGAACTGTTTGGCAACAACTTCATAAACGTAAATGATGACAAGCCAATGTTGTTAGGGTTTCTGCTGCCATCATATGTACAGTTAAAATGTATTAAGATAACACCATTCCTCAAGTTTGACACATTTTAATACCGTTCCTCATGTGTGACACCTACTGAATGTGATTGTACCATTTGTTTTTGAAAATGAAATGCAATGATAAAACCCATGTATTGCATAGCCATTAAATGTATTTCATAGCCATTGAAGTATAGTCTTTGTCATGTTATAAACAGCACTGTGCAGTTCATGTTATCCATATAGATCCCACCAGAGTTATATTCAGTGATCAAATTCTTATCCCAACTCTATACAAAAAGCCCAAGCTTAAATGTCAGTGCCAATCAAATGGCAGGTGAGCAAACCATTATTAAAAAAATAAGACAAATGAGTATAAATTCAACATTGTTTTATTATTTCAGCTTAAAACACTGAGGGCAAATAACCCTCTTCTGAGTCTGACAGTTATGGTTGTGAGTTTTCTCCCAAAGTATAATTTCAGTAAATGTTGTGGGTTTAGTCATTTGATATGAACTGTCAACTTGAATGATGTGTATCATCATTTTTCACACAGCATTGTGGCTCTTCATTTACTGGTGCATAGAGAGGTATTTTGACAGATAAGTATAAAAGAAAAACAAGTCGCATTTCTTTTTTAGGTTGTCTAACACAGTTGTGTTTCTGTGAATACGCTGCAAAAACATGTCATCATGGGCGCAAATGACAAAATCGCACCATTCCATACCCGTA
Source organism: Nannobrachium achirus (assembly GCF_963921795.1). Lineage (NCBI taxonomy): Eukaryota > Metazoa > Chordata > Actinopteri > Myctophiformes > Myctophidae > Nannobrachium > Nannobrachium achirus. The sequence goes on from NC_137812.1 coordinate 14,267,609, forward strand.
ATCAGTAATTGCCCCTGCACTTGCCAATAATAGGCATGGCTCTCTTTCAATTTGTATGTGCCATGGTCAACTCTGAGGTACTTGCATTCAATATAGCTTTGTACATTTGGGCATTTGATTTCAACTAAGCCAAATGATGGTCTCTCAAGTGGGTCATAGACCAGCCCATCAGGAGATGCTCCAAGCCACGGTGCATCTGGATGAACCACCAGTCCACATCTCCTCAAGTTGATGTTTTTCTGTGTTGCATAGTCCTTTAATGCACCCGTCTCCAGATCCAAGCCTCTCCTCATGAGTGCGGTTTGACGTGTTCCTCGGATGATCCTCTCAGCCAGGTTTTCTGCTGAACTCTGCCCTCTAACATGGCTTACCTCTCTAAATGTTGAAGCCGTCACCCTCTCTTTCCTCAGCAAATGCCACTCAGGTGCTCCACTTTGGCATCTGGTTGCCTCTTCAATCTTGTGTGACTGTGACAAGGTCACAGACAAAGATCTCAGGTGCAACTGTTCTTGTTTAGTTGGCACAAATGTACAGACAGTTGGCTCTAGCTGGTATCCCTCTAAAGGTATTTTGGGGAATGGGGGGGCATCATCATGGTTGATAACACAGTCCTCTGATGTAGCAGGCGGCTGCTGATATGAGAGGACGCTACCAGCCTGTACTTTACCAAAGATGGAGTCTACAAGTGGTTTATCTGATGATATATCCATAGTGCAGATTAGAGGAGTGGAGCCTGTCTTGAAGTCAGCGTAGAAAGGAGTAGGGTCAAGGGATGACGGGTCTGGAAGCTCACCATTGTAGGCTCTGTATAGTGTAGACCTGGAAAAACAAATACATGATCAATGTCCATTTTTGGTGCCAAACCATTGAAGGCAGCCTGTAACGAATGCCCCCCATGCCCCTATATTAAGTGCCGAGCAGCAGCGTTTTGGATCTGTAGGAGCGACAAGCTGGCTTGGCTAACACCAACATAAAGTGCATTACAGTAGTCGAGTTGGGTTGAGATAAAAGCACAAGATGTTCAATATCAAAAAGGGTTACAACAGCAGACTTGATTTTGATTTTGGCCTCAGCTGATAAAAGCTAGATTTAACAACAGTTGCAATGCTTACCTGATTCCACTTGCTGAAGTAGCACCTGGTTTGGGCCTCACGACCACCATGGCATCAACCGGTCCTGGCTTTACTCCCTATTTATTAAACAGCTATTAATAAACAAGTTACAGCAATCAAACATTATGAAAGATCTTTAAATAATACATACCATTGTTCGAGGTTTATGCCACTTTTGTTCAGTCTCGGTGCATGAAAGGACAGGAGGGACAGCGGACATGCCACACTCAGAGTAATGGGCAGTTTGGTACAGCAAGGCTACCAAGTGGTTGCACAACCCAGTGCCAGCCACACATGAACAGAAGCTATTAACCAGCACAACTGGATCTGAATCCCGTAAGGTCATCTGAAAAACACACACACACACACACACACACACACACGCACGCACGCACACACACACAACTTAAAATTACTTTATCTCAAGTAAATTTGTTCCTAAGCAATACATCGTGAAAAGTTAAAGATGACAGGACAGTTTAGACCACCACCAAAATAAGCAGTTTAGAAGATAGCTGAGGGAATGAAAGGTCACTTTCTCCATTTCCATAACATTTTTGGAGAAACATTATCATCATTATTTTACAACCATAGCTACATGCCTTTGTTTACATTGTTGTTAACAGACATCACACTCACTCAGCTACCACGTAACTGCATTGCCACTGTTTCAGCTTATTTATTTTTTGATATTATTTAATTGGATATCATGGATATCACTGCATTATGTTTTATTCACAAATATGATCATCAACAATAATAACTCAACATAAACTCTTAAACTCAAGCTGAAACATTGTAGAACAGAAAAAGAACATGCATGCTTTGAACAGCACCTTTGGTTTAACAGTAACATGCAATACATGCTTTGAAAATAGTCTCAACAACAGCCAGACCGTTGACTCACACACAATGTTCAAATGCTTCAGTCATACAGCATTCAAATATTGTGGGACACTTGTCTGGCTTCGGAGACAACTTTGAACGTGTCAACGTGACACTTTTGTTATGTTTACTAGTCCTACTCGCAGCTGGTGTGGCTTCTCAGCTTTCTTCATAGAGCGGTAGCAGTGAGCTCTAACAGAGATCTCATTTGTGACCCTGTTTTTACATGACACTTAGACAGACAAACATACACACATTTACATTGATAGGGCAGGGGCATTACTAGTTATGTGATTACCGGGTATATATACAACTGGAACTAGCAAGCAGCAGTGCAGTGGAGTACAATTTGGAGGCTTTAAACGTAAAAAAAGGACCATAAAAGGTCTTATTTGATGTGTTCCTTTTAGGCAGGGTGTTTAACTGTACTTGTACTGTACTACATTTCTATTGTATTGACTATACTTGTACTGTTCTCCATTTTTGTCTAATAAAATAATCAATCAAAAAACGTGTACTTTACTTGAGGAGTTCCAATTTCCAATACTTTTATTTCTACTCCAATACATCTCGGTCCCAAATATTGTACTTTTGTTCCACTACATTTATTTGAAAACTTTAGTTACTTTGTAGATTATTATTATCATTACAAAACATACATTAACCACTTCAAGTAGCTGATCTACAAGATCAAAACGCGACGCGTTTTGATCTTGTATAATCGATGTACATACCTTCATAGTTGCAGAGATAAGATGACACATAAAACTTGAACCCTTTCTCAAGTTTACTCTGCGGTGTTTCGGTACACATTCGAGCAAGTCTTCGGACATCATTTACAGTAAATCTGGGCAGTTCTAGTAAACAACGTGTGAACCGCGATGATTCTTCCATTGCTGCAGTGAAGTACTCTTCAGAGTTTAAAGTGTTTTAAAGACTCGGGCTCAGTATTCACCGTGGTTATGTCTCTTCAGGTTTTCTCTTCTCCAGTTCTTTGGTTTTGTAATCGGTGGAAAGTGGAAACCAGTGTCTGACTACACTAAGCTAAAAAAAAAAAATCGGTGGTATGCTTGCTTGCTGTAGTGTAATCTCCCGTGGTTTAGTACGTTTTGAACTCATGGCATCACTTAAACGTCGACAAACAAATAATAAAAAGTATAAAAGAACATGACATAAAAAACCACGTCAACTAATCCCGTTTTCACCGTTTCGTTTGCTTATTATGATGACCACACGTCCTTTATCCATAGAATAACATAGATTCAGGTCACAACAGGAAGTGGCGCCCCCATCCGTGACGCCACGAATATGCGCCGACATTTTTATATGCATTCTCCCTATTGCAGGTTGAAAAGGCCCTTAACTGTGAACTTAACAAGATCTGCACCTGGCTCAACGACAACAGACTCTCAATTCACCTAGGCAAAACTGAATGTATCCTCTTTGGATCTAGTCAGAAACTTAGCCTAGCTGAGAACTTCACAATTAAAGTAGGTGACACTGTGATAGAAAGAAAAAACTACATCTGCTACCTGGGTTGCATCCTGGAGGCTAACCTATCCAGTGAAAAAATGACCACCAAGGTTATCAATAAAGTCAACCAACGAATTCGCTTCTTGCAAAGGGTTGCCCCGCTGATCAATACTAAATCCCGAAAGACACTAGGAGGAGCTCTTATTGGGCCCCTCATTGATTACGGAGTCCTTGTCTGGTATCGCGATGCCCCAGCCGCCTTAAAGTTAAAGCTTCAAACAGCCCAAAACAAACTAATTAGGGTTGTGCTTGGTCTCCCTCCTCTGACCCACCTTACCGATCATCACCACGAAAGCGTGGGATGGCTCAAAGTAGCTGACAGAGTACAGCATCTTGCAAAACTGATATTATCCTAGATAAAGTACTATGTTCTATCCGTCTGTCTTTCAATGTTATATGAGATACTTAAAGTGTGGTTCTGTCTCTGAGTGTCTGTATGATGCTCTCAATGTCTCATCCTTTGTCTGTCCACTGTTGTGTAGAGCATCTTGAATCCTTCTGCACGTTGTCAATTAATAAGTTGTGTCATACTGATGAACTGTTTGCTTGCTTTTCTCTTGTACTGTAGTGTGGAGTATTGGAGGTGATGTGACTTTCACCTGCTCCTGGGGTAAATGGTTCACCTGGTGGACTGGGGGTTATACATTATACCTCTGTAGAAATACATGCATATCATATCGTGACACCATTGTCAAGGCAGAAAGTGGAAAGAATGCACACAAAGATAGAATTAGTATAAAAAACCTAGGAGGAAAAGACTTAGAAGTATCCATCACTAAACTCCATAAGTCAGACTCTGGAAAATACAGATGTGGACTGGAGAAAACAGGTGGGGCGGATGAATTCATAGACGTGCATCTTAATGTTGAAAATGGTAAGTCTAACTACTGTGCTTCAATTATAAACTGTACATCATTGTGTACCATATCTCCAGTGTTGGGCAGTAACGAATTACTAATAATATATTACTGTAATATTATTACTTTATCCAGTAACGAATAATATAAGGTATTACTCTGTCAAAACTGGTAATATGTAACGCTTTACTCCGCAAAAAAAAGCCCTCGTTACCCGTTACTTGAAGTTGCCGCATCATGCAAAAATAGAACAGACCTACAAACTATAACACATATCAACAGAGATGCTGTGTAGCTTGTAGATCTGCCGCAGCTTGCGCACAGTTATGACGTAGCTTATGTTAGAGGGGTGAGAGCGTTGCTGCCTGCAGCCTGTCCAACAGTCATAAGACAGGCTAGACAGCACAACATTCTGTCGTCCACAGTGTACGGTGCGCGACACAGCTCGGCCCCAGAGTCACCTGGAGGGACGGGGCCGGCTCCCAGGGGGTCCCCGAGGGGTCCCCCACCCTTGGGGACCCCCGCGGACCCCCTCGCAGCCCGAAAAAACTAGGCCAAAATGGCCAAAAGCGGCCCGTCCACCGCATCTATAGCGGATCCCCAAGCAGCTCGAAAACGCTAAGTGGATGGCTTGGACATTTACATTTAAAAGCAATCGGGAGCGTGGACAAAAGCACGGCTTCGCAAATTATGCTTTGCATATCACCACAGCACATCAAGCCTCAAGCAACGCAATGTTGCTGTTTAGCCGTTAGCTTAGCCTCCAGCCCTCCACTAGACTAGCCCTTGTGCTAACAGCTAACTGCTAGCCTCTCGCCTGTTGTAAAATGTAAACATAAGAAATACACATAGTTTCACCACTCACCGAAAGAGACGGTTTTAGGGAGTTGAAAGCCTACGCACTTTGCTTAGTGGGAACCCCCCAGAGCCCTCCACATCACTTATAAAATACACTTTTAAGCCAGAAAAGAAAATATTTATTATAAGGATAATATAGGCAGGGGTCTTCAACATGTGGTCCGGGACCCCTAGGGTCCTCAGAGTTACAACAGGGGTCTCCATATATCCTTGTCTAATAGCTAGGACCCCTTTCTTTTATTTACATCACCACTGACTAAACCCTAATATTTATTTATTCTGAGGAGTAGAGTGTAGAGGAGAAAGAGCAGTCCAAGTACAGAGCCTAGGATCAAAATACTAAAGTACTGGGGTGTTTAAATGTAATAAAAATAAGCAATGTGTTGTTGCTTAGCTTATATATATTAATTATTAATTGATTCGCTTGTATACCAAAATCCATTAAAAAGGTTTATCACTGTTCCCAGGTCAAATATTGATGTGCGATTAAAATGTGATTATTTGCGATTAATTAATTACAAAGCCTGTCATTAATTATATATAGCCTATTTTTAATTGCATCCCAGAGACTCTTATTGTTCCAATAAATTTGATTCAGTTCTAAAAGGTGCTGGCTAAACAGATTCTGTTGTAGGCCTACATTTATTTTCTTTTGCGGGGTAAAAAAAAAAAAAAAAGTAATATAACTTAATATATTAGATATTACTCTTGATTCCAAGTAATAAGTAATATAATATTATTACTTTTCCCAAGGTGTAATAAGTAATAAGTAACGATTACTCTCCCAAGTAATATTGCCCAACACTGCATATCTCATTCTACATGATTGAAAGGATCGATTATTATTATTAGTCAAAATATAAATGTTTACTTTAAATATGAATACGTATCTTTATTTATTCAACGTGCTTCCAATTACTGCAGTCAAAAAGATCACTCCGGATACATCAGTTAAGAAGCCCACTCCCGCTACAACACCAAATATGACCACTACCGTGACCACTCTTCAACATGATGAACTTGATGTCTCTACAATGAACTCCATCGTATCCACAACAACCATGCTTCATGAATCCTCTTCCATCCCATCTTCAGGGACTGGTATGCAGCCTCTTTACTCAGTGTGTGTGTGTGTGTGTGTGTGTGTGTGTGTGTGTGTGTGTGTGTGTGTGTGTGTGTGTGTGTGTGTGTGTGTGTGTGTGTGCGTGCGTGCGTGTGTGCGTGCACACCCACCAGGATCTTGCAGATTTTACAATGTTTAAATCATTCTTGGCCCACCTATCTAAGGACTTAGAACGGTGTCTGGGTGGTCAGGGTGGCTGCATGCGTTTTCAGAGCAGGTTTATTTTCATGATCAATCAATCGATTGTGTTCTCGCTTGGATCAATGGACTTTTTTTCTGTCTTTTTAATTGCACTTTCTTATTAATTTTTACACATCGTTTTTATTGTTTTAGAATTTAGATCATATATTTCAATATTAATGTTATATTATCATTTTAACCTGAGTGTTTTGCCAATTATTTGGTAGAAAGTCTCTCAGCCAGTGGCCAAAGGTTGAGAATCACTGATGTACATATGTGTGTGTTTGTGTGTGTGTGTGTGTGTGTGTGTGTGTGTGTGCGTGCGTGCGTGCGTGCGTGCGTGCGTGCGTGCGTGCGTGCATTCATGCATGTATGTATGTATACATGTATGTTGTTCATTCTGAAAGTGTTTCCATCAGAGGGTACTGATGTATTCCCAATTATGCTCTCTTCTAGGTTTGCTGGTCGGTTTAACTGTTGCACTAGCAGTAACACTGGTGGCAGTGCTGATGTTCTACATGAAGAAGATCAGAAAACCACAAGGTGACACACACACACACACACACACACACACACACACACACACACACACACACACACACACACACACACACACACACACACACACCACTTGCGCACACACACGCTCTCACGCTCTCTCACGCTCTCATGCACGCACGCACGCACACTCTGATGTCTCTAATTTGTGATTATTAAGCTATACAGTAGGTACGTTTTTTAAGCATGTTTTGCAAATATTTTCCAGACGTCATCCTCAGTGCCAGGAGCCCTACTGGAGATGATGGAGAGGTGAGTATTAGGACTATTCATTGTTCTTTGTTCCAGTGTAACTTGTGTGTTGCGAAGACTAAATACAATATTGAAAAAAGAGAAATCCTAAAATGTAAAAAGAAATACTAAATGTAAAACTCACAAAAAGTAAAACTAACTAAAATTAAACAGCATTGCATGTAAAATCATTGCATCTTTTGTGCCACTGTTTCTTTTTATTTTTTTTATTTATTTTTTCCTCAGTTCATATAAATCAAGACATCCATTTCAATCTTCATTTAATTATCGGAAAACAGACTGGACCCACCCTCTTTTTCAGCGGTGCCGAAATTACAACAATAGTACAAAACAAAAAATTAAGAGAGAATAGAGAACAAGTACTGTAAATGACTAAAATAACATGATCAGGAGAAAATTCCATCACATCATTACTATCAATTAAAGCACAGGTACAGTTTAGATTGATATATATATGATTTAAAACAACCTAGGGAAGCAAGAGATACAATAGATACATTGTTTTGATATAGTTTTGTCTGCTTTTTGGTCAAATCTCACTCAGTCTATGGGAACTCCTATGTTCCTTGGACACTGGCTTCTCACGTCTGACAGTTAGGATGGATTAAATGCAGAGGAAAATGTATGGATATTTTGCAAATGCACTTGACCAATGCAACTTTCTCTTCCCCTCATCTATATCTGTCAGACCACAGGTCCAGACTCCATCTACGAGAGCCTCCAACCAGCCACTATGGATCAGAACCAAGTCTATGGAGTCATAACATCATCTACAGTAGCACCACATCACCCATGAAGAGTATGACCTTATAATAAACACATTATTGATTGATTGTTGTGTTGGTTGTGTGATGCCCCTCCCCCTGCTCATACTGATCCATCCTATTGGTTGTGCTCTCCATTCCTCTCCTCCCCTTTCAGGAAGTGGTGGCAGAGTGGAGGTCATCGTTGGAGGGTGGCTGGTCTGGAGAAACTATTTAGCTGTTCGCTTTTCATTTCATTAGCTTCTTACCAGTATTTTCCATTCACCCATGTATTATATCACTGATATTTAATAGTATGATTTATAAAGAGTTTTCTTTTGACAGACAATGTTTTGTGTGTTCTCCCTCTCATAACGATAAAACATTGCATCGATGCACCTGGGACGTATTCTCAGTGATGTAGCCCAAGGTCGTAGGGGTTTCGGGTCTCACAACATCATACCCCTTGCTCAGGTGACCCAGCCGGGGTGATCAAGTCCCGACTTTACGTCCCAGTAGCTATCCACGATCAGATTTGTGAAGATATTATTTTCTTTTCATGCTATGTTGATGAATTGAATATAGCCTATATGATATCAAAGGAAACAAGTCTTTTTTTTGCTTTTAGGCCAAGCGTATATAATGCTGTTTGCATTTCTATCTAATACAATATTCAGTCAATCAAACTGTCACTGTATTTGTATTTAACTTGATCTCTTTCGTTCCCAACATATCAAAATGTTAAATAAACGTGTATATTCTGCTGCTTAGCCTGTATCATATCTGTGTTGATTCAGTATCACACAATAGACTACAAAGCTTACAGGTTAGGCCTTCATGTGAAGAACTTAATAAATAGGGGGGACTGATCATCAAAGTCAGATTAAATCCCCCACACCACACATTTTGCTAGACTAATTCAGCAAGATTATGTTGAATTATGGGTATCTAGTATATAGGGGTCCTCAGAGACACTGCAGAGGGGCTGCCTATATGTATATATACATTGTAAAAACAAAGCTGATCATGGTGCTGTCAAACAATACATATTGATAACCCAAAATTAAATTAAATTGTTAATTAAATAATGTTGTTGTTGGACACACAACCATTAATCCTTTTGCGCAGAGCAGCAGCATACCATTGTTTTACTGTGAAGTCAATGCGGGGACCTTAATGCTTGTTGTGGGTCTTAACTTGAACGCAGCGTAGGCAGCAAAGGCGGTGACTCATTGTGAGTATGGTTTGAATTACATCGCAGACCTGTGATGACAGCCGTCCATGCTTTCCATCACAGCCAGATGTGAATGCCAGATTGTAGAAAACCATCTGTCCTAACATTGGTTTCACTTTTGAAAAATAGAGACGATCAAAATGTGGGACATTCAAAATTTCACCTCACTCTATTCAAATGAAAGTGAAACTTCCAAGACTCTAGGACCTCTAGAGTGTGACACTAAAGAGTCTTTGAATCTTAAGAGTTTAGATATGACAGAGCCAAGCTAACCACACGAGTGTATGTGTGGAATGGCTATGTTTGCATTGAAGTTCAGAGGAAGAGGGTGGAGTTTAATGACTCAGGCCAAAAACATTTAGACCTTTATTCAAAGCATGAGGAACTCACACATCCTCTCCTACCAGAACTAGACAAGTTGCCTGCAGCTCGTTGTCATCATGAGAAATGTCTACATTTACTGTTTGCTTTCTGGTGAGTGACCTCTGCTTGTTTTCATGTGTCTCTCTGCCTGTGTGGTTGTCTCTGTCTCTGAATGTCTATATGATGCTCTCAATGTCTCTGTCTCATCCTTTGTCTGTCCACTGTTGTGTAGAGCATCTAGAATCCTTCTGCAAAAATACACTCCTCACATCATGTTGTCAATGAATAAGTTGTGTCATACTGATGAACTGTTTCCTTACTTATCTCTTGTACTGTAGTGTGGAGTATTGTGGAGACAACACCTCTCAGCATAACTGGTCATGTTGGAGGAGAAGTGAATTTCACCTGCTCAGACTGGGATGCCTGGCAATACACTGATGTTGAGGGTAATACAAAGTACGTTTGTAAAAATCCATGCAACACAGAGGAAGACAAGACCAAGGCAGAATATGGGAAAACTACAATAAACAACAGAATAACTTTGACAAACCTTGGAAAAGACTTATTTGTATCCATCACTAAACTCCAGAAGTCAGACTCGGGAACATACATATGTGGACTGGAGAGATCTGTTATGCCACATAAACATTTACAAGTGCATCTTGATGTTAAAGATGGTAAGTCTGTTACTACTGTGCTTCAATGATAAAACTGTACATTATGTTTACATTTTGAGTCAAATTGTTGACTGCCTTCTGAATTGTATTCTCCATATCTTAAAAGGACTACATTAGTTGTATAATAATATACAACCTGTATTCTAGAAATCATTAAACATAAACATGACTTTATAGCATATATATATCTTTTCTTTTCCAGCTCCTGTTACAACAGTTAAGATGACCACTCCCATTACAACAGTTTTGATGATGACCACGACCGCGTCTGCATTTCTGCATCGTGAAGTTTCTACAATGATCTCCATCGTATCCACAACTACCATGCTTCATGAAAACTCCTCCTCCTCATTAGGGACCGGTATGCCATTTGAGTTCCTATTGTCTCTTTTTATTTGTATTTTATTATTATTATCTATGCAAGGCTGAACACAGGCTGGAGCTTACTGTATGTCTAGTTTATCAAACTACTACAGAGCCGGTGTTGTGTCTTTGTTTTCAGTCTTCTAGAGAGTGATGGGTTTTATGTAGAGTAACGTCAGCCGTTTAAAGTGTCACCCACTAAGCCCAGGCTGCAGAGGACGTGTAGAAAAGAGGAAACTGCGTCATGAGGGTGATACTGGGTGAGCCGTGGTGAAAACCTCACATTGGATGTCCTAACTCTCCGAATGGTTCAGAAAACCTGTCCGAACTCCCGACTTTGGATGGAGCATGTATTGGTCTTTTACATTTGATACTGTGCCATGTTAGGACTCTGCCTCCTTTCCGGTACCCAAACACAGCCAGTCAACCATGGCCATTTTCTCTGTATGCTTAAACTACGTGGCCGGTCGGTTGGGAGGAGCATAGCATTCTGATACATTATAACTCCAACGATCAGATTCAAATGTATTTTATTGAACACACTTACTGGTACTGTCTTGTATCAAGCCAAACATTAGTATGGACGACTGGACAATTGCATGTCATGCAGTCTGCCAATGTGTGTCCACCACTTCTAGGTTTGCTGGTCGGTTTAACTGTTGCACTAGCAGTGACACTGGTGGCTCTGCTGATGTTCTACATGAAGAGAACCAAAAAAACACAAGGTGACACACACACACACACACACACACACACACACACACACACACACACACACACACACACACACACACACACACACACACACACAGATATAACCCAACTACTGCTGACTTTCTTCCTATTTTCCAGTGACCACCTTCAGTGTCTGTAACCTCACTGAAGATGTTGGTGAGGTAAGTGTTATGTTTGAGTTATGATTCTACGTTGTTCTTTGTTCTGGTGGAACATTGTTATGTTGCTTTCACTGTAAGTGTTTTCATTGTTGTTTTGTCTTCAATGAGTTTGTGCTTGATGCTGTTTTGTTCTTGGTTTGATTGATTGATTGATTGATTGATTGATTGATTGATTGATTGATTGATTGACTGAATACTTTATTAGCTGTCATATGCTCTTCAGACTAGGAGGGTATTTGATTAATCATGACACAGTGTTCACAAAAATGTATTTTAAGCTATATTTTTAAAATGAAAGGTTTTACATTTCAATTTATTTTAGCAGCTATATCTAGGTAAGCTTTGACTATTTTGGGTTTACCGTAGGAGTTATCAGTGTGACTGCACAGATGAAACAGAAGTGTAGAAATGACATGAACTCCATGTGCTATACATTTTCAGAGATTCCAAAGTAAAAAAAAGAAGAATTGTATATCTGACCCCCTCCCCCCATGTACAGACTGTTAGGCGAAAATATAGTTTAATATTTTACATATGTGCTAATCTCTCAAGGTGACTTTCTGATTAAATGAAGGTTAAAGGATGTTTCACTATCACTTTGATATTCAATTGAACAGACAAGCCCCAATCCCATATGAGGCCATTTAACTCCATTTTAACCGTGTTAGACTCATTGAAAACACACACATCCCTACTTCTGGTGACTGATGTCCTTCTGATATGTGAGGGGAACGTGTGAGAAAATATCTGCTGACATTTCCACTATAGACAAGTAAGAAATGCCACTTGAAATTGTTCAAATCAGCCTCATGGTGGCGCTCTAACAAACCACTTTGTCTTAGCTGCATGAACTGTGTAAAACTTTGCATGCGCACTCCCTGTGCCTTTTATGGTACACATCATCTCTATAGTCATGTGATCAAGACAGATCTGTTAGATGTGTCATATCAGATTGGCTCCAGATTTACATCTAAAGTTTGCATGAGTGGCCCGTTTTGAACAAAATGCCACAAATCATGAACGATTGCTTTGCAAGTCCATTCACATTTTTTATATCGGTACACATGATCTCTATTAGTCAAGTGATTTTCCTTGAGATTTTTCATATTCCATCCTGATTGGTGAATTACGAACACTGCTGGCCCACTATAAATCTGACCTGGTGGAGAGCTGTGCTTCGAGGACCACTTTTTCTAGTTGGTTTATGACATCCTTCCTCCTATTGTGTAGACACATACAAATGAAGAAACAAGGGGTGAAGGCCAACCGACAGGGACCCCCTGTCTCACCATGTCTGCTGTTTACTCGACCTTCAACAAGACCAACAGTGCTGACCCAACCTGCAGCATCTATGCTAATACTAACGATTCCACCCACCAGGATCCTTCAGATTCCGCTTACATTACTGTACTCCCCCCTAAAGTGAGCAGAGACGCGCTCGGTGTTGTTTTGCATCCACACCAAGATACTAGAATATCTCAAAGCTCTTCACTGATGCCATCAGTCAATATGATCTCTGATGACGATTGTTATTCATTGGCACAGCTACCTTACAATCTCAAAGCTAAGTCAGTAAAATTCCCATTCCTCAAATCCATCAAAACAAAACAAGTATTGAGAAAGAGGAAGCGATCCAAAACAAGTATTATAAGTACTGTAAATAATTTTGACTATTTTCAATTGATCACATTGACACCACTGAATCACACACATTAATAGCCCGCAAATTTAGTGATACAATCGAGATCATTTCTGATACAAGCGCCACATTTTGCACAAAGTTTCCTCTGGACCTACTTTTTCCAAAAAGCATGTTATCCACTCAAAAAAATGTAATATGGCCATGGTTCAATTACTTTTTTCATACACAGCTGCCTCACACATTAGCTTAGAAGGACATTGGCTGCGTTTCCCAAAGCGCAGGTCGTACGAGGCCCTTCGCTCGGCTGCGGTCCTTACGATTATGGCGTTTCTCAAACGCGCTTGTAAGCGCCTCTCGTAAAACAGCCTTCGCACGCCAGTAGGCTGGCCAGAGCCTTGTATTAGAGAGTTCTGCCAACTCTGGCCCCATGTGAACGGAGATGATGCAACTCTCCCTGAAACTCTCCTTGAATGGCTCTGGGCTTCGATTGATAGGACGTCAGCAGCTGCGCTCCGAAATGAATTTCAGCGGCTTGTGTGATTGTATCGGCCCATAAATTAAACATACAACACTGAAAATTAACACACTTTTTAGCTGTTGGTAGGCTAACTGACTGCACAAACCCCTTGTTTTAATTTGAAACATGCAAAGCTGCAAAGCGCTGTTGCCTGTTGGTAGGCTTATAACTGACTGCACAAATTGACTTAACTGCCCGTCTTAAATATTTATTTATTTTATTTTATAGGCTAGGCCTACTATGACAGTATTGTAGACTAGAGTATTGGTTCTCAAAATGATACTCGGGGACTCTCTGTATCGTTCGATCTGCTGAAGCGGGAGTCGAACCCGAAGCTCTCAGTGCTTAGTCCAACTCACTACCCGTCATGCCATTAAGCCTGCTGTGTTCAGTTACTAAGGCCGTTGTCCGCCCCGTCTTGGCTGTAATAATTATAGGGCTACAATTAGTTATATGAACCAACGGACCCTCATCATCCTAGCCTGATTTCAGACTCAGCGCTGGAGAACCAGTCCGCTCAGAGAGTGGGCTGAGCCAGGCGATCATCATCCTACACTCTCAACTTGTGAGTTACATTTTGGAACCATTTGGTTCCTAACTCCAAACGTCCAAACTAAAATATAACAGCCCTGTCTCTTTACCTCAGTGTTGTGTTGGCATGACGCACAAGGGGCCAAAGAGGTGCAGGGCTGTTATATTTTAGTTTGGAAGTTTGCAAGTTAGGAACCCAATGGTTCAAAAATGTAGGCTAACTCTCAGAGTGTAGGATGATGAGTGCCTGGCTCCAGCACACTGTCAGAGCCGACTGGTTCTCGCTGAGTCGTGTTGGCACGAGGGGTTGTGTGTTGGACTAGCGACTGGATGATCCGAGTTCTATCACCGCTTTCACGCATCACTGCATGCCTTTTAGCTGGGGAGAGGGGACCCCCACTGGTCCACGGACCCACTTAACAAATGAGGCAGCCTATAAGCGTGTTCTTTTTTATGTAAGTGTGTGTTGTGGTGCGCTATTTCTCAGTAGCCTATAGACCTATATCAAAGCAAGCGACACGCATAACATAAAACATATAGTTCACCTTTGTATGTTTTATTTATTTATTATATAAATATAAATATGTAGTTCACTTGTTTATTTTGTAGGTCTATAGCAGGTGTGTAGAATAGCCTACTCTACCATCCACAAGACTTAGATAGCTTTTTTAAATAAACCTTCATAGTTATACTTAGTTATATAGTGCTCAGTTTTCTATGAAGGGTGCTTACGGGCGCCCCGGCGCACCCTTAAAAAAAACATCGTACAGACACGTCTGCAGCACCCGTGAGAAACTTGCGGGAAAGGTGTTTGCTTCTAAAATCCTCCTTATGATGGCCATTCGTATGAGGTGTGCATTCAACCGTCATCACAGCTATTTGGTTCCATTGTACGAGACGACCGGTTTCCTGAAAGCCCTCGTTGCTCTTGATTGACAGGTGCCTGCGCAGGCTGCGAAGGACGATTTTGGTCTCTACGACCATGCCTGAGCTTATACGAGTACTCAAAATCGCTTTGGGAAACGCAGCCAATATCAGTAAAAACAAATCTGCTCTTTCTCTACTGCTCTGAGAAAGTCTATGCTTTCTCACAGCAGAACATATCTGTTGAACTGTTTATCTCAGTATTTCTTTCACATTGTTAAAGCTTTTATTTGTTTATCTATGACGTACTCCTTCCTCCTATTGTGTAGACACATACGGATGAAGAATCAAGGGGTGAAGACCAATCAACTGAGACCTCCTCTGTCGTCATGTCTTCTGTCTACGCGACCGTCAACAAGACCAACAAGGCCAACCCAACCTCCATCTATGCTAACGCTAACAATTACACCCACCAGGATCCTTCAGATTTGAATTACGCTACTGTACACTTCTCTGAGGGAAGCAGAGTCACTTTCTGTGCTGATTTGCATCCAAACCAAGATACTAAAATGTCTGAAAGCTCTTTACTGGCGCCACCAGTCAATGTGATTCCTGATGGCGTTATTTATTCAATGGTGCAGCTGCCTGAAGATCTTACCGAAAATTCTGGTCACTAAAATTCCTGTTGCTCAGTAAAGTCATTGCCATTTTTCGCCTTCATTGATCGACCACAGGGATATGATATTAGGGGAGATTAGGGTGAGGAAAGTCCACTGGGCCTGGGATCCAAACCCAGGACTTGTTGTCAGGCTTCAGAGACTACAGTATGTGGTACACGCCTAAACACCTCCCCCTTTAAATCATTTTTAGACGGCAGCAAACCCACAACACTTCCCTAAATTCCCCCCTTAACCTGAGAAGGAACAGTGGTGTTTGTCATCAGAAATAAACGTCCTGTATGCTGTAGGATACTGTCATCCAAAATAAATGTCATACAAATATATTATGTAATCAATTAATACATTTATACATTAATACATTTATACATATTTTATAGGTATACATCAAAAATCTAACTAATTCCATATTATGCCTTCAAAATATCTTACTAGTAATTTGCATTACACTTGCATTATATCTATCTATCTATCTATCTATCTATCTATCTATCTATATATCTATCTATATATCTATCTACAGTTTGTGACAACACCAATGTTTTCATGCAGTATGTGGCATGCTTTGCCAATCTTCAACTGTTAACTGGTTTAGGAAAGAAGTAGCATGCTGGCATTTATTTTTGGAAATTGTTATACTAAGTTTCCACTGCCAAATTGTGAGCTTTGTTGTGTTTTTGCCTGGGTCCTCCCCAGAGTCTGGTTTGAAATAACAACATTTAATTTTCTACCAAACCAAAGGACAGACAGAACTCTGGACAACCTGAACTAAATTGCATCGCGTACGTGTGCGTGTAGTGTACGTGTGCGTGTGCGTGTGCGTGCGCGTGCGTGTGTGTGTGTGTGTGTGTACCGTACAGAATGCATGCCACATGCAGGGACGTGCTGGGCACTTAATTCAGCCTGAGGAAAGGAGTTTGAGAGTCGGAGAGTTCCTTTTGGACGCGCGGCGAGGCCCCAGGCAAATACTAACCAGTTACAGTGATATTAGGTCTCATCATCACTCTCTCAACACCCAAATGTGCTCCTGGTTTCTCTTTGTTTGATTTATCATTCGACTGTTTCTTATTTTCCATCCACCAATGCCATACGTCACTGATTGTTTGCTTTACCCTATTTTTTGTTAATAGTTTGATTTAATAAACAGTCCATGTTTGACTGACAACCTTTTGTGTGTTCTCCTTTCTATTTTATGCTGGAACATGATGAGTCAGTTCATCACTGTTGGCTGGCTAGCTGACAGGAAAGGGGAAATGGCATAATACATTCCAATATTTCATAACACAATATAATTGCAGTTACTGTATACGCACACATTGATATTAATAATCCTTTATTAATAATATTGTAGTAAAACATTTATGTCCTGGTCCAGCGCTTTGTGCCACATGTAGATGTGGTCATTTTCCGTCTTTTTACATGTAATAATATTTGTTTTATAATATAGTGTCACTGTTATAATGCATTATAGTTTGATTATAAATCGCTATGAGTGATCTCTGATGCTATAAGTAAAGGAATGCTTTATTGCATTCCTTTATATATTAAAATGTTTTACAACTAGGATAATTAAAATACACATTTGGCCTGGCCAAAATAAAAGGTCTATGAGTAGCCAGAACTCTCAAAGTAAGATACTTGACCTTGTAAAGTAAGTGAACAAATTTGCATAATGTGTTATGATTTTTTTTAAAGCATTCTGAATATGTATGGGTTCTTATAACTACAATTATACAGTGTTATAAGCATATTACAATTATAATACTAACTTCAAGTGTTAACAAATATTGCCTTCATGTGATCTAAAATCTAAAACATAAAAGAAAGTTTGAGACACACTTTTAGTGATCAGTGATAAGCTGGATGAAGTTGTTGCATCTCAACCGAACAATGCACTGTCATTTCCTACAGAGCCACCCAAACCATAACCAGTTGTTGTGGTTTTGCAGTCATGAATAGACAGTTGCTATGACTACACAAGTTCCATTTTGCAGCACAAACCCAGACAGGCTAACAGCCTATTTAGTAACGCTTAAATGTTATAAGAAGTTCATCATTCAGTGTGTTCAGAACAAAGCATCCACTAATTAACAGATTAAATATACATACACTACTATCAGTCAACAAGGAACACTATTTGTATTATTTGTTTTGCCAGCAGTCATTTTATAATAGTAGGCCTCTCCATTCAAATGATAGTGAAACTGAAATGTCTAAGGTTTCGCAATCTGTGAAAGAGTCTGTGAAATAAAAGAATACTACAGAGTCATGTAGTGAAGTTAACCACAAATGAGTGTACCGGTAGGCCTATGTGTAAATGTGACCATGTTTGAATATTTGCAGTAGAGGTCAGAGTAAGAGGGTGGAGCTTAATGATAAAGGCATTTATACCTTCATCATATCACAAGGAAATGTCCCATATCGTCTCTTTCCAGAACTAGACAAGTCACCTGCAGCTCGTTGTCATCATGAGAAATGTCTACATTTACTGTTTGCTTTCTGGTGAGTGACCTCTGCTTGTTTTCATGTGTCTCTCTGCCTGTGTGGTTGTCTCTGTCTCTGAGTGTCTGTATGATGCTCTCAATGTCTCTGTCTCATCCTTTGTCTGTCCACTGTTGTGTAGAGCATCTTGAATCCTTCTGCAAAATACACTCCTCACATCATGTTGTCAATTAATAAGTTGTGTGTCATAGTTACTGATGAGCTGTTCTCTCTCTCTCTCTCTCTCTCTCTCTCTCTCTCTCTCTCTCTCTCTCTCTCTCTCTCTCTCTCTCTCTCTCTCTCTCTCTCTCTTCTCCTCGGCTAAAAGGTATATAATCACACAGAAACAAACATAATAACATTTACATTATCATTTTGGGGAACATTATGTTGCATATATTTTCCAGTGGTCATCCTCAGTGCCAGGAACCCTGCTGAAGATGATGGAGATGTGAGTATTATTCTATTCATCGTTCTTTGTTCCAGTGTAACTTGTGTATTGTGAAGACTAAAACTAACATGCGAAAAATATATTTAAAAACAATATTTCTAAAGAAACCTAAGAGAATTCCTAAAATGTAAAAATAAATACTAAAATAATGTAAAACTAACAAAAAATTAACTTCTAAGTTAAACTGATCAGAATTGCATGCAAAATCATTGGGGGCGGGTTTCCATTCCAAAACATCCCCATTCCAAGACCAGATTAGTTTTCACCAGCATCGGCAGGTTAGCATTTCATCAGGTTAGCATACACCAGTGTTAGTTTTACTGAGGTTAGGGTTGTTTTGGAGTGCCGATGTGTAACCAAAATCATTGCTTTTCTATCATACAGGTATCTGAAATACTAAAACAAAGACTAAACTAAAACTACTCGTCAATTCCTAATAATAAAACTACTACAACTGTACTTAAAAACTAAAACTGAACTGACATCAACCACTAAACTGTTCATGTGGTTGTGTCTGCTTTTTGGTCAAATCTCACTCAGCCACTCAGTATGTTCCTTGGACACTGGCTTCTCAATGCTGGCAGTTAGGATGGGTTGAGGATAAATTATGGATAGTTTCAAATGTACAAGTTTGACCAATTAAACTTTCTCCTCCCCTATATCTATCAGACCACAGGTCCAGACTCCATCTACAGGTATAATCACCCATGAAGAGTATGACCTTGGCCTCCTATTGGTTGTGCACTCCTTTCCTCCCCTTTCAGGAAGTGGCAGCAGAGTGGAGGTCATCATTGGAGGGTGGCTAGTTGGTCTGGAGAAACTATTTAGCTGTTCGCTCTTGCGCTCCCGCATGTGCTCATGGTTTCTGTTCTTATTTTCCATTCACCCATGTATTACATCAGTGATATTTATAGTACAGTATAATGTCTTTTGACAGACAATGTTTTGTGTGTTCTCTCTCTCATAGGTTTACATTAGCAGGTTATCAGCCCCCCCCCCCTTTCTACTTCATACATATGATTTGTGATGATATTGTATTTTTGGTATTATTTTTTTATGCTATGTTGATTAGTTGAATATGACCTCAAAGGAAACAAGTCCACAGGACTGTATGTGTGATCCTTATAGGCCAAGTGTATATCCTTGCTGTTTGCATTTCTGTCTAATAAAATATTCAATCAATCAAACTGTCACTAAATTTGTATTTAACTACATCATCACCTTTACTTATACTCGAAGCACAGCTGAGGGCAAGCCCTCATTGTCAATGTAGCCGAGGTTTACAATACAGAACATTAAAAACACAATATTAAAACATTATAAATTAAACAGAGTAATTTACAAAAGAGAACAGCAACTAATAAATCAAGTGAAACATGTGCAATCATGATTAAAGGTAGTAAGGATCAATCCTTTGAACCTGCCAAGAGATAGCAGGGAGGACAGTTTTAAGGTTTTTTGAAGTACCGTAAGTTCCAGGTTGTTGGCCCGCTGATGGATAAAGCTGCCTCTCCCAGTAATGTGTGCACTGGAGGAGCCTTTAACATAAGGAGATCACTTGATCTCTTGTATCATCTCTATGTTTATTCAGTATCACACAATAGACTATGCAGGTTACAGGTTAGGCCTTCATGTTAGGCCTTCAACTTAACAAATAGGGGGAACTGTTCCACGAAGTCTGATTAAATCCCCGAAACCACACATTTTGCAAGACTAATTCAGTCTTGCAAATACATATACATATTAATAACCCCAAATTAAATAGAATTGTTGTTGATTAAATAATGTTGTTGTTGGACACAACCATTAATCTGTTGTTGATGCAACAGCCATAACCTGTTAAAAAAAGACTGTCAGAACCTAGCAAGCTAACACTTTCTGGCCGTGACGTGCATGATGTCCTACATTCTAAAGCGGACTTCGCACCCACAAGATGTCTCAGAAATGCACCTGTTTCCTTCTGCGCAGAGCAGCAGCAGCACACCATTGCTTTCCTGTGAAGTCAATGCTTGTGGTGGGTCTTAACTTGAACGCAGCGTAGGCAGCAAAGGCGGTGTCTCATTGTGTGTGTGGTTTGAATGACATCGCAGACCTGTGATGACAGCCATCCATGCTTTCCATCACAGCCAGATGTGAACGCCAGATTACAGAAAACCATCTGTCCTAACATTGATTTCACTTTTGAAAACTATTGAGCCAATTAATCTATCTATCTATTGTTATGTATGCAAATGACATGCACACACACACACACACACATTGCTGGCCAACATCCTGTTCATACTGTATGTACACATACAGTATGGACACAATGAATTCATAAACAAAAGTATGCATTAACAAAAACACATTTACAAATGAATGTTACTATATTTGGAACAATATAAGCTCACGGTTCTTCTGCTAATTGATGTTAATGTACAAATAACCATAGTACATAACCATTTCCATTGATTGTTGTTATACTGTCAACCTTCTAGAGCGTGACTCTTTGAATCTTAGAGTTTTGAGAAGTGAAACTAACGACAAATGAGTGTGCATGTTTGCACTGAAGGCCAGGCGAAGAGGGTGGAGTTTAATCATGCATGTGACATCAAAAAACAAGGAACACACAAATCCTCTCCTTCCAGAACTAGCCAAGTCGCCTGCAGCTTGTTGTCATCATGAGAAATGTCTACATTTACTGTTTGCTTTCTGGTGAGTGACCTCTGCTTGTTTTCATGTGTCTCTCTGCCTGTGTGGTTGTCTCTGTCTCTGAGTGTCTGTATGATGCTCTTAATGCCTCTGTCCAGGAACAAGCTGGGCCCCTGATTCAGCCCGGGAAAAGGAGTTGGAGAGGCCCTTATTGCGCCCGGCCAGATTTGTTCGCCTTCCGGGCGCGCTAACCGATGAGCGGTTACTGTGATTTTAGGTCTCATCGTTTTTCTTGGATAAAGAGAGTCTAATGATTTTATATGTAGACCATCTAGGAGTAGTCAAGGAAGCTAGGGAGTAGTGGGCCGGCATTCGGATGATAGATAAGCCAGTGGGGCCAATGTGATGGCTCTGTGGGCTGCTGCTACTCAGTGCTATAGAGAGATCTCTCTATAGCTGCTGCTACTCAAAGATTGACCATTTCAGATCATGAGAGACAAGCCATTGGGCCAATTACACGAGTTATATTTACTTTGTGGGCCGGCCATTTTTTTTAAGTCAACATTTTTTTTAAGCCAGCCATTTTATTTAATGGCCGGCCTGGACAGGCGGTGAATGGACCGGCCGTTCGGGAGTTGTCCTGCTTTTCCCAATGGCAAGCACGTCCCTGCCTCTGTCTCATCTGTTGTCTGCCCACTGTTGTGTAGCATATTGAATCCTTCTGCAAAAATACACTCCTCACATCTTGTTGTCAATTAATAAAGTTGTGTGTCATACTGATGAGCTGTTTCCTTGCTTATCTCTTGTACCATAGTGTGGAGTATTATGGAGACAACACCTCTCAGCATAACTGGTCACGTTGGGGGTGAAGTGTCTTTCACCTGCTCAGGCTGGGATGTCTGGACCTCCACTGAGGATAATACGAAGTACCTCTGTAGAAATCCATGTAGAAATGAAGACATGTTGGCCAAAGCAGAATTTGGACAAACAATACAACACGGTAGAATACGTTTAATAAACTCTGGGAAAGAATTAAATGTATCCATCACTAAACTACAGAAGTCAGACTCTGGAACATACGAATGTGGACTGGACAGAAAATTGGTGAAGGATGAATTCATACAAGTGCATCTTGATGTTAAAGATGGTAAGTCTGTAACTACTGTCTTCAAAGATGAACTGATGTACATCATGTTTACATTTTGAGTTAAACTGTTCTGAATTGTTCTCTTTATCCAGAAAGGACTACATTAGTTATAAAAACATACATGGCCTATTCTAGAAATCATTAAACATAAACATGACTTGATACATAATTATATTCCTCTTTTGTTTCCAGCTCCTGTTACAACATATAAGATGACCACTCCCATTACAATGGTTATGATGACCACCGCTGCGTCTACGTTTCAGCAGCCTGAGGCTTCTACAATGATCTCCATCGTATCCACAACTACCATGATCCATGAACCCTCTTCCATCTCCTCGTTAGGGACTGGTATGCCATCTGAGTTCCTTATTGTCTCTCTTATTTTTTATTTTTTCATTTGATTATTTATCTATGCCAGGCCGAACACAGGCTGGAACTCATGTCTGTCTGTACAGATGTGCTGTTTCAACTCTTCAGTAAATGTCGTACAAATGCATTTTTTTTCCACAGGTTTCTTTCCCTGTTTTGCCTTTCTAATTTTGATGGAGAATGAAGCGTATTTTTGCAGAAACCCACATATGGCAAAATACCTGCACTCCATTCCCATTGAAAAGCAGAATCCACTGTCATAGGTAGATTTACAATTCAAAAGTCAGAGAAGGTAAAAAAAAATAGCAAAAATAGCTGATCTACAAGCTCAATGTTCTGCACAGAAAATCTACGGTCTTACCAATGGCAGGAAGTGTATGTGAAGTTTTGAAATGGCACATTATGTATGTAATGAAATGGTCAAATAGCCTATACAGTGTTCACAAGACTACTGAGCAAAATATTATCAATTATACATAGTCTACTTTAGAATGTAGGTGCATAAGTATGTATGTATGTGTGGCGGAGAGAGTTGCAGCCCCAGCCTGAAGCTTCAAAAGTCTAGTATCTGCCCTCGTTCCATAAGGATATCCCTTTGGGGCGATGGTTAAGATATTGGACTTTCACTTGGGAGGCCCGGGTTCGAAGCCTGGGTGGGGAGGTCCAATTCACCTCTGTTACATTGGTGCCGTGACCCGGATCCGGGCTTCCCCGCAGGAGGAGGTCAAAGGGGGGTCAGTGTGGCGGAGAGAGTCGCAGCCCCAGCCTGAAGCCTCAAAAGTCTAGTATCTGCCCTTGTTCCATAGGGATATCCCTTTGGAGTAATGGTTAAGATATTGGACTTCGAAGCCGGGTGGGGAGGTTCGGATCACCTCTGTTACATATGTAGGCTATGTATGTAGGCTATGTATGTAGCCTAAGTATGTATCTAAAGAGAAAGTGCAGCAGAAACATACATAATATGGGTGGATCTGTAATGTAATGCTGCAGGACTCAGTGGGACTCAGGACTACTTCCTGGTCCCCAAACACAGCCAGTCAACCATGGCCTTTTTCTCGATTATGCTTTCAACTATGCGCCCCTATAGGGAGGAGTATAGCACATATCATCCAAGACTGTCATAGTATACGTGTATAATATATGACAGTTTTGTATCATATCAAGTCTAACAATAGCAGGCCTATATACAGTATGTATGTATGCATGTCATGCATGCAGTCTGCCAATGTGTGTCCACCACTTCTAGGTTTGCTGGTCAGTTTAACTGTTGCACTAGCAGTGACAGTGGTGGCAGTGCTGGCGTTCTACATGAAGAGAACCAGAAAACCACAAGGTGAAAATAAAAAAAACAATCACACACGCACGCACGCATGCATGCACGCACGCACAAACGCATGCACGCACGCACGCACGCACGCACGCACGCACGCACGCACGCTCGCACACACACACACACACACACACACACACACACACACACACACACACACACACACACACACACATATACACTCAAATATTGAGTATAGCCCAGACTACTGCTTACTTTCTCCCTATCTTCCAGTAACTGCCATCAGTGCCTGCAACCTCACTGAAGATGTTGGTGAGGTGAGTGTTATGTTTGAGTTTTATAATGATTCTACGCTGTTCTTTGTTGTGGTGGAACATGTGTGTTGTTGTGTTGTTGTGTTGCTTTCACTGTACATTGTTTTTTATGTTGTTTTGTCTTCAATGTGTTTGTTCTTGATGTTGTACTGTTCTTGGTTTGATTGATTGATAGATTGATTGATTGATTGATTGATTGATTGATTGATTGATTGATTGATTGATTGATCGATTGATTGAATACTTTATTAGCAGCCATCTGCTCTTCAGACCAGGAGGGTATTCGATTAATCATGACATAGTGTTCATGACAATTTATTTTAAGCTATATTTTTAAAATAAAGTTTTACATTTAAACAATTTTTAGCAGCTATAGCTAGGTAGGCTTTGACTCATCTGGTTTGCAGTAGGATGTATCTGCATGACTAAACAGATGAAACAGAAGTGTAGAAATGACATGCACTTGTGCTAATCATGTTCAGAGTGTAGTCAAAAAAATCTATCTGACCCCCTCGCCCTCCTCCCATGTTTAGAATGTTTGACGAAAAACATTTTAATATTGTGGGAGACAGGGCGCCCGCTGGCCTACTGGTCCAGGTACATACCACTTAGGCATTGCCACATAGGCATGGATATCTTATGCTCTTATGCTCGTGCATGTAGTTCACCCTGCCAGCTTTGGCCAGTAGGAGCCGTCTGCTTCAACTTTCTACCGTGGTTCTGGAGGCTTGGTGTTAGACTCATTGAAAACACTCACATGCCTGCTTCTGGTGACTGATGTCCTTTTTATGTGTGAGGGAGTCGTGTGAGAAAATCTACAATTTCTCACAGCAGAAAATATCTGCTGAATTATAGTTCTTCTCAGTCTTTCTTTTAACAATCATTAGACTCAACTTAGCCCAGACTCCCTCCCCAGTCAAAGTTCAGAATTTTAATGAATGTAGAATTAATTATGTGCAGGATGTAATTTGCAGCAAATTAGGTGACTTAATTTAATTGACCATGTTTAAAACAATAATGGGTTTTAAAATACAAATCCTCTCTCTCACTCTTCTGCCAGTGTGCCAGTAATCACCCTCCCATGTGACATTTCTTTTTAAATCAGCCTCACAGTAGGTGCTCTAACAGGCCAATTCTGTTTTACCTATAACTGCACGATCTGTGTAAAACGTTGTATGTGCACTCCCTAGACGGCAGAGAGAAAACCTTTTCCCTGCATTTTTCACACCTGCCTTTTATGGTCCACATGATCTCTATAGTCATATGATCAAGACAGATCTGTTAGATTTGTAATATTCTATCTGGATTGGCTAAGATTTACATCTAAAGTTTGCACGAGTGGCCCATTTTGAACAAAATGCCACAAATCATGAACGATTGCTGTGTAACTTTGCATGTCCATTCACATTTTTTATATCGGTATTCGGTACAACTTATCTCTATAGTCAAGTGATCAAGATGGAGCCGTCTGATTGTTCATATTCCATTCTGATTGGTGAATTACGAACACTACTGGCCCACTATAAACTATCTGACCTGGTGGAGAGCTGTGCTCCGAGGACCACTTTTTCTAGTTGGTTTATGACGTACTCCTTCCTCCTATTGTGTAGACACATACAAATGAAGAAACAAGGGGTGAAGGCCAACCGACAGGGACCCCCTGTCTCACCATGTCTGCTGTCTACACAACCACCAACCAGACCAACAATTCCGACCCAACCTGCAGCATCTATGCTAATGTTAACGATTCCACCCACCAGGATCCTTCAGATTCGACTTACCTTACTGTACTCCCCCCTGAAGTAAGCAGAGACACTGACAGAGACAGCAGAACATATCTGCTGAATTGATTGTTTGTCTCAGTATGTATTTGAACTTTTTTTAAAGCTTTTATTTGTCTCTGTCTGTGACATACTTCTTCCTCCTATTGTGTAGACACATAGGGATGAAGAATCAAGGGGTGAAGACCAATCCTCAGGGACCCCCTGTCTCACCATGGCTCCTGTCTACACGACTGTCAAAAAGACCAACAAGGCCGGCGTAACCTGCAGCATCTATGCTAACATTAACGATTGTACCCTCCGGGATCCTTCAGATGTGACTAGCGTCACTGCGCTCCCCCCTGGAAGCTGAGACGCTTTCAGTGTTGATTTGCAGCCAAGCCAGGATACTAAAATGTCTCAAAGCTCTTCACCGGTGCCTTCGGTTAATGTGATCCCTGATGATGATTCAAGTAAATTAACTATTAAAGCCCCTTTTCCACTGCAAAGTGGAACCAGAACTTTCCAGAACCTGAACCTATTTTTTTGGTTCTGTTTTTTCTTCCGCGCACAGCCCGGTTCCAGGTTCCTGGAACTTTATTTCGGTCCTGCTCCTGAAGTAGAACTAAACTTGAGTTCTGGGAACCTATGGGCGGGGCCAGCAGCGCTGCTGCTTGGACCCTGGTTAGTTCTGGTTGTATGGAAACAAAAGCAGAACTTCGTTCCGGAACTTCACAGGTTCTTGAAAGTTCTTGGTTCTGGAAAGTTCTGGTTCTAGTTCTGGGTCGGCCCGACAGTGGAAATGGGGCTTTAGTTGTTTTCTCCCCCATGTGCTCCTGGTTGCTATTTGATTTCATTTAGCATTCAACTGATTCTTATTTTCCATTTGCCCATCTATATCACTGATATATGTATGCTCTGATTGTCTTGCATTTTCTTTGATGATTCTTTGTTTTTAATAGTTTGATTAATAAACGTTTTTTCTTTTGACAGACTGTGAGAATATTGTATGCACGTGTTCGCTCTCCTATAGATTTGCATTAGCAAGTTTGACAACACCGTCACTTCAACTGGATTTAACTTTATCTTTTTCATAACAATACGCTATCCAATCCTAAGCAGGGTGACCAGATCCCAACACATGAAATGTGGTACCAATGCATTACCAATGTTGAAAGTCAGTCTAAAAGTGTTTTAGTCAACTTACAAATTAAACCAAAGCTTAGCTTTTATCATATCTATGGTTGAATCAGAAGCACACAATAGACTATAAAGGTCACAGGTTAGGCCTTTAGCATGTGAAGCACTTAACATATATATATATATATATATATATTTTTTGAATGCAGCTTTCCAGTCAGAAAAGTAATACATTTAGTAATACATTTAGTTAAATAAATTAAAAATAAAGAATCACTCATGCCACAAATGACAACATAGAGTTCTGGAAATACATATAAACATGTAGATTATGCTGAATTATGGGTCCCTGCACACACACACACACACACACGCGCGACATTTTTAAAGTGCATTGATCACGGTGAAAGGGTGCAAACACTTCTATTACACCACAAGTTGTTGCATCTCAACAAAATGAGGAAATGTGATTTCACAACAAGGCCACTCTTCAAAGGAGCGGTTGTGGTTTTTAAGTGATGACAGATTGGTACAAGCTCAACACAAAGACAGGCTACCAGCCTATTTGGTAGCACTTTAACGTAATCTGAAATTCATCATTCAATGTGTTCCAAACACAGGATCCAGTAATTGACAGATCCTAGAGATACTACAATCAGTCAGTGAGGACCGTCATTTGCATTCATTGTGTGCAAGGAATTAGTTTGTAAAAGCGAGCCTCACTCTATTCAAATGAATAGTGTGACTCTTAAGTGTGATTCTGAGAGTTAAATATGACATGAAATGAAGCTAACCATGAATGAGTTGAGTTGAGTATGTGAGAACATTACCATGTTTGCAAGTTTGCATTGAAGTTCAGAGAAATAGCTAGGGTGGAGCTTGATGATGTAAAGATGAGCTATGAGGAACTCACAAATCCTCTATTTCCAGAACTAGACAAGTCACCTGCAGCTCGTTGTCATCATGAGAAATGTCTACATTTACTGTTTGCTTTCTGGTGAGTGACCTCCGCTTGTTTTCATGTGTCTCTCTGTCTGTGTGGTTGTTTCTGTCTCTGAGTGTCTGTATGATGCTCTCAATGTCTCCGTCTCATCCTTTGTCTGTCCACTGTTGTGTAGAGCATCTAAAACCCTTCTGCAAAAATACACTCCTCACATCATGTTGTCAATGAATACGTTGTGTGTCATACTGATGAGCTGTTTCCTTGCTTGTCTCTTGTACTGTAGTGTGGAGTATTATGGAGACAACACCTCTCACCATAACTGGTCATGTTGGAGGTGAAGTGAATTTCACCTGCTCAGACTGGGATGTCTGGCATCACACCAATGTTGAGGGTAATACAAAGTACGTTTGTAAAGATCCTTGCCACACAGAGGAAGACAAGACCAAGGCACAATATGGGAAAACTACAATAAACAACAGAATAACTTTGACAAACCCTGGAAAAGACTTATTTGTATCCATCACTAAACTTGAGAAGTCAGACTCTGGAACATACATATGCAGACTGGAGAGATCTGTCTTGCCGCATAAACATTTACAAGTGCACCTTGATGTTAAAGAGAGTAAGGACTACATTATTGAAAAAAAAAAAATATATAATCTACAAATCATAAATAAAACATAAATACGTGATGATATAATGTATTGCTCTTTGTTCTCAGACATGCTTCCAGATCCCGATACAACAGTTAACATGACCACTACCACCACATGTACAATTCAACATCCTGATGTTTCTACACCGACCAATCTTCATGAATCCTCTGGTAAGCAGTCTGTTTACTCAAATCATGTGTATGCAATGGTAATGGGATGACGTATGTAGGCTATGCATGTATGCATGTACAGTATGCATGTATACATGCATGCATGCATGCATGTATGCATGTATGTATGTATGTATGTATGTATGTATGTATGTATGCATGTACGTATGTACGCATGTACGCATGTATGTATGCATGTATGTATGCATATATGCATGCATGTATGTATGTATGTATGTATGTATGTATGTACTTCATAGTTTAAACATATATAACAATAATTCTGCTCTCTTCTAGGTTGGTTTGTTGGTTTAACTGTTGCACTAGCAGTGACAGTGGTGGCAGCGGTGCTGCTGTTCTACATAAAGAGAACCAGAAAACCACAAGGTGAGATGTGTACACACACACACACACACGCGCGCACACACACACACACACACACACACACACACACACACACACACACACACACACACACACACACACACACACACACACACACACACCTACACACACACACACACACATACACAGCCCTGCCTGTAGCCAAGAAGGCTAATATCTGACTCTGCCAGGTGGATTTGTCTTTTGCTTGCGGAAATAAAATAGGCTTCAATAGCATTTTAACTCTTATCCTGCCAGATTATTTATTTATTTATTGGGTCTGGTGCCATCAAAAAGCGGCTTACCTTTGCAACGTTATAGCAGATTGATAGAATTTTTTTTTTTTTTTTTTAAGTGCCTAGTCTGCGCTTTCGCTTTTCGCCCAGCAGAGGGCGGCGTCATGCAAGAATTAATGTGAATTGGCTGTTCTGGCATACCGTACATTCAGAGCACTCTGGCCATAGAGACTCTCAGAGCCAGAGAAATCAACACAGAAGAGAATTGGTCTCCGTTGATGTTAACGCATAATGGATTTTTATGACCATCACTGCTCGCGATGTGATTACAGTACACGGCGGCGCGACCCCTCATCAGCTTAAGGACATCAACAAGGTAAACGAACGAGCGCCGTATTGGCGCGCCTCACTCTCTAGAATTGGGGCGAACAGGAACGTCCAAAGCAGTATAAGAGTTAATGATTACAGCTATTGTTTTTAATTTATTTATGTATTGTTTATTTAATAAAGAAAAATACATTTTAATAAATCAATGAATGTACCCAAATGCATTTCAGGTGTAATTGTAATTAATGTATTTTTATTTCCTTAATGTGGCTGAAATTATGATAGCATTTTCCCCCTACTTCGCTCATGATCATCAATGAACCTTCACCCATCATCCTCTTTGCTCTTTAAAAAGTGATGTTTTGTGACGTATATTTTCCAGTTGCCATCGTCAGTGTCAAGAACCCCACTGAAGATGATGCAGAGGTTAGTATTTTTGGCCGTTGTGATGACCGATGACAGTTCTTAGGATTCTTCATTGTTCTTTGCTCTGGTGTGATATCAAACTCTGAATAGTACTAAACCATGTCTATTTCTTGTGGATATCCTCATTGCACTTGTGTTAAGATTTATACCGCTATATCAAACAAATCACCTTCTATGTAGTTTTATCGGGAAAAAAAAAAAAAAAAAAAAAAAAAAACAATCTTAATCATTTCACTCAAAACATTTATAACAATTTATGACGATGAATATAAAAACAACACTGTCTGTTTGTTATGTGAAGCATAAGAGGATTCATAGAATTAAATAGGATTAAACCTGAAAAATAATAATACAAACACATTTTGGCCTCACACTATAATGGTCTATCTCCATAAAAGGGGCAGGAACAGATGATCCTTTTAGGAGAAAGGCGATTTTACTAGCCAGTCAGTCCAGTGTCACGAGGAGCTGACTTAAAGGAGTAGTTCACCCGCAAAATGTTCTATTCATTACCAGTGTTGGGCAGTAACGAATTACTAATAATATATTACTGTAATATTATTACTTTATCCAGTAACGAGTAGTGTAAGGTATTACTCTGTCAAAAACGGTAATATATAACGCTTTACTCCGCCCAAAAAACGCCTCGTTACTATATTACTCGTGCCTCGCTGGCAGGAGAGGAGAGCACTCAGAGCAGCGCATGCAGCTGCTTAATTGACGGTCGTTAACTTCTTTTGATGTTCTCTGAGAGCCTAGGTCAACTTGACACAGAGTTGCGCAGCGAGTTGTAGATTGCGTCGCAACACACACACACGCACACGCACGCACACACACACACACACACACACACACACACACACACACACACACACACACACACACACACACTGAAGAGAGAGAGAGAGAGAGAGAGAGAGAGAGAGAGAGAGAGACACTGAAGAGAGAGAGAGAGAGAGAGAGAGAGAGAGAGAGAGAGAGAGAGACGGTCAGTGAGCCCCTCCTCTTCTCATTTACACACGACGACACACAGGGAGAAGTAGTTTCTCTTCATCTCCGTGGTGCTGGATTGTTTTTCAACTTACAGATACTCCTAATAAAGTAGGCTGCTTTCTGATTAGGCCTATATCCTTTATTCTGAGTTAAAGACCATACAGAGCCTAGGGTCAAAATTACTGACAGCTAAATGTCTGGTAAATGCACTGATCACAGCTGTCAAATAAAGCTTGTTTGGCTGATTGGAGACTTATTTTTCCAATAAATTGGATTCTGTTCTAAAAGGAGCTGGCTAAACAGATTGTGTCATTGTACCCTACATCTCTTTTCTTTTGCGGGGTAAAAAAGAAAAAGTAATATAACTTAATATATTATATATTACTCTTGATTCCAAGTAATAAGTAATATAATATTATTACTTTTTCCAAGGAGTAATAAGTAATATGTAACGATTACTCTCCTAAGTAATATTGCCCAACACTGTTCATTACTCACGCCATGGAGACTTGAGTTCAATAATATTTGGGGGGTTTTGTCGCATTCCTAAGACAAAAATGTGATTATAGTACATTTACTGCCATTGATTTCGGATGGGGACCCAAATGCATATCCCAGCAGGCCCGGATTGGCCGTCGGGAACGCCGGGACGATTTTTTTTTTTTTTTTTTTTTTTTTTCCAAAATAAAATTCCCCTAGCCTCAGGCCAGCTACAGCCAGTGCAGTGCATCGCTTGATTGCGCTTTACTTGTGCAAAAACTCAGTTAATTAAATTCACACAGTGGCTCTGTGTGGCAGCAGAGCCGAGCTCTGCGCTAGCTGGCCTGGCTCAGTAACATGACTCCAGTGACAAGGGAAATACTATTGATGACCTCTGACCAAAATGAATAGAGAAGTTAATTAACTAATGTTTTAACCTTTGTTTTTACTGGTAATGAAAATGTAAATTGCTAATCTTACTGCACAACATATTTGGTTGGTCTGGCCAAAAATACATCCACAGGTTGCAGCCTTTCAGGCAGCCTGAAAAGCTTTGAGACTGCCACTTGAGGTATGATAGTCTGGATGTTATCTAAAAACACCTCAAATAAGTCCTTTTACAGTCATGTTTACTTTGGAGGTCCTTGGTATTCAATTCATGGATTGTTTGACAGAATATAGGACAGGACACACTATGATGAGGGTAGAGAATGATTAGAGAAAAGTACTGGAATGTAGGACTGTGTGGGGCAGTCTGTTGTCATGGTGGTTTTGAGTGTTGTTGTGTGACTGTCATTTTAATAGTGTTGTTTTGTGACTGTCATTTTAAACGTGTTATTGTGTGACTCAGTTTAAGAGTGCTGTCGTGTGACTGTCAGTCTATATGGAATAACAAACTTCGCTCGCGCACACCGTCACGCCCTCGAGCAAATGTGGCCTGGCGAGCAAATGTGGCCTGGGTGGGTGTATATGATTCCCGGTCAGATTTTGGGTCCCAGTCTGGCCCTGTATCCCAGCCTCCAGTAACCCCGTCCTGCATACCCACTGACTCTGTTGTCTGGTTTGTAACATCATTTTCTTCACATGGTTTCATGTCCCTCCCATTTCCTCTACATCCCAGCTCCCTGCTGCTGGTCCCTCAGCAGGCAATCTGCTGCCATTTCTCCTTCCAGAAAGATGAAAACAAGCTCATTACCTTACCAGTTGGCTTAGCAACCGGGATGTCACTGTTACTACTACAACACTACTAACAATACAACTAAAACTATATACTAGTAAAACCCTCTCAGGATAACTTGCACAATGTGTTAAATTGCTCTGTCTGTGGTTTCCTACTCTAAAAAGTGCATGGTGTTGGTAGCTGTGGCTCAGGAGGCAGAGTGGTTGCCTGGGAATCGGATGGTTCCTGGTCGATCCCGGCTCCTCCTGACATCATGTCTAAATGTCCTTGAGAAAGACGCTGAACCACTAGCTGTTCCCCGGACTCTGATAAACAGCTAGCTTCCCAATGCATACTGTTATCATGGGTTAAATGCACAGGACACATGCTGGCTGTGTGCAGTACACTTGTGTTCTGCAATGAAACTTTCTCCTTCCTCTCCCCTATATCTATCAGACCACAGGTCCAGACTCCATCTATCAGAGCCTCCAACCAGCCACTATGGACCAGGATCCAGTCTATGGTTGGATATAAGACCATGGACGTCGTTAGTGGGAGGAGTTTCATCTGGGTGGCTGGTCTGGAGAAACAATTTAGCTGTTCGCTCATATTGCTGTGTTTCCGTTTGTTTTAATTTATCATTCAACTGTGGTTCTTATTTTCCATTCACTAGATGTATTATATCACTGATATAATTATACAAATATTCTTGCATTTTGTTTGCTAATTATTTTATTAATAGTCTGATTAATAAACAGTTTTCTGTTGACAGACAATGTTTTGTGTGTTATGATATTTGTCTCTGAGATGTAGCGGAAATAGGCTATATGCATATACGCAATTTTGTTCTACTTCCGGGCCTCTTTGGACTTCCTTCACAGGTGTTACCGATGATACTAATGAAGGGTCTGTTCCATTCTGGTCAAACAGAGTCTGGGTGCTGATAGTGTGCATGTTGGCTCACTGGAAACACTACATCAGTGGGTCTCAAAGTGTCCTTCAGTGGATTCCAAATGTCCCCATACAGGTTTGTAACTCTGAGAGTGTACAAATGGAAGCAAATGGACCTGCAAGGGTCCATTTGATTCCATTTGTTTATTCCATTTGTATAGAGTTATGGGGGTCCTTGAAATTAAAGAACCACTGTACAATCAAACAGAGGCAGAGCCTTAATTAGTATCATCAGTAACACCTGTGAAGGAAGTCGAAAGAGGCCCGGAAGTAGAACAAAATGGCATATGTGCATAGAGCCTAAAATACTCAAAGTAAAAGTAGGCCTAGTTCAAAAGTGTACTTAAGTACAGTACTTGATTAACCCGTCGGACGCCCACGTGGTTTTGACATCTTAATTTGCTGGTGCCCATGGCAACGCGTCATTTTACCTACTGGCGAGAGTACTGGCGAGAAAAGTAATCCGAGTAAATGTAATCCGAGTATGTCCTGTTTATTTCGCGAAAATCTTTTCTTTCAGTCAGGACCGTTTTTTTATCTTTTCTAAGCCACTGTGTTTGTGTTACGGCATGTAGAAGAGGCTGCCATTTTGAGAAAAAAATGAAAAAAGGAAGAGAATCCGGAGAAAACAGCATTTTTGTGCAGCCGCTAAACAGGAAGTCAACGAGACACACAGCACGTCCGGGTGACGTAATTGCGCGCTGCATGTTGGGAAATGGAGTTTGTTTCATCACCGCGGTAGCCAAGTGCAGTAGCTACAGTACAGTATAGTTTACTGTACAACACGTCAAACGCGTCGTTGGGCCTCCAGCGACATCAAAGAGATTGGCGTGTAGACACCACGTGGGCACCCGATGTGTTAAATATACTACTGTAGTTACTTTACACCACTGATGCACAGTTGCAGATCGGCTATTTTCAGCATGCAACCAAGTGTAACAACTCCTTCAAAGACCAGACAAAATTGTCGTCAAAATCAACTGTAGATTTAGTCAACTGAAACTATATAAAAACTTCAGATGACTATTTAACAAAAAAGGAAATGGAATTCTATGCAAAAGATTAGGCCTATGACTAGAACGAAATCAAAATCTGCTGTCAGAATCAATATGGGTGCAGGGGCAGGGGTAAAGTACCTGCGAACGATGTCTGTCCTCCTGTGTCCAGCTAGCCGAGCATCCATATGAACACAACTGGCTTGGAGGTAAGCCAAGGTGGAGGTAAGCCAGGCTGGGAGTTGAGAGTGCATGTGTGAGCATGCGTGCGTACGTGCGTGCGTGCGTGTGTGTGTGCGCGCGTACGAACGATGGTAAACAGAACAATACACTCTGGAAGTCTGAGGTGTTGAACCGGGCAACCGGCCCCCACAAACCCCCACCTTTCAGCAATGCATTCTGGGGTAGGTGTTAGAATCTCACAGATCACACAAATGCCTTTCAGGCCTGTGTTCTCAGCTCGCTGTATCTCTGCAAGACAACACTCTATAAGCCATATCTCCAAAACGAAAACTGCACAACCAATATAAATATGTAAATTTGTAGCTATGAGATCCCTGCACTCAGATGACATGAAGAAAAAGTTAAAATAATGATAATAGCAGTTTGACGTCCTCAGACACATGTTTGTTTCGGCCTGGCCGAGACTGCTTTTTCTAAATATAAAATTGCATGAATGTTGATGGAAATTACAATCTTTAGAAGGTATAGCCTATTATGTAACCATTTTAACTAAAGGAACACACTCTTCTAGTATACCTCAGTGATAGCTTTGATAAAGTCATTGCATCTCAGAATGAGGCCACTCTTTAAAACCATAACCGGTTGTTCTGGTATTGAAGTCACAGCAGTACAGGCACAACACAAAGACAGGCTACCAGCCTATTTAGTAGCACTTAAATGTTATCTGAAATTCATCATTCAATGTGGTCAGAACACAATATCCAGTAATTCATAGATTTAAAAAATCATCAGTCAGTGTGAGTGACAAACTTTATTTGCATTCATTTTGTACCAGAAATTATTTTGTAAAAGTAGGCCTCACTTTATTCAAATGAAAGTGAAACTTCCTAGAGTGTGACTCTAAAGAGGCTGTGAATCTGCTTTCATATTATGAAAGATACATGAATTGAAGCTAACCACAAATGAGCCAGATGTGGCCATGTTTGCATGTCTGCATTGAAGGCCAGAGGAAGAGGGTGGAGTTTAATAACATAAAGACATTATTCAAAGCATGAGGAACTCACAAATCGTGGGTCGTCCTTCCAGAAGTGTACAAGTCTGCCTGCAGCTCGTTGTCATCATGAGAAATGTCTACATTTACTGTTTGCTTTCTGGTGAGTGACCTCTGCTTGTTTTCATGTGTCTCTCTGCCTGTGTGGTTGTCTCTGTCTCTGAGTGTCTGTATGATAAATGGTAAATGGTGCATTTATATAGCGCTTTTTATCCAAAGCGCTTTACAGAGATTGTGCATTACATTCACCCATTCACGCACACATTCATACACCGGTGGCAGAGGAAACCATGCAAGGCACCAACCAGCTCACCGGGAGCAATGTGGGTTCAGAGTCTTGCCCATGGACCCTTCGACATTAACTCAGGGGGAGCCCGGATTCGAACTGGGAACCCTTCGGGAACCCTTCGTGCTCTAATAACGGTTTCTCTACCCCTGAGCTATGCCGCCCCACATGATGCTCTCAATGTCTCTGTCTCATCCTTTGTTACAATATTATGCATTCAATACTATGCTATTCAAATAAAAGACAAATATATTTAAACATGCATGTACCTTTATAAACATACCTAATTAACTGAGAAACAATGTCAATACTATCAATCTATCACTAATAGGGCTGTATCGAAATATCGTTTTTAACTTAAAAAATCGAAGTATATCGAAATGAAAACAGCTAAAATCGAATTGTATCGTTTTATTTTGTATCGTATCGAATCGGCAGTGCAAAGAATCGCTTGTATCAATACTACCTACTTGTGCATTGTATTTAGCATTTTCAAGAAGAAAAAATTAAAAGGAGGGGTTTAATTACGTTTCCTTTCCATATAGCTACACTGGTCTATCGATAAATGTGTGTAATCTCTGGGTTCATGTCAAGGTGCAGGTTTGTCAATATACAATGTCCATATATTTGGCAGATAATCACTGTGTTTACTTATTTATATCCATAATAATACATGTTTCCCTTAAAAATCTGCACTATCCACACCTTTCACACAGATTTAATGACTTTGCTAAATAGTAACTATATTGATTTTAAATCATTGAATCGAATCGTATTGTATCGCCATGAATGAACCAATATCGTCCATGTATCGTATCGTCAACCATGTATCGTGATATGTATCGAATCGCTATTAAAATGTATCGTTACACCCCTAATAACTAACTATCTGTCAATTGAACAATAATCATGTATACAATCTATTAAAAAAAGCTATTTAAAAGGCAAATTACATATTTTCTTTTGTTTTTAAATAAAAATAATCTAGAATCCTTCTGCAAAAATACACTCCTCACATCATGTTGTCAATGAATAAGTTGTGTGTCATACTGATTACTGATGAGCTGTTTCCTTGCTTATCTCTTGTACTGTAGTGTGGAGTAATGTGGAGACAACACCTCTCAGCATAACTGGACATGTCGGGGGTAACATGTCTTTCATCTGCTCAAACTGGGATGTCTCAGACACCATTGTTGTGAACACCTTTGATGTTAATAAAAAGTACCTCTGTAAAGATCCATGCAAAGATAAAGACATCATTGCCGAGGCAGAATATGGAAAAACTACAATAAGCAATAGAATAAGTGTGACAAACTCTGGAAATTCCTTAATTGTGACCATCACTGAACTCGACAAGTTGGACTCTGGAACATACCAATGCAGAGTGTTGAGAAGAATTTTGATGGATCCATATATACAAGTCCACCTTTATGTTAAAGACGGTAAGTTTGTAACTACTGCGCTTCAATTCTAACACTGTAGCTAAATCTTTTTTTTTTTTAGACTCTGAAACATGCAAATGTGGACTGCATAGAAAGGTTGTTTGCCGTGCATCTTAATGTTAAAGATGGCAAGTCTGTTAATGTGCTATCAATGATGATATCCTGAAAGGACTACATAATGTCATAAAATATAATATCATGAAACATTAAATACATGTCTTGATAAAATATATTATCCTACTTATTGTTTCCTCAAACATGCTTCCAGCTCCCGTTACAACAGTTAAGAAGACCACTCCCATTACAACCGGTATGATGACTATCACATCTACACGTCAATATCCTGATGTTTCTACAATAATCTCCATCGCATCCACAACTACCATGCTTAATGAATCATCCTACTCCTCCTCCTCGTTAGGGACCGGTATGCCATCTGACTTATTTTCTCTTAATTTTTCTCTGTTTGTTTGATTAATTATCTATACCAGGCCGAACACAGGGCGGAGTTTGTATATTGTGTTGTGTGTCTGTCCGCAGCTATTTTATCAAACTACTAGACCAATCATTAGACATGTGTTCAGATAGGACCCAAGGGGGGGCTGTGCCCTCGGATATAAAAGTGCCCTATAAATATAAACAGCATTCATATTAAGATTACACTTCAAATTATACCACAGGTCCTATGAGCTACCTATTGTTCCCATTATTATGAAACCCCAATAGTCCTGAAAATATTAGGTTAGTGTGAATTTAGGCTTAGTAATGTGTGCCATTGGACCAGTATCGCTTCAGAAATAAAGATCTTTTAGAGAATGATGGGTTTTATTTAGAGAGGCATGTCAAGTGTTGCATTGTTTGCAAGTGTCACCTAGGCTCAGGCTGGACATGCAGTAAAGAGTAAACTGTGGCCATGTGTCTGTGGACAGATTTTTTGCTGAGATGTCGTACGGTTGATGCTTCTACTTCAACTTCAACTATAACTGTATTGCAATGCAGTTAAATTGTTAAATTAAAAAACAAATCTAACAAAATATGCATAAGATATATAAATTATAGCAGTATAAGGCCCAATAATTGAGCCATCCAAGTAATCAAATACAAGTGGTAAAATATACTAGTGTTCATAAGACTATTGAGCTAAATGACCAATTACACATAGTAGAATGTAGATTAGAATCATACGTATGTAATGTACAGTATAGTAGAATGTAAATGCACAGTATGTGGGGAAATGTTGCAGGGCTTAGTGTCTGTTCAGCAGCCTGCTGCATGGCCTGGCTGTGGAAACTGTCCCTGAAGACCACATGCTTCTGACATCTGACCTTTTCTTTCGTAAAGGGATGTGATTGCGAGTCATTCTGAACTGGCGGTCTCAGAACTTGTGCACCCCCAGATGCCCTGACTCTCCGAATATATCGTTTGCAAAGCCTGTCCGAACCCCCGACGTGGTTGAAAGGAGCCTTTAGTCTGTTTGTACAATTGATACACTGTGCTATAAAATATGGACCCCCCCCCCCCCCCCTTCCATGTCTGTTGGTGTGTCATACAGTAGTAGGCTATGTACAGTATGTAAATACAATGCATGTCATGTAGTCTGCCAATGTGTGTCCACCACTTCTAGGTTTGTTGGTCGGTTTAACTGTTGCACTAGCAGTGACAGTGGTGGCAGTGTTGGTGTTCTACATGAAGAGAACCAGGAAACCACAAGGTGATCTCTCTCTCGCTCTCTCTCTCTCTCTCTCTCTCTCTCTCTCTCTCTCTCTCTCTCGCACACACACGTGCGCGCACGCATGCTCGCACACGCGCACACACACACAGGTGTCCCTATTTTGGGGTTATTATAGGAGCTGGAGAAAAAGTCAAAATATTACGAAATAGTGAAAATAGTAGATTGCGACACGTCACAAAAACACGCTGTGAGATTGTTAGTAGCTCTCTTATAACATGATTGATTGAATACTTTATTAGTCAATAATGTCAATAGCATGGATGTACAGTATGGCTAAAAGACTCTTGTTTCCATTGTGGTTCTATGTATTAAATTCATCAAGAGAGCATACACTATTAACATTAATACAATCATGTCATAATACAGAGGACAAAGGGGGAAAGGGAAAAAGTGTATGTTCCTCCTGAGTTAAGCATGTTTTGCATTTCTTCCAGTGGTGTTCCTCAGTACCAGGAACCCTACTGAAGATAATGGAGATGTGAGTATTATGATCTGATGATCAGCATTGTTCTTTGCTCTTTTGCTCTGGCGTATAAGACAGACATGTTTTGAAAATGGTTGACAAGTTACATATCAAGGTTACTTGCTGATTAAATGAAGGTGAAATCAAACTCTGACTGGTCCTAAACCAGTCTGTTTCTGGTGGATGTCTTCATTATACTTGTGTTAAGTATTCCACTCCTATAATTAAAACTGAGACAAATAATATCCAGAAGGAAAGACCACACCTGTAAGACAACGCCTGGAAACCAATTATGAGCCAAAAATATATGATACAGTCAGATACACAAAGTCTATAGTTTGTCAGTCATTGTGGTTCACTATCTCAAACTTCAGCATCTCAGTAACTCATCAGTGAGTGTTCTCCGATCATCCTGGAGAGCTTCTGTGCCTGCAACTCAACTCCATGTTGTCTTCACTGTCTGTTTTAACATAACTTTGTGCACATGGTTTCACGTCCAGTCGTCCATCACCCCTCCATCCCTCCCATTTCCTCTACAGTCCAGCTCCCTACTACTGCTCCCTTTCTCCTTCCAGAAAGATGATAACAAGCTCCCTCAAGTCATTACCTTAACAGTCAACTCAATTTAAATGCTACCAGTAAGACGCCTAAGGGCGAGAGGTTGTGCCTGTTCTTGGCCATCTGGCCAAAGGGATTTGGGTCCCCTGGCATCACAGGGATCTCCATATATGGCATATATTGCTTCCCCTTGAATGGCCACGTTGGTTGCATTGGCCGAAACAAAATTAATTAAAAAATTGCACCACTCACTTCACACTGGGTGAGATTATTTTTTTAAACTTATTTGTGTTGCTCTCTCCATGGTTTCCTACCCTGAAACCTTGTGTTGGTTGTGACAGTGGATCAGGAGGCAGAGTGGTCACCTTGTCCTTGCTATTAAAAGGTTCCTGGTTTGATTCCAGCTCCTCATGGCTCCTCCTCAAGTCACCTTGAGCAAGACACTGAACCTACTAACAGTGACCAATAGCTTCCCACTGATGATCGTCATGTGGGTTAAAGGAGTAGTTCACCCTCAAAACTTTTCTATTGATTACTCTGAGATTGAGACTTGAGTTCAATAATATTTTGTGGTTTTTGTCACATTCCTAAGACAAAAAAGTGATTACAATAATTGTACCCCCATTGATTCCGGATGGGGACCCAAATGCATTCGGGTCCCCATCTGGAATCAATTGGGTTAGATTTACTATAATCACATTTTTGTCTTAGGAATGCAACAAATAAAATAAAAATATTATTGAACTCAAGTCTCTGTGGCGTGTGTAATCAATAGAAAAAAAGTCATTTGGGGGGTGAACAACTCCTTTAAATTCAAAGGGGGCAAATGTAGTGCACCAATTCAACTTTCTCCTTCTCCTCCTCTATATGTCAGACCACAGGTCCAGATTCCATCTATCAGAGCCTCCAACCAGCCACTATGGATCAGAACCAAGTCTATGGAGTCATAACACAAACACCACAAGGTGAATGTCTCTCTCTCTCTCTCTCTCTCTCTCTCTCTCTCTCTCTCTCTCTCTCTCTCTCTCTCTCTCTCTCTCTCTCTCATTTTTGCCTAAAAGCTACAGGGAATCCTTGTGGAATCATACAGAAACAAAATTACATTTACATTATCAGTTTGATTAACATTTGTTGCATATATTTTCCAGTGGTCATCCTCAGTGCCAGGAACCCTACTGAAGAAGATGGAGAGGTGAGTATTATGACAGTGTTATTACGATTCTATCATATTTGAAGTCATTCATTATTTAGTCTGAAAGCTAGAATGAAATCAACCACCAAACTGAAAGACGTAAGGCTAAGTAAAAGGACACAAAATATTATATAATTTTAATAAAATAAGCTATAATGCGGTTCAGCTGTTATGTTGTTTTCACTGTAGCTATTGTATTTTATCTAGTTTTTTCTGAATTGTGTTGATACTGACAGTTAGGATGGTTTGAATGCGATGGATTATGGATATGTGCAAATGTACATGAACAATGAAACTCTCCTCCCCTCCCCTGTCAGACCACAGGTCCAGACTCCATCTATCAGAGCCTCCAACCAGCCACTATGGATCAGAACCAAGTCTATGGAGTCATATCATCATCTACAGTAGCACCACATCACCCATGAAGAGTATGACCTTATAATAAACACATTATTGATTGATTGTGTCATTGGTTGTGTTATGCCCCTCCCCCTGCTCATACTGATGCATCCTATTGGTTG
Source organism: Nannobrachium achirus (assembly GCF_963921795.1). Classification (NCBI taxonomy): domain Eukaryota; kingdom Metazoa; phylum Chordata; class Actinopteri; order Myctophiformes; family Myctophidae; genus Nannobrachium; species Nannobrachium achirus. Next base: position 14,310,212 of record NC_137812.1, read on the forward strand.
TGCTTCCCTCCCTTTTCAGGAAGTGTTATAGCAGAGTCATTGCTGGGAGGAGTGTCAACTGGGTGGCTGAACTGGAGAAACTATTTAGCTATGTGCTCCAGGTTTCTGATTGTTTTTATTTGTCATTGAACTGGTTATTATTTTCAATATGAATACATGTATGTAGGCCTACTGATTTTCTTGCATTTTATTTGGTAATGCTTTTTTTTTAAATAGTAGTTGAAACACTTTTACAGGCTATGAAAACAAGGGCCCTATTTTGATTGTCTTAACCCTTAAGTTCTGTTCAGATTCACTACACCTTCGTTCTGTTCGGGTCATTTTGACCCGGTGGATATTTGGTTTAAAAAAAACAACACTAATATAAATTTTAACTTAACAAATCATCATGATACATTGACTTTGACTCAATACCAAACAATTCATATGATATATTTGGTAAATGTTTGCATTTCTGCTTTGCTATATCACATTAAACACTGAAAGAGCTAGGTGTTTTTACTGATTTAGCTGAAATCCATGTAAAAAAAACGACTTCATTTAATACTGGGCAATATTGCTCATGCTTATAGGAAGGGGGGAGGGTTCGGAATGGGGCTTCGGAAGGGGGGTGTTAGAAGTGGGGGTGACTGTGTGTCTGTGTTTTGGCATAATACTGTGTATTTCTGTGCTTCCTGGTCAAAATGACCCGAACAGCACTTAAGGTTCAAAAAATATGAGGGGGGTGTAGCATGGGTGTAGTGCAAAAATATTTTTTTTACATGTTCATCTCAGAAGAATCTTTAAGGCCAGTGAGTTTCAGGTGGAAACATTTTTAACTTCTACCTTTTTTTTTCCAAATGAAAATGTAAAACGGGTCAAAATGACCCGAACAGCACTTAAGGGTTAAAGGTGATACACCATGAAAATTCACTTTTCCTATTTTAAAGCCTTTTTTTGGGGTCCCACTAGCACCTTCTATCCTCACAAAGTCCCATTTCAGACCGTTGTGTCTTTCTCTGGTTTTGGGAAGGTGGAGGTTAAAAGCATTCCACGGGTTCTCAAAACAGGCTTCCAGATTTGCTGCCGTTTGTGACATCATAAACGGCCGTTTTTGAAGAAAAACGGCCAAGGGTGGTACTGCAGCTGAAAATGCTCTGAGAGCCTTTCAAAAATGAGAGGCTCTCTATTCAGGAGTGGTAATTTAGCCTCAAACCTTTTGAAAAACGTTTTTGGGACATAAACAATATGACATAAATACTTTTTAAATGCATGGTGTATCACCTTTAAGTACCATGTCTTATTTATTTTTCCTTTATATTTTTATCCCACGATTTTGTAACCCATTTTTCACCCAGTGTCAATTATCTAATGTAATCCTGGGCACTACACCCCCTCTGCCAACCTGGGGAGACAACGGACTGAAAATAGCTGGTACTTGAGATAGTCAAAATAGAGCCCTGTGTGTCCTCTCTCTCCTCCATGATGCAAGTCCAGGGGTGCCAGAGAATTCGCAATGTCACTTCTGTTTAACCACTTCCAGTTCCTCTATGATGATTAAAATGGACTTGAGTTGCACTTTCCTTGATGCATTCTTTTTCAACACTTGTCACTTCAATTGGATTTAACTTTATCTCTTTCCTAATATACGCTATCCAATCCCAAGCAGGGTGACCAGATCCCCAAAAAATGAAATGTGGAACCAATTTGTTACCAATGCTGAAAGGTAGTCTAAAAATGTTATAATCAACATATTACAAAATAAAGGTTTTTAATCAGCTTGTATTGTCTCTATTCGTTGCCCTCTGGTTGATTCAGAAGCACACAATATGCAGGTTACATGGCCTTTAGCATGTGAAGAGCTTAAGAAATATATTTTAATTGAATGCAACTTTCTAGTAAGAAAAGCATTAGATCAAAGAATTGTAATGAACTCAGTCATCACTCACAACACAATATAACATTATTTAAACCATGTAGATTTTGGGGTATTGAACAGGCATCAGGGGTTCTCAAAGTCACTGCAGAAGGACTGCCACATTTAATTGTATTTTACAGTATAGTGTTTTTTTTTCACACATTTTCTTTTAAATATATCTGAAAATAAACATTAACATGAATATAAGAAGAACCTCTGGCCCACACATATAACATGATTCCTGCATGGGTAAAATGGGTTGCATCATTGCTATTGATGATGCAAGAAAAAAAAAAGCCTGTGAACGGAACCTAGCATGTTAACACTTTCTGGCCGTGACGTGCATGATGTCCTCAATTCTAAACCAGACTTCGCACCCACAAGATGTCTCAGAAATGCATCTGTTTCCTTCTACGCAGAGCAGGCGTACCCTGTTGCTTTCCTGTGATGGCAACGGGCCCCATTGCCTAAATTTATAGGCAATGGGGCAATGGGGTACTGGTTACCAGCCTATTTAGAAGCGCTTTCATGTTTTCTGTTCATCAGTCAATCAGTCTAAACGTGTAACAGTGTTGTGCTGATTAGAGTGAAGCGATCAGTCAAGGCTGTAAAAGACTGGACGATGTAGGAAAACATAGAGGACACCTTTAGTGTTACCTCAGTGTTAGGTGACACGTTTCTCTCTTCTAGTTTTCGGTAACAGGGGCTCCGCACATGTTCTGGAACACACCCTCAGCGCTTCAGCTTGCTTGTGTTGTCAACTTTGTGGTGACTCTGAACTTGAGCGCTGTGTAGGTGGTGGGTGGAACGTGTGCGCAGTTCGAATGACATCACAGTACCAACCAAACCGCTGTTTTGACCTCACAGGCACCCTTACTTGTCAAACCGACCCCTCCCTCCCCTCCCTTTCTAGCCTCTCCTCTCCCTGCTCTGGTGCAGAGCAGAAGCCGTTTGACAAGTAAGGGTGCCTGTGAGGTCAAAACAGCGGTTTGGTTGGTCTCAGGACGTTGTGTAAACACAATCCAATAAAAAAATACTAACTTTGAAGCTGAAGAAATAACCGCACTAGTATAAAGGCTATACACTCTGTTAGTTATGAGAGGGCCCGCAAAATCTAGCAACAGGGGCAGCCGAAATCTAGCAAAGGGGGCAGCTATGAAAAAAATCGACTAAAGCAGGTATAAAGGGGTATGATAAAAGACAGATTTAACCCTATATGTGTTTTGGTCTGGATGACTCCTTTAAGCTAAGCAGGGTGGGGGGCCTGTTTTAGCCTGATTTCAAGACTCTACGCTGGAGCTTAAGAGTCTGAGCCTGTCTGCATACTATTTGATTGAAAAGGGGAGGGGATTTCAAATTTGAAATTCCCAATCACAAGCGATCTGGTGGGAGGGGTTGTGTTTGACTTTTGCACACAAAACAATCCCTCCTCCCCCTCCCCTCAATGACATGCACCCAACAGGTCACTGTCTTTGATGTTTCACTGATTAGAGAGAATCACTAACGAGCTATTCGACACTTGTATGGCTCAATCAATGACTGCCCTTTTGAAGTTCAAAGGGAGCAATTAAGAACTCTGGTGAGCCACGCAGCCACCCCTCCCTCCACTGTTTCTGTTGATTTTCACCCCACCCCCCCTCTCTCTTGCTTTGAATTCATTGGTCGGTTTCGCTCGGTTTGAGAGGTTTTCGTTAGCAAGAGCCACGTCATATGACACATCCAGACCAAGAGATGCAGTTCACTCAGAGAGTGGGCGGGTCTATTGGCTGGAGCCAGGCTAGGCCTGTTTAGTACAGTATAGGTGGATGGGAGACTACACTGTAAAATAATTCGCCGTAAATTTACAGTAAATTACTGGATAATAATTGCATTACTTTCACAGTAATTTTCACAGTAAATATTGCGCAGTAAATTACTGTAATTTCACAGCTGTGAAATGTTAGTAATTTACTGTGATTTAGCAGTATGTATTGCAGTTATTTACTGTAATATTACAGTAGTTGCCTGTATTTTTACACTATTACTGTGAATGTAAGGCAGCTCAGTAGGCAGTAATTTACTGTAAATTTACAGTAAATTGTATCTAATACTGTAAAATATTGTAAATTTGAATTTATAGGCCCATTCCCACTGGGCCAGATAACAGATAAAAAAGAGCTCTTTCTCCAGATATTTTTCCATTCAAAGTGGATGGTAGATACAGATAAAAAATATCTGCCACAGATATTTCTTTTATCTGTGACAGATATTTTTTTTATCTGTATCTAACTATCTATCATCCACTTTGAATGGAAAAATATCTGAAGAAAGAGATTTCTTTATCTGTTATCTGGCTCAGTGGGAATGGGTCTTAACTGTGATTTTACCATACATACAACAAACATGCTAAAACAAAAACAAACAAAAAAATACAACTTCATTCATTTAAACTTTTTATTGTACAATTCCAACACAAAGTGCAACATTTCAAATGGACAAAGAAGAACCACACCAGTCTCTCTCAAAGCCTTTTACTCATTAGAAGTGTTAAGTCTACAAACACTCCTGGAGTTTGGTCTGGTGTCTGGAGGCACTTTTTTTTAACCAGTTTGAAAACTGGTTGTCATAGACTTTAGTTATTTAGGAGGCTGCAACACTGTTTTCCTGTGAAACTCTTGACTAGGAGTGATTTTGTGGACTAAAAAACTTCACCTGACTTTGTATCAGCATGGTGGTGAGTAGATACAACATTTTCCCTTTTGGGTGAACTGTTCCTTTAACTGCAAAATAACTCATCTACTCACCCTCATGCCAGTTGGAACAGAGGTGAGATGTGTCCATATAACACAAATGGAGGTTGCCTTCACAACTTGGGAAGAAATGGTGACTGGTTCTCTCTGGCAACCCTCCTGTGTGTTATATGAACACACTTCAGCAGGCACGAAGTATGTGAAGTACACCTCAACATTGCACTCAGTCACATAAGTCCTGAAGGTATAAGGCAACACAGCAGTGGTAAAAACAAAGCAACCTAATGATTACAGTATGCACCTTGCTAACGTGCAGGCCGAGACAGAAGAGGCGAGCATTGCTGAATGAAGTGACAGGGCATCAGCAAAGAATATTGGCAATTTTACATATCCAGATAAGAATAATGGCAGGTGGAGTTGGACAAACAAGAGTAGGGCATCTGAAACACGTATGAGTGTGTCTCATATTCGAGTCCTGAATACCATCGACCATTCAAAGTCCACAAGTTCTTTCAAATGCGTATGAGTGTGTCTCATATTGGAGTCCTGAATACCATCGACCATTCAAAGTCCACAAGTTGTCTCAAAAGTGTGCTCACGTGTGGGTTGATACCGCCACGCTTCTTCGATTTGGAGCCTCTCCCATGAAGCACCTGTAAACAATAAGACAAGACAACAACTTTTAGTTTCACATAGACATATATTGCACCGTTTATACAAGGCACATGCAGCAGTTCCCCTTTCCCTTAAGTAAACCCTACACCAGGGGTTCCCAAACTTTTTTGTCTCAGGGTACCCCATAAATATCTTTTTAATCCGAAGAACCCCTACATTATAATTTTCACTCCCAGCACCTTATATTTATAGCATATCATCGTTGTCGGGTGGAAACCTTGTCCAAAACCGTTAGTTTTGTATTTATCATCCATAAAATGTACTAAACTAGTGAAAAGTGATTATGTTGAGAGGATAACGTTGCGATAATAGCCATTTTGGTTAGAACTGTACTTAAATGATACTAAATATTTGTCCAAATAAATACATTCCAAATATTATCAAATGATCTCGCGGCACCCCTGGACTGCCGTCGCAGCACCCCAGGGTGCCCCGTTACCCACTTTGAAAACCCCTGCCCTACACACCACAGAAAGAAAGTAGTACTGAGAGTAAGTAACATTCAAGTATCAATGTTGCAAGCAATCCAGTACAATGTTTCTTTTTTTTATTATTTTTTTAAATATAATTTTTATCCCACAATTTTGCAACCCATTTTCACCCAGTGCGAATTGTCTATGTAATCCTGGGCTCTGCTCTCCCTCTGCCGTGCCTGGGGAGACAACGGACTGACCTCATGCTTCCTTCAATGCATGAGTAGTCCAAGTTGTTTCTTTTCACCTGACAGGGGGGATTTCCCCGGGATGGACGTAGCGCGTGGAAGGAACACGTTATTCCAACCAGTTCCTTTCCCCTCCATCAAGCGCCCCGGCTGGCCAGGGGGAGGCATTATTGAGACCAGGATTACTGCATGTTTTTGTGAGGGTATCAACCCTAGGAGACACGGGGAGAACATGCAAACTCCACACAGAAAGGCCCTATCGCCGACCCCACCTAGGGTGTGGGTGCTGATGACGCGGAGGGAGAGACACGCCCCCAGCACCCACAGCGTCCCCCGGCGGGAATCGAACCCAGGACCTTCTAGCTGTGAGGCGAAGCACTAACCACTGCGCCACCGTGCCCCCTAGTACAATGTTTCAGTACAATTTCAGTGTTACAATACCTCCAATCCAGAGTACACACACCATCCTCAGGAGCAGATTGAAGTTGTAGTAGATCGCGAAAACCACAGCTATCCAATAATGATCCCATCGTGTTGTCCCATCACCACTTGTTCTTCAATGGACAGCATCCAGGCCATAGACTTCATTAAATCACCTGAACAGAGATACCCATTATGTGATATTGTAGAGGTGAAATGCTAATTGAACAAGAGTAGAATTTCAATGATCAGCAACATCACAAACTGTGACACAACTCACTTTATTTTGATTTAACGGGCATTTAGGACAATTCTCAAATTAGGGTCAGATTCAGCAATGTTTTTTTGTCTGGGATTTTGAAGGGTTTTTGAAGGTAAGACAGAAATATAAGCCAGATTTAGTCACTTTACTTACACTATTTTTACAACCAGGTTGATGAATCGTCTGGGGACCCCCAGGGGTCCTTGAGGGAGTTCTAGGGGGTCCCCAGCTAAATGATAATTAGGAACTAAATGGACCCTTATTGGGTATGTAACTCAGAACCAAATGGACCCTAACATGTCAATTTTGTTCCCATTTGTACACTCAGAATTAAATTAACATAGATTTTACAATATACTGTAGATTGGGGTCTCAGAGATTGATATGCTATTAAATGGGGGGTCTGTAGCCTAATCTTCTCTTATGGGGGTCCCTGGCATTGCTTTTCAAATGGGGTCTACTGGCTTGTCAATTCGGGGGTCCTAGATCAAGACACTGATCAGCTTATGTGAAAAGTAGCTTATGATCATGTAGATTATAATATAAAATCCAGATATCAACAGTACCTTGAACAATCAAGCAGGGGGTGCTTGGTAATTTCTCTGTCCTCTGCACATCAGCGGCTGCGGCACACGCCTGTAAAATAAATAAGACAAGACAACAACCACCTCAATGACCATGCCCAAGAGATCTCAAGCTGACACCAAACTCTCTCCAGGACCTCTAAAACCTTATCTAGAACCTCAATCAATTTGTCAATCACATTAGATCTACTTTGTATTATTCTATGCCAAATTCTATTAACAATGTTAAATTCAGTATAATTAATTTTCATTAGCCTATAAGTATAATACCTTTGGATAAACTCCAGAGTGCACGTGCCATCCTCAGGATACTGCAGACATCATGTGGTCCCATCACTTGTTCTTCAATGGACAGCATCCTTCCAGGCCCAAGGTTTCATTGTATCACCTGAACAGAGATACCCATCGTGTGATATTGTTAAGAGGTGAAATGCTAAATGCATTCCACAATCTACACACACACACACACACACACACACACACACACACACACACACACACACACACACACACACACACACACACACACACACACACACACACAATTTATTTATGCCCACAGAGTGGCGTATCACTCTGTGGCATGTACTGTTTGGTACATAAAAAAAAATGAAATCTTTCCAAAATGTTCAGTTTATTTTACTTTAATATTATTTGATGAAGATAAAAAATAAAATCTCTATTCAGACACATTCCAGTATTTTCTGACTTACATTATTTTCTAGGTATGCTTACATTATGATATTAAGGGGCAAAAAATCACCCTATGTCACCCTAATGACCATAATGTCTCACATGTGGAGGAAAGGGGAGGGGCGAGGAGATTCCATCAAAGTCAAAACAAAGTTTTAATGTAGGCAATTAAATATATAGATGTAATCCATGCATAAGGATTTAAGGACATTATACTTATGATGGGATTTCTGACAGAAATTGAATTTATGCTCCTACAGTGGACAGCACAACGTCAGGTATGGTAATAATCAATCATTAATCTGATGGTGTCACCCAGTGGTTCTCAAACTTTTTCACGTCAACAAACCCCAATTTAACACTTATCTGCCAGTGGACGTCCATTTGAAAAGATATACACGCCAGGGACCCCCATAAGAGAAGATTTTTAAGGCTCTGTAGTGATTCCATTTTAATTTCAAGGACCCCCAGGACACCCATTTAATGGCATTTCTATCTCTGAGATGATATATGTTAATTTAACTCTCAGAATGTACAAATAGAACAAATGGACCTGTTATCATTTAGCCAGGGACCCCCTGGAACTCCCTGAAGGACTCCTGAGGGGTCCCGGACCCCACTTTGAAAACCAATGATCTACAGACTCCTGTGTCGTGACGCTTGGCTTGTGTTGTGGATCGGCTGCTTTTACAACAGCAACTTTTAGCCACACTGGAGCATAAAACCTCCCCCGCGGTGCAAATATTATCATTGATATAGTTGAGAACCAAATGGACCCGGCGTAACGCGTAAGGATACAACAACTGACACAAGGATTGTCTGTGGTTCTCAAAGTGGTGTCCGGTCATTATCGCGTCTGGTTGATGGAGTTCCAGGTGGTCCACGGCTAAATGATAGGAACCAAATGGACCCGCATTCTTCCCCGCGCGTCGGCTGTATTGAACCGGCGGGGCGAACGTTCCCTACCGCTAGTAAGCAGCCAACATATGACACTAAGGCCCGCTGACGTGAGCCTGTGTCCACACAGAAACCACACAATGGACCCCCGCGTAACTCGTGCGTCGCGGGAGAGCTCCCCGCGCGTCGGTCGTATTGAACCGACAGGGCGAACATTGCGTAGCCGACTTACATAACACTAAAGCCCCATGGACGTGAGCCTGTGAGCGGCACAAACCACACACACACCGGCTTGGCTTACAAGCTCACAGCGCGGCACCGAGTGCCGCCGCTGTGAGCTTGTATATCTGTTATTTAGTTACTTATAACGGTGTGTGAGGGAAACACACATTTAAAATGTTATTACAGACATGAAAAACTTTCGGCGGCAGTGCTGCACACAATTTGCTGGAGCAAGACTGATAGCACAACTATAAGGTGGAGGAGAGAAAACTGACTTACCTTAGCAGAGCACTGTTATGAACTTCACACGACTTCTGAAAGCTCCTTTGAATTGAAATTGACTTCATAATTTCATAATTCCATCTTCACCATCAGTTCACTGCTTCTCCCTCTCACAATGGATGAAAATTTGAAATGATATCCCACAATGCAGCGCGGTTCAAGTCATTTGTTGTGATATCACAATAACATTCTGAACACAATGTTTTATTGTGAGATATATTGTAAAGTGTTGTGTAATCCTGATAACAATTTAGAGTACAGTCATTCGTTGTGTTATCACAGAGGATGGTGTGATTACACAGTAATATTCAGAATACAGTATTATATTGTGAAATAATAATGTAAAGTATTGTGAGATCCTGGTAATAATTAACAGTGTAGCTTTTGCGTTCTTCCACACGCACAAGTCGCACACACACACACACACACGCACGCACGCACGCACGCACGCACGCACGCACACACACACACACACACACACACACACACACACACACACACACACACACACACACACACACACACACACACACACACACACACACACACACACACACACACCCCTCTGGAAATTGATGACTGAAGATTAAAAAGAGAGAAGTGATGTTACAGAAGTGGTCGACTTGTCCTTATCATCAACCTCACATTGTCGTCCAGTAGAACATAACTCACAGCAGGCCTGGCATTTCCTCATTTTATGGGCAACAAGGCCACTTGACATTTGATGTTGTCATCTTTTGAGAACATAAAAGCAGCAAGACCCATTTACACAATGGGTTCAGCAGCAACTTGCATAATTCAGTCAAATCATTGTCATACATGCATGCTCAATGTACAAATGTGCAGTTTATTTGTCATACATTCACATTCATTGACAGTGCTGGAAAAAAGTTCTCCAATATTTTCCTTAAGTTAAAGTATCAATACTGCACTATAAGTCCAGGTAATCAAAGGTACTTGAGTAAAAGTATTAGTATGAACATGTACTAAAGTACCTGCAATCTGAAAATAGCAGATCTACAAGCTCGATGCGAGGCATTGTGAGCTTGTGGATTGGCTATTTGCCTCCGACCAGGCCGAAGGCATGGGGGGGCTATGTTTTGTACCCTGTCTGTCTGTCCGTCCGTCCGTCCGTCCGTCCGTCCGTCCGTCTGTCTGTTTTACTAGCAAATCTCCGGCACCATTGGCCCGGTCGCATCCAAACTGCACACACACACTCCCTGGATGCCAATTCAGAATCTCTGCGCCACATTTTTCACATGGGCCTGTTCTAGAGCCCCCATGAGGCAGATTTTTGCTAACCTTATTTTTTGACTGTACCCCTACAGATTTTGTCCAAAAATATCGCAAATCGGTAGACAGTATTTCTACAGTCTTTTGATTGACATGAGTAAAACGTTATAAGACGGTCTAGCCGGGAAGAGATCCAATAGAACTAAAAGACAAGACATTGTATTTTTGGTTGCGGTTGCTCAGGTGTATACAAGCTCAATAGAAGATTTACAATCTCACAACGCGACACATTGTGAGCTTGTAGATCGGCTATTTTCTGCATGCAAACCAGTGTAACATCAACCTTCATGATGGCATCAAGGCCACCAAAATACATTTTTGTCACTGTACTGTAGATGTATTCTATTAAAAATGTATATTTATTGATCTAAAACTAGACTAAAACTAAAACATTTCAGATTACAAAAATATGACACAATGTAAATGGAATTGTATTAAAAAGACTATGACTAGGACTAAATCAAAATGTGCTGTCAAAGTCAGCACTGCATTGTGCAGGGGAAGGGGTAAAGTACCTGCATACTGTGTTTTTTGACCTGTGTCCTGTTCTCCGACGTTTCAGCAATGCATTCTGGGATAGGTGCTTGCTCTATCTCTGCAAGACAACACTCTAAAACTAAAACTGCACAACCAACAGGCCCTATGTCAATTTGTTGCGATGATTCCCTGCTTTCAGATGACATAAAACAACAAGCAGTTTGGCGTCCTCTGTCACATATTTCTGAATATAAAATGTTATGAATGTTGATGGAAATTACAATGTTTAGAAGGTATATTATAACCATTTCAACAGAAGGAACAAACACTTCTATTACACACCAGTGATAGGTTTGATAATGCTGTTGCATCTCAGAATGAGGAAATTTTCATTTCCAACAAAGCCACTCTTCAAAACCATAACCGGTTGTTGTGGTTTTGAAGTCACAAGAGTACAAGCTCAACACAAAGACACGCTACCAGCCTATTTAGCAGCAATTAAATGTTATCTGAAATTCATCATTCAATATGTTCAGAACACAGGATCCACTAATTAACATATCTAAAAATTCATACACAGTGAGGATCATCATTGTAGTCTATTCTCTCTTTTTTTTTTTTGCAAGCGATTATTTTGTAAAAGCAGGTCTCACTCTATTCAAATGAAAGTGAAACTTAGAGTGACTCTAAAGAGGCTGTGAATCTGAGAGTTACATTTGACAGAGACATACTGTATGAGTGAAGCTAACCACGGATGAGTGTAGTCTACTCTATGTGTGAATGTGACCACGTTTGCATGTTTGCATTGTAGGCCAGGGGAAGAGGGTTGAGCTTGATGACGTAAAGACATTTAGACATTATTCAAAGCATGAGGAAGTCACAAATCGTCTCCTTCCAGAACTAGACAAGTCGCCTGCAGCTCGTTGTCAACATGAGAAATGTCTACATTTACTGTTTGCTTTCTGGTGAGTGACCTCTGCTTGTTTTCATGTGTCTCTCTGCCTGTGTGGTTGTCTCTGTCTCTGAGTGTCTGTATGATGCTCTCAATGTCTCTGTCTCATCCTTTGTCTGTCCACTGTTGTGTAAAGCATCTAGAATCCTTCTGCAAAAATATACTCCTCACATCATGTTGTCAATTAATACGTTGTGTGTGATACTGATGAGCTGTTTCCTTGCTTATCTCTTGTACTGTAGTGTGGAGTATTGTGGAAACAACACCTCTCAGCATAACTGGTCATGTTGGGGGTAACGTGACGTTCACCTGCTCCAACTGGGACACCACTGTTCTGCACACCATTGAGTTTAATACAAGGTACCTCTGTAAAGATCCATGCAAAAACATCATTGCCATGGCAGAACATGGAAAAACTACAACAAGCAATAGAATAAGTTTGACAAACTCTGGAAATTCCTTAATTGTGACCATCACTGAACTCAACATGTCAGACTCTGGAACATACCAATGTAGAGTGGAGAGAACAATTGTGAAGGATCCATATATACAAGTCCACCTTTATGTTAAAGACGGTAAGTTTGTAACTATGGCGCTTCAATTATAACACTGTAGCTACATCGTGTTTGTTTTGTCAGACTTTGGAACATGTGGACTGCATAGATCTTTTGCTGAAAAAAAGAGAGAGAAAAAAAAACATTTACAAGTGCATCTTAAAGGGATATTTCACTTAAATAAATATTATCGTCTAATCAGGCTTTTTATGAACACACGCCTGAACAGTTTTTAATTTGCTTCATTCAATATTTAGATATTTGATGTAAATGCCATCAGTCCTCCTCCTCCAGGAGGAGGGCCCCATACACACCCGTTGTAACTTCAAACTCCATTTTAACCATGATAGATTCATTAAAAACACCCATTATTTTTCTGGTGACTCATACTACCCTCCTAATATGTGAGCAGGCTGTGTGTTTTTTTTATAACTTTTTTCTTTCTTTTTTTCTTTTTCTTTTTTTTCCATTTTCCCAAATAATTATTAAAAATAAATGAAAAAAAGTTAACAAAAAAACACGGCCTGCTCACGTATTAGGAGGGTACTATGAGTCACCAGAAAAAAATAATGGGTGTTTAAAATGAATCTATCATGGTTAAAATGGAGTTTGAATTTACAATGGGTGTGTATCTGGATGGAGGTGTCCTGCAGGAGGATGGCCTGGTAACATTTACATCAAATATCGAAATATTGAATCAATCAAATTAAAAACTGTTCAGGGTGTTCATAAAAGCATGATTAGACGATACATTGTTTTTAAGTGAAATACCCCTTTAGTGTTAAAGATCGTAAGTCTGTTACTACTGTGCTTCAAAGATGTAGATCATGTTTACGTTGCATTTTATTTTCCATATCCTCAAAGGACTACATTATTGTAGAATTATTCTAGAAATAATAAAATATAAATACATGACTTGATAAAATAAATTCCTCTTGTTCTTAAACACGCTTCCAGCTCCCGTTACAACAGTTAATATGACCAATTCCATTGCCACCATTAAGATGACAACTCCCATAACAACAGTTATGATGACGATGCCTACGCCTACACTTCAACATCCTGATGTCTCTACAATGATCTCCATCGTATCCACAACTTCCATGCGTCATGAATCATCCTACTCCTCGTTAGGAACCGGTATGCCATCGGAGTTCCTATTGTCTATTTATTTTTTCTGTTTGATCAATTACCTCCACCTTGTGCTCGTGTAGACGGCCAACAAAGCTGGATGCACCACTGTGGATTCGAACGCACAACCTCCACGTGATCGTAGGCAGGGACTTTACCACTGCGCCACCCAAGCGCCCCTCTATTATTATTTTGTGTGTCTGTCTGCAGCTATGCTATTTTATCAAACTACTATGCCAATCAGCGGGCATTTGTTAAGATAGGACCAAAGGGGGCTTGAGACCTTGCCCTTATTGTGCCCTCAAAATGGAAACGATCCCATATAAAAGTGAACTTTAAATATAGATGGTGTTCATAATGAAGATTACACTTCAAACTCTAACGCAGGTCCTATGAGAACCATGCCTATTTTTAAAACAGCCTATTATTCTGAAATGGCAACAGTCCTAAAAATGTTAGGTTAGTGTTAAGTAAAGGTAGGGGTTAGGCTTAGTAGGCCTAATAATGTGCCCATTTGGACCAATGGTGCTTCAGAATAAAGAGCCTGTGTTTCAAGAGTCACCTGCTATAGGCTCATGGCTGATGTACGGTGTTGCAGTAATATGGGGGCGGGAAGCCTCTCCACATAGGGGCTTCCTCTCCCCTACGCAAGGCTTCCCTTACCTATGACGTGCAGTTAAGAGGAAACTATGTGGTCACAAAGGTCTTAAGGCAAGTCCACACCAATGCAACACCTTGCAAAATGCAACTACGTGCAACCAGGGGCGTCTTAAGGGGGGGAAAAGTGGGACTGAGTTACTAGGGCCCAAGGTGGAGGGGCCTTAATTATGTTATACTTTAGCTATTGAAAAATAGCAGATATACAAGCTCACAGCGCGGCGAGTGCCGTGCTGCGAGCTTGTAGATCTGCTATTTTTTTAAATGTATTTTTTATGCGAACATTTGTAACTCAAATTTTGCTTCTGGGTCCCTGGAACTAAATATTTTGAGATGAGGGTCCGTGGCCAAATACATATCATTTTAGGGGTCCTTCACATGAAAAGGTTTGAGCACCACTGATATAAACACATATAGGTTTTTCAAAAAACCTTTTTGAAAAAATAGCAGATCTGTGAAAATATTTTGTGCAAACTTTCTATGACCTACAAAAAAAGTTAAAATGTAACAGTAATATTACAGTAAAAGGCTCAAGCATTATGCTGAAATATGTATGTGATCAAATACAAGTGGCCAAATATACAGAGTTCATAAGACAAAAAATGTATCACACATAACATATGAATGTTGGGGCATATATCACTGCAATAACAACAATAAACCATACAAAATGTACAGTGTTGGACCCGACCGCAATGATTTGCATGAACTGTATAGTGCATGTAAACCTTTTCAGAAAGTGCAGCAGGTACAGTGGGTACTGCATATAGGTGGTGAATAACACATGATGCAGGACTTTATAAACTGGAAACAAGACCAATCTGTCACTGTGATATTAATCTGGCCATGCCAGCCTGGCAGGACTCAGTGTCTGTTCAGCAGCCTGATGAAGCATGGTTACACAAGCTTCTTCTGACATTCCCCAACTGTTCTTTCGGAAAGGGAGGTGATATAATGTAACTACGAATTGATATCATTCTGAACTTCTGATTCTGGGCGGTCTCAGAACCTTATTCTCAGTGTGCCAGTGTGTGTTGTTCACCAAATGTAATGCAAGTACTGTATGTTCCCCTCTCCTAGGTCTGCTGGTCAGCTTGGCTGTTGCGTTAGCAGTGACACTGGTGGCTCTGCTGATGTTCTACATAAAGAGAACCAGAAAACCACAAGGTGACAACACACACACAGGCACGCACACGCACGCACGCACGCACGCACGCACGCACGCACAAACACAAATATGATTAGCCTATACTGTAGCCCTGTAGCCCAGTCTAAATTTACTTTGTCCCTATTTTCCAGTAACTGTCCTCAGTTCCGGGAACATTGCTGAAGATGTTTATGAGGTGAGCGTTATGTTTGACTTGTATTATGATTGTTCTTTGTTCTGGTGTAACATTGTGTTTTTGTACATTGTTTTTTTTTTTTTTTTTTTTTTTTTCATGTTGTTTTTTCTTCAAAGTGTTTGCGCTTGATGCTGTTCTGTCTTCATTTGATTGATTGTTTGAGTGATTTATTGATTGATTGATTGATTGACTTGTTTGGTTTACAGTAGGAGTTTTTTTGGAGTGACTGCACAGATGATTTTAATTTTCAGAGCTTCCAAAGTACAGATAGTCTTTCCGACACCCTGTTCCTAGGTCCCAAATTGTCCTGCAAAAGCAGTCCTGCTGTCCTGCAAATAAACTTTTCTTTTTTGTAATAGTCTTTTTATTAAAATAGTCTATTTTGTCCAAAATGTAAAAAAAAAAAAATATTTGGAAAATGTAATGTTATGTATACATGGTATGAACATGGTAGGAACATGTACAGAACATCATTATACTTTATCCTTCAACTTGTTTATGCAGCTAAATTATTGGATACAGGTTTTGTAGAAATTTAAATATTAAACCTTTTTTTTTATGTTTAGCATGTAATGATCATGTATAATTTATTTTAATTAAGACAAAAAAAAGCCAATTTTACATTGAGGTGCCCAGATGTCCCACCTGACCTGTTATTTTGAAAAAAATATAATAATAATTAATTAAAGTAGTGAAAATAGCCGATCTACAAGCTCTCAACGCAGCACAGAATTCAGCAGAACATATCAGCTGAATTGATTGTTTATCTCAGTATTTCTTTTGACCTTTTAAAGCTTTTATTTATCCATGACATCTTCCTCCTATTATGTATAGACACATGACATGAACGAAGAATCAAGGGGTGAAGACCAATCCTCAGGGACCCCCTGTCTCACCATGGCTCCTGTCTACTCAACCGTCGATGAGACCAACAGTGCCGACCCAACCTGCAGCATCTATGCTAATACTAACGATCACACCCACCAGGGTCCTTCAGATTTGACTTACTCTACAGTACAACCCCATGAAGTGAGCAGAGCCGCTGTCAGTGTTGATTTGCATCCAAACCAAAAAATAGCAGTACATACTAAAATATCCCAATCAGTCAGTGGGACTCCTGATGATGATTTCTATTCATTGGCACAGCTGCCTAAAAATCTCAATGAAGATTCTAGTCAATAAAATTACCTTTCCTCAAATCCATCATCACGAAAGATGTATTTTAGTATTGTTAATTAAAGGTTCTCAATTTCCTTTGGCTCAGGGCACCCCTGTAAATTGTTTTCATCCACGGCACCCCTGAAGTACATTGTTACTTTACAGCACCTTTTTACAGTATGTCATATTAGGCTATGTAAATTATGTAAATATCTCCCCCTAAAATACAGCACGTCTATTTCCATTATGACAGATTGAAAATAACTTCATAGGCCTACTTATAGCAGATCTACAAGCTCACAGCGTTGTGAGCTTGGATATGTTGGAGTGCTACAACAAAGTCCTCAGGTACATAACTAATGACACGGTACAGTACATTGCCAATGCATCATTTTTGGAGGGCAGACACTCGAGACTAACAATAATGTAGCAAAGTTATATTTATGAACTGAATGATATTTATTGATTAATTGATATAGATTATGATTACACAGAGAGAGCCGAGAGGGGTGGGACAGTATAAAATGCACAAATATGTCTTAAATGGTCTCATTTATCAATATTCTTTGTAAAATGGTGTATAAACGTATATGCGCCAATGGATATGAACTAACAAGTTCTGTCACCTGTATTAAATAAACGTGTGTCAACACAGCATGTGCTTGTATCCCTGTGTGTGTGTATGCTTATGAATAATATCAACTGTAAAATGAGAAGCACATACCAAAATGTACAGGTAGCATAAGTTAACATAAATGCCACATAAAGATATTACATTTCCTTGTTGGCAAGGACAATGTGAAGAGATGGCCAACATACAACAATAATAATAACAATTTCAGAAGCAGTGATTGAAGCTTTGTTAATGGATCAAGAATCCCCAAAAAGTGTTCAAACAAATGTACAGTAAGTGCATCGATTTGATTGATTGAATACTTTATTAGCAGGTTGCAGAAAAAAGGAAAGTGCAGTTACTGTCGATACAATGTATTTTAAGAGATATTTAAACCCAAGAAAGCACTAGCTTGTTTCCATTGGGACCCTTCCTTCCTTCCTTCCTTCCTTCCTTCCTTCCTTCCTTCCTTCCTTCCTTCCTTCCATTGAAACATTAAATGACAGACACATATAACAATAATATGCAAAACATATATAATAGTCAGAAATCAGAAATAAAAAAGTATGTACAGTAAACAAATCAGGAATACAAAATATGTACACTAAATAGATCGGGGAGGGGGTAGGGGGGTATGAGGGGTAATCAGATAAAATACAAAAATGAGTGTTAAAATGTTTTCCTTTACTCCTTTCTTTAGTTTTAGCGATTTTAACAATTTCAATTTCAGTGGGTGGGGCGTGTGTACAAGTGTCTAAATACATGTCTTCTGCAAGTGGCTGTGACTGTTGTGTCTGTTCTTTGGTAAATGAACAGTAACAGTAGAGTAAATGAACAGTAACAGTAGAGTAACAGCAACATGAACAATGGCTTCCTCCCTCTCAGTCACAAAGAAATGTTGTCCACAACCTCTCAGGTCGAAAAAGGATGAGTAGTCTAGTTTATTTCAAAAAGAGACTTTGGGACGGGCACAGGCGAAAACAACCAAATCAATTTAACATTGGCAGTGTTAACAGAAGAATTAGAATAACAAAATACATATATTGAAATCTACATAACTACTAGTGTAGCACAGGACAAAAATATGATTTGGCACTGCCACAAACTGTGTTTTAATATGAACACCACTAAAGCCCTTAAACGCAGTTCAAACATCTTCAATTTAGTAGTTAAAGGGGCCCCACCATGCTTTTCAAAATATATTTTATATATAAATATTGGTTCATAATATGGTTTTATATAGGTTTTAGTAAACAACCACTCGGATATTTAAATGTCATTTTCTGTCTCTAATCCCAAGCCTTTTCAGATGCAATACCAAAATGCCCTTTGTTAGCAATGGGGCGCTGTCTTTGGGCTAAAATTGGAATGATACAGAGAAGATTAGCATGGTACCACAATGAGAACCATGTAGAGTCAATCCACTCAAGCCAATTTAAGTACCACTTTACCTCATGGTTCCACCTCATATACAGTGTTGGGTGTAACGGCGTTATAACTAACAACGTTACGTAACGACGTTAGTTTGGCAGTAGCGGAGTAACCTAACGAGTTACATTTTACAATATAACGGTTAGTTACTTAGTTACATTTTAAAAAAAGTAGTCCCGTTATTTTTTTTTAAAAAGTGTCCCATTTTCACTGTTCATTTTGTTGCCACTGATTAAAAAAGAAGCCCAGAGTCACATTTCCTCCTTCTGTCTTATTCTGTCAACAAATACACATGTGAAAGGGGTGTGTGTAGCTGTCTGTCTGTCTGCCTGTCTGTCTGTCTGTCTGTCTGCCTGTCTGCCTCCAGTCCCTTGTATGTCAGCCACTCAGCCAATCGCATTCCTTTCAGCTCTGCAGCTCTGGAACGCGCGTCATCTTGAAACCAGGAAATCAAACTTCTGGACGGTGCTCCGTCCATGTCCCACGAAACAACAACAGGAGCTGCTGCGCCCGTCTGTAATATAGCCTACCTGTTGATCGTTCTTCACAACGGGGAGATATTAGTAGCGTCCGTGTCTTTAGTTGACCGTGTGTAAAAGTCCACGTCGGTAGGGTATTAAAATGGATTTACTGTACATCATCGGATCCGACGGATCGTATCTGGACGGCGGACAACGGTGGATAAGGACCCGGCCATTTAACTCCAGGATAGAGCCTCCATAACAACGCCACGGCACCGAGGTACTGTACAGTTTAAAGCTGGGGAGCGTTGGTCTTTTGAAGAGGACGCATGAGCTAAAAGGAGGCTGCACTCTTGTCTTTTTTATGTTTACCAAACTTCCACGCAGGTGGGTTTTAATGGTCGGTAACGGTAACGGTAGCTCGTTAACTCATACAGTGCCTATCCCGAACTAGTTTGGGATATTCGGGATCAAAAACAATTTTTTATTTGCTATTTTACTTACCCCGAGCTGCTTGGAGCAACGTGGGTGGTCCCGGCTCGCCCAGCGCTAGCCAACGAGCTACGCTAGATGCTCCGACGATTTATTCCATTGAAAATGGTTTAAAATAAAGTTTAGACCCCCCCCAATGTTCACCCAATGTTCATTGTAGGCGGCGCGACGTATTGCAGGGTGCCTATCCCGAACTAGTCCGGGATATTTAATGAAATGGAATAAAATGATAAGAGGCCTTCTGAAGCCTGGCTGATTTTTCTGCCTGATTTTTCTAGCTACTAGCCGAAAGCTAACAACGTCCCGGCCGGACGTTATTTGCGAACGAAATCGCCAATCTCCGCCTAATCCAATGAAAGACCAATCTTTGAAGGCTTATATCTCTGGATTGTGTCTTTAGGGAAGCAGCGCGAGGTTTATTTACGGCGAAATCGCCCAAAAATGATCTTTTAGATGACAAAATGGGAATAGCCATTCTGTTAGCATTATCATCTGGGACATTTCCATGACGTGCATGAACGTGAGCACGTGAGGTCCTGGAAGGTGAGGTCCTGGAAGCTAAAGCGCTCGCCTATGAGAGATGCGCTGGCATTCTATGGCCCCTAGAGGGCGCTGGCACTCAATGAGTTAAGTTACAATTGTCATTGGGTAGCGGAGTAACGTAACGGATTCGTTTTTCAAGTCAGTAAATATAGTCAGTCAATATATTTGCAATACTTGCTCTGTGGCTTTACGGATGGGAATTTTAGTCTGCAGATTTAGCTTTAAGATCTTCAGGCAGTTGTGCCATTGAATAGAAATCCTCATCAGGTATCACATTGACTGGTGAGACCAGTGAAGAGCTTCGAGACATTTCAGTACCTTGGGTTGGACGCGAATCAACACCGAAAGCGACTTCTTCAGAGGGGAACATAGTATCGTACATGGAATCTGAAGGATCCTGGCTGGTATATTCTTCAGCATTGGCATAGATGTTGTTGGTTGGGTCAGCAGTAGTAGGTACGTCGATGGTCGCGTAGATATGATGAGACATGGAGAAAGAGGGGCTCCCGGTTGATAGGTCTTCACCTCTCACTTCTTCATTTGCATGAATCTGGTAGATAGTAAGAAGAGAGTGTAACACAACAATCAAACATCTGAGATGACCACATCTGTTACCACTACAATGATGCTGCTGGAAACAGTCTAGGCTATGGTCTTCAAGTTCAACATAGTTGTGGATTCCCTATCTTTTTGAGCGGTGCCTACCTCTCCAAAATTTGACAGAGTGTGTATGTACATAGGGCCTCGCCTTACTGTAGTTTGGTCTTGCCTATAATGAGCTAAGGATGATTACAATAGCCTGCATAGTGCTATGGAAAAGCAACTGAGCAGCGACTTGCTCAAGGACACGTCGACACTGAGCCAAGAGGAGCCGGGGATCCAACCAGCAACCTGTTGCCAAACATATTTGCTCTTCGTATTCTTAAAGAGTGACTAATCAATAAAAAAAAAACATTTTGGGGGTGAACTACTCCTTTAAGCCAATTCTCAAGGTCCCACTGAGCTATTTGGTTATTTATATATGTTTGCCCTAATTCATGAATTACAGAAAGTACATGGTCTACTGTAACTGTGACCTCTATTAATGTGCTCGGTTGGACACCTATTAACTTGTGTGTTGCCAATATCACAACTTATAGCAGTGCAATTCTTAACCTACGTGCAGTGAGGACAGCCACCAGGAATGTCAGGTTTAGAACCAGTCAGAGTTTGGTTTAACCTTCATTTAATCAGCAAGTCACTCTGAGATTAAACATCTCAGCCATTTGAAGGACATTTGAAAGCGCAGCAATCAAAACATTAGCTAAACATTAACTAAATAAAAACAATATAGACCCACGGTGAAAACAACAGCAGAGCACTCACCTCTCCATCATCTGCAGAAGGGTTCCTGGCACTGAGGATGACCACTGGAAAATATACGCAAAAAATAAAATAATGAAATCGTGATTTATATATAACTAGAAGCTCGGCCGCCCTTCGGGCGGCCGAGCGTCTAGTCGGCGACCTGGCCAACTCGGGAACAATGTAAATAGGGAATGAATGCCCCGCCCTTTAATGCAAACCCCATTATACCTGTTGTCATAGGATCCGTTTTGACCATCTGTTTGCGTGTGTCCATTTATGCCCATATATGGAGAGATATGTCTGTCTACGTCCATTTTCTGCCCATATATGGAGATCTCTGTAGGACCTGGTTTGACCATCTGTTTGCCTGTGCCCATTTATGCCCATATATGGAGTTTGCGACCTGGCCAACTCGGGAACGATGTAAATAGGGAATGAATGCCCCACCCTTTAATGCAAACCCCATTATATGGAGATCTCTGTATCTGTCTGTGTCCCTTTTATGCCCATATACTCTATCTGTGTCCATCTTTTATGCCCATATGCCCATATATGGAGATCTCTGTATCTGCCCATATGCCCATATATGGAGATCTCAGTCTGTGTCCCTTTTATGCCCATATATCTGCGTCCATTTTATGCCCATATGCCCATATATGGAGATCTCTGTATCTGCCCATATGCCCATTCTCTGTATCAGTCTGTGTCCCTTTTATGCCCATATACGGAGCTATCTGTCATGGAGATCTCAGTCTGTGTCCCTTTTATGCCCATATATCTGTCTGTGTCCCTTTTATGCCCATATACGGAGATATCTGCCCATATGCCCATATATGGAGATCTCAGTCTGTGTCCCTTTTATGCCCATATATCTGCGTCCATTTTATGCCCATATGCCCATATATGGAGATCTCTGTATCTGCCCATATGCCCATTCTCTGTATCAGTCTGTGTCCCTTTTATGCCCATATACGGAGCTATCTGCCATGGAGATCTCAGTCTGTGTCCCTTTTATGCCCATATATCTGTCTGTGTCCCTTTTATGCCCATATACGGAGATATCTGTCGGGTCGAGGCAAGGCCCCTGTATTGCCCATATATGGAGATCTCTGTATCTGCCCATATGCCCATATATGGAGATCTCAGTCTGTTGGGTCGAGGCTAGGACCCTGTATCTGCCTGCAGTGATGTCACAATGACTCAGCGCTTGCGCCCGGCACTGCAGTGATGTCACAATGAGTCAGCGCTTGCGCCGATTTTGCGCCGATTTCCGCATAAGGAGATTCCGAACGTTTCGCGCCGGTTAGGGAAAACCGTGCGTCGGGTCGGGTCGAGGCCCGGCACTGCACTCCGTGCTGCGGCGGGGAACGCGCGTGCCGAATCTGAAGCCGGTGGGACGAACGGTTCTCGAGATACGCGGATTACAAACACACACGCAGAGACTTCTCGCATCTCCGTGCCGCGGCGGGGAGCGCGCGTGCCGAATCTGAAGCCGGTGGGACGAACGGTTCTCGAGATACGCGGATTACAAACACACACGCAGAGACTTCTCGCATTTATAGATAGATAATATATAATAATATAATAATATGTGTATGTGTGTGTGTGTGTGTGTGTGTGTGTGTGTGTGTGTGTGTGTGTGTGTGTGTGTGTGTGTGCACGCGTGTGTCACCTTGTGGTTTTCTGGTTCTCTTCATGTAGAACACCAGCAGAGCCACCACTGTCACTGCTACTGCAACAGCTAAAACGGCAAACCAACCTAGAAGTGTGGACACATTGACAGACAGCATGACATACTATACGTACATATAGGTTACTATACAGACAAACCTACAGACTGTATATAAAGTAAGCAATTTACCCCGAGTGAGAGGACATTATGCTCTCATAATGTCCGCAGTGAGGGTGTTATCGGACGAGGCGCAGCCGAGTCCGATAACACCCGCACTCAGGACATTATGAGAGCATAATGTCCGACCCCGAGTGGTAAATAGCTTTTCTACCACTTTTTCCCGTATACATGAAAGAAAACACATAGTTGTAACTTGCAAGGATCTTAAGTTACAATCATTATTGCCTATAAAACTTCCGCGAGACAGCAGATAGTTCCACAAACAACATCTTCTACTCACCAACAGATGGCGCCAACTCCATAGTAATCCATGCGTCTAGCTTACAGCTAAGCTAACGTCAGTTAAAAGCACCGTTCCGGCCGTAAATAGAGGCTGTTCGCTTCCAGAAAGGCATAGGTTCAGAGAAAAGGGGCTTTAAAGTTGGCGGATTGCATTGGATCCAAATAAATCGGCGACGATAGTACGCACGTTAGTAAACATAGGACCGCTGCGACCTTCATTTGTTGGTTGGGGGAAAGTCCCCGGATGTACACTGAGGCGCATTGATCTCGGACACACAACTTTGCGGCAGTTGTCCTCTCATAACCTCCGGAATTTAGCCAATCAGAATCCAGTATTTGAACACGTGACTCGAAAAAGTGGTAGAAAAGTGAATACACTCTACCTCCCGAACCACTGCAGCCGTCCCCCACTTCATGTCAACATTTTATGCATAATCATTTTGATTTGATTTGTTTTTCTCTCTTTCTTTTTCGATTAGAAGCACAACTCAAACGAGTATTGTCATAAAATGTTTGATGAGGTAAATATCTATATATCTCTTTAAACGTATTTATATTTAAGTACTGTAACTCATACGCAGTCATACAACACTCCTTTGTACCACGTGTAAACTTTTGATGTGACAATAAAGTTGCAGTTGAAGTTGAATGTGAACATGATGCAACGCCTAAACAACAAACTAAGGACATTCAGAGTCAAGTCAAGTAAAGGTCAGTATCGTTATCATCTTCACCCATCAACCACATTGATGACAGTTTCCTCTTTGCTGCATGTCGACAGCCTAAAGTAGGCCATGCTTGAAACAGTGTAACACTTGACATTATACTCTCTATGTAAAACCATCACCCTCTAAAAGATTTAAAACATGAATTCAAAACCATGCAGGACCTGTGGTGGAATTTTAAAGTGAAATCTTAACTTCCTCTATGCAGGCTATACCTTTTTCATGATAAAAAAGATTAAGAATAATGAACTTGAAAGTAGCTATGAATGAAGTGCTTCACAAAAAATACAATTAATCAAACTGAAAAACCCAATATTAAACAGACTCTCTTTGACTATCTGCGCTGCCTGCCGCTGTATGTCTATTACAGGACACACTGCATACAAAGGATGTGAGCAGACTGCATACCAGCCACTGATGAGGAGGGAGAGATCTCATGAAGCATGGTTGTTGTGGATATGGCCATCATAGCTGTTGTAACAGAATGGAAACTGAATAGATTTTATCATGTCTTGTATTTATATCTAAGCATTTCAAGTAATATGTTTAGTCATTTAAATATTTTGAGAATAAAATATGAATATTTTTGTAAAGAAAACATGATGATAGTTTATAAATGAAGCACAGCGGTTACAAACTTACCATCTTTAACATAAATGTGGACTTGTATATATGGATCATTCACAATACTTCTCTCCACTCTACATTGGTATGTTCCAGAGTCCGACTTGTTGAGTTCAGTG
The DNA here is from genome assembly GCF_963921795.1 of Nannobrachium achirus. NCBI lineage: Eukaryota > Metazoa > Chordata > Actinopteri > Myctophiformes > Myctophidae > Nannobrachium > Nannobrachium achirus. The sequence continues at coordinate 14,335,588 of NC_137812.1, forward strand.
ATGGTCACAATTAAGGAATTTACAGAGTTTGTCAAACTTATTCTATTGCTTATTGTAGTTTTTCCATGTTCTGCCTTGCCAATGATGTCTTCATGTGTGCATGGATCTTTACAGAGGTACTTCGTATTATCCTCAGTGGAGGTCCAGACATCCCAGTCTGAGCAGGTGAACGACACGTTACCCCCAACATGACCAGTTATGTTGAGAGGTGTTGTCTCCTTAATACTCCACACTAGAGTACAAGAGATAAGCAAGGAAACAGCTCATCACTATGACACACAAATTATTAATTGACAACATGTTGTGAGGAGTGTATTTTTGCAGAAGGAGTTTAAACAAAGGATGAGACAGAGACATTGAGAGCATCATACAGACACTCAGAGACAGAGACAACCACACAGGCAGAGAGACACATGAAAACAAGCAGAGGTCACTCACCAGAAAGCAAACAGTAAATGTAGACATTTCTCATGATGACAACGAGCTGCAGGCGACTTGTCTAGTTCTGGAAGGGGAGGATTTGTGACTTCAAGTTCTTTAATCTCTGCTAATGATAATCAACCAGATGTATGTGGGTTTTTGCATTACGCTCCACCCTCTTCCTCTAATCGCTACACATGCATGTGCACTCCTTCTCACACAGACAGCCCGCTGTGGTTAGCTTCACTTAAAGCCATACAAAGTTATACTTTCATTTGAATAGAGTGAGGATGCTTTTACAAAATCATTGATAGTACAAAATGAATACAAATGATGGACCTCACTGACTGATAGTAGCAAACATTATGTTGTTTCTTAAAGTGAGAATTCATTACAGGATTCTATATTTCACACTGAATGGTGAACTTAGATGACCTTAAAGTGTTACCAAAATATACTGGAAGCCTGTATGCGTTTGTAGGCTACTGCAAAATGAGCTCGAACTTTATGTTATGTGTAATAGAAGTGTTTGTACCTATGTCTTTACACATAATTATAATGTTCTTTAATTTTATTTAATTAATTAAATGCTGAAAACATGTAAATGCTGAAAACATTAAACAAACGTGTGTCGTCACAGCATTTGTTTGTATCCGTGTGTGTACTCTATGTTTATTAATAATATCAATTGTAAACAGGAGACAGATTGAAAATAACTGTATAGGCCTACTTTACATTTAACCACTTGAACCCCAGTACCCCTATTCTGGGGGAACCTTCACCAAAAATAGCAGATCTACAAGCTCAAATGTTGTTGTGAGCTTGTAGATCTGATATTTTTGTCGAAGAGATCAGATGTATATTGAAAAAGAACGCACCAAGTGCAGTCTAAGTAACACGTATTCTATAGAAGTTACAGAAGTGATATCAATACATTCCAAATATATTATCAAAATATTCTGCATCGTATCCAGAAGTTATGCGGGAACGCCTACTGAGTGGCAAAGAAACAGAGTCAGTATAGGAGTCATGAGGAGTCAGCAGTAGTCAGCAGGAGTCAGGAGGAGTTTCCCAACAAGCGCTTCCAAACTCCAATGCTTCATGCTGGTTTGTGTTTTGCCACTCAGTAGAGATGAGTGGCATAAGATGCATACCCTCTAAAATTACAATTGCAGAAGCAGTGATTGAAGTTTTGTTAATTGACATATAATCCACCAAAAAGTGTTTTGTTCAATAATGTAAGTGCATAGATTTGATTGATTGAATACTTTATTAGCATGTTGCAGCAAAAAAGCACAGGAAAGTACAGTTCAATACAAGGTATACTAAGAGGATTTAAACCCAAGAAAGCAATCTGGACAGTAAACAAATCTTAAATAAAAAAATATGTAGGCATACAGTAAACAAATCAAAATAACAAATTATGTACAGTAAACAGATCGCCCACCAGAGGATGACGTAAAATTTGTGCAAGTTGTTCATAATGGTCCAAAGCAATCTTCAAACACCTGGTTTCTATATAAGGCCTAGACCTAGACAAACACTGCTGCTTCAGTTGTGTAGAATCTATACCAAAGCAAGCTTCAGTGTATCGGTTCAGGTTTGGCACAGAGCTTCTGTGTCAAACTGTCAAACATCAAGATATCTTGGGTGGCATAGTGGTAAAGTTTTTGCCCACCACTGCAAAAGTTGTGGGTTCACATCCATTGTGGTGCAACTGGCTTTGATCAGAGTCTACATAAATACAATTTCCCAACATGTGAAAAAAGACCACTGTAAGTTCAGTCGATCCTGTATATTTTGTTAAAGAATTTATGAGATGATTGCCACTCAATGCAATTCGATCATTTTTTTATTTATTTTTTGTCAATCAGACAATAGGTAAAACAGTTTTACCTATTGCCTGGTTTTACAATCCTTCCTCAGGTGTGTGAGGAATATTTTAGACAGACAGGCCCAGGAGGTGTTGTGCACAAGGGTCACCATGCATGTGCAACCCAAACCCAAAATAAGAAAGGTCACCCACACAGGGAATATACACACATGACCCTAGTCATAACACACTATGATGTGGTTAAATCTACATAACTACTGTAGCACAGGAAAATAATATGATATAGCAATGTCACATACAGTGTTCTAATATCAACACCACTATGTTTGCACTCCGTTTGATTTAGTGGTAAATGCCATAATGATAATTGAAAATAGCCAATAATAGCAATATTTGCAATACTTGTCCTCTAGCTTAAAGGGCTTTGCACACAGGCAATTTTCAACAATTGTGTTTTTTTTCCATTTGCTGCATGATTAAAATGCATTGGATTTGGTGTGCAATGGTGTGCGGAATCCGCGCCGTGGATCCAAAAAGGAATCATGAAAGGAGTGAAGAGTTTTTACCGCATGCGACAAGACGCACACATCGAACTGGGTTCGAGTGGGGAAAAAACACACTGCTGCAGCCACCTGCCACATGTCAAATTCGGAGCCGGTGTGCATGCGGTCATAGAGAATCATTGTTTTCTTTAAAAAAATGAAATCGTCAGTTTTTTCCGTGCGACAAAAAAAAAAACACATCTGTGTGCAAAGCCCTTTACTGGGCAATGGGAATTTTAGTCTGCGGAATTAGCTTTAAGATCTTTAGGAAGTTGTGCCATTGAATAGAAATCGTCATCAGGAATCACATTGACTGGTGACACCAGTGAATCGCTTCGAGACATTTCAGTACCTTGGGCTGGACGCAAATCAACACCGAAAGCGACTTCTTCAGAGGGGAACATAGTATCGTACATCGAGTCTGAAGGATCCTGTTGGGTGTTTTCATGAGCATTGGCATGGATGTTGTTGGTTGGGTCAGCAGTAGTAGGCATGTCGATAGTCGCGTAGATATGATGAGACATGGAGAAAGAGGGGCTCCCGGTTGAAAGGTCTTCACCTCTCGCTTCTTCATTTGTATGTATCTGGTAGATAGTAAGAAGACAGTGTAACACCACAATCAAACCTCTTAGATGACCACATCTGTTACCACTACAATGATGCTGCTGGAGAGTGTGGATTCCCTATCTGTTGATGGCTGGGATTCTTTTTGAGCGGTGCCAACCTCTCCAACATTTGACAGAGTGTGTATGTACATATTATAGCCTCGCCTTACTGTAGTTTAGTCTTGACTATAATGAGCTAAGGATGATTAAAATAGCCTGCAGTGCAATGGAAAAGCAACTGAGCCGAGGTTTTGCTTGTTGTGTGTGAAAGGCACTGAGAGAAGGGCCACGATAATAGCACTTGGCGATCCCTTCCCGAGCGTTTCTGGATATCAGGCAGGTTTGATATTTTTCTCAGTCCAGACTGGACATCATGCAGTAGGAAAGAGGTTGCGAGCGCACCCGATAAGAAGGTCAGTGTTACAGCCAATGAGAGCACAGGACAGCTGTGCTCAGACAAAAGTCTGTCTGTCTGTATCGATAGATGGATATCATGAATAGGCTATATAGACCTTTATTCCGAGGGTAAATTCTCGTAGTAATATTGCTGATACACACCGACCACGTCCATATGTGTTCAAGCCCTAAGCCACTGCAGCTCTCAAGGTCCCACTCTAGCTATTTGGTCATTTATGTATTTTTGCTACTACTACTTTTGTCTACTGTACCTGTGACCTCTATTAATGTGCTCGGTCGGACACCTATTAACTTGTTTGTTGCCAATATCACAACTTGTAGCAGTGCAATTCTTAACCTACGTGCAGTGAGGACCCCACCAGGTACTGTCAGGTTTAGAACCAGTCAGAGTTTGGTTTAACCTTCATTTAATCAGCAAGTCACTCTGAGATTAACCATCTCAGCCATTTGAAGGACATTTGAAAGCCCAGCAATCAAAACATTAGAACTAAATAAAAACAATATACTGTAGGCCTACAGTGAAAACAACAGCAGAGCACTCACCTCTCCAGCATCTTCAGTAGGGTTCCTGGCACTGAGGATGACCACTGGATAATATATAAAAAAAAAAAAAAAAACATAATGAAATAGTGATTTATATATGTGTGTGTGTGTGTGTGTGTGTGTGTGTGTGTGTGTGTGTGTGTGTGTGTGTGTGTGTGTGTGTGTGTGTGTGTGTGCGCACGTGCGTGCGTGCGTGCGTGCGTGCGTGTGTGTGTCTGTGTGTGCGTGCATGTGTGTGTGTGTGTGTGTGTGTGTCACCTTGTGGTTTTCTGGTTCTCTTCATGTAGACCACCAGCAGAGCCACCACTGTCACTGCTAACACAACAGCTAAAACGGCAAGCCAACCTAGAAGTGAAGACACATTGGCAGACAGCATGACATACTGTATGTACATAGGTTACTATACAGACACACCTACAGACTGTATATAAAAAGTGAATACATGGTGCATGTATATACTGTAGCATCTTTATCCAAACCTTGTGCATTACATTCACCCCAGGGAGCAGTTAAAGGTTCAGGACGCTTCATCACATAAATTGCCCAGTTTGGGACATGCTAATAAACATGACCTTGACCTAGCCCAAGGGGAGCCAGGGGAACAAATCACTTTACTTTGCTTTACTTTATGTGTTTATTATGACGGGACAGTGCCAGTTAATGAACAGAAAACATGACTATAAAACACATGAGTAAAAGTGTAAACTAGCCGGAGTTAGCAAAAGCTACTTTTCACCTGTAGTCCCCAGAGAATTAAACACCAAACAATACTGACTTAACAATACATAAGTAGCCTGATTTCAACAGTCTGCTCTGAGAGTGGGCGGGTCTATGGGCTTGAACCAGGCTAAGACATAAGAGGACAACCAGGAACATTCATCTTCCCAAATGGCCCGAACCATTGCAACCGTCCCCCATGCACATACAATTCATGTCAACATTTCATGCATATCTTAGTGTCCTCATTTTGATTTGATTTGTTTTTCTTTGTTTCTTTTTCGATTAGGAATTAAAAGTGCAACTCAAACGAGTTATGTGTCATACAATGTTTGATGAGGTAAATATCTATATATTTCTTTACACTTATTTATATGTATGTACTGTAACTCATACGCAGTCATACAGCATAATTTCACCCTCTCCTTTGTACCGGGTGTAAACTTTTGATGTGACAGTAAAGTTGCAGTTGAAGTTCAAGGTGAACATGATGCAACTCCTAAACAACAAATTAAGGAAATTCAGAGTCAAGTCTAAGAATAATCGATGATCTAAAGTAAAGGTCAGTATCGTTATCATCTTCACTCATCATCAACCACATTGACGTCAGTTTCCTCTTTACTGCACGTCGACAGCCTAAAGTAGGTCATGCTTGAAACAGTGTAACACTTGACATTATGCTCTCTATGTAAAACCATCACTCTAAAAGATTTAAAACATGGATATAACACCATGTAGGACCTGTGGTGGAATTTTAAATCTTCACTTCTTCTTGAACACCATCTACACCATATATTGTTTTGTCAATGTTTCAACTGATGTCCGTCATGCTAAATGCCTGTCAAATGTAGATGTAGTGTATGCTGGTCAATGAATGCTCTGCTATTGATAGGCTTGGGAGGTGATGCGGACAAGCTTCTGACAATCATTCTGCTTAGTCCAGTATATTCAGTAGATGTAGGTTAATTAAACCTTTTTCATGATAAGAAAGATTAAGAATAAATAACTTGACAGTAGCTATGAATGAAAACCAATAAATAAAAATTATCAAACTGAAAAAGCCAATAATAAACAGACTATCTTTGACTAACACTGCATACAAAGGATGTGAGTAAACAGACTGCATACCAGTTACTGATGAGGATTCATGAAGCATGGTTGTTGTGGATATGACCATCATAGTTGTTGTCACAGGAGCTGGAAAAAAATAGAATCTAAGCATTTCTAGTTGACACATCAATAATGTTTGTTGTCCTTTCATGATATGAAGCATACATACAGTAGACAGGCAGTATTAATAGTGTATTACATGTGACATACAGTACAGGTAGGATACAATTCATAATTGAAACACAGTAGTTGAAGACTTACCATCTTTAACATAAAGCTCTACTTTTAGACGTTTATCACCAATGATATTCCTCTGCAGTCCACAGAAGTAGGTTCCAGAGTCTGACTTGTTGAGTTTAGTGATGGTTACAGTTAAGTTTTGTCCTGCGTTGTTCACAGATATTTGACCCCTTATATTACTTTTTCCAGATTCTGCCTTGATCTTGTCTTCATCTGCACTGCATGGACCTTTACAGAAGTACTTTGTTTTACTCTCAGTAGCGCTGAATTCTAAGACATTCCAGTCTGAGCAGGTGAAAGACACATCACCCCCAACATGACCGGTTATAGGTGTTGGATCCACAGTAGTCTCACCTACTGTACAAGAGGTAACCAAATATAACCAAGTTAGAAAGGGTATATAGCAGACAGACCACTGACTTAGAAATAAATATAAGCTTTACTTTAAACCCATAAAAACAGAGAGGTGGACTGGACCATAATAATGCACAGAATAAAAAAGAGCACTTACCAAATGTAACCATACACAGACACAGGTCCCCCCACAGAATACTGCACACTAAAGAAAACCACATCCTAGGTGAGGTGACTTGTCTAGTTCTGGAAGGAGAAGATTTGTGACTTCCTTGTGATATGAAGTTCTTTATAATCTCTGCTAATAATAATCAACCAGATATGTGTTTCTCATTATGCTCCACCCTCTGCCTCTTCCTCTATTCTCTATACACGCACATGCACTCCGTCTCACTCAGACACCCGCGGCCCGCCCATGGTTATAGCTTCACTTAAAGCCCTACGATGTTATGTTTCACTTTCATTTGAATAGAGTGAGGACTGCTTTTACAAAATAAATGCTGGTACAAAATGAATGCAAATGTTGGACCTCACTGACTGATAGTAGCAAACATATTTTGTTTCTTAAATTGAGAATTAATTACTGGATTCTGTATTTGGAAAACACTGAATGGTGAACTTTAGATGACCTTAACCCATTTAGGCCTAATATAGTTAGGCCTAAATCAGAAATTAGCCTACAAAAACAAATATGCTGCTACATACTGTACATGTACTGTAAGCCCCTCCCATACACTAAAATGTGTACCCGGCCTGAATGGGTGTTTACCAAAATATAGAGTGGAAGCCTGTATGCGTTTGTAGGCTACTGCAAAATGAGCTCTAACTTTATGCTATGTAGCCTCGGGAACCAGGCATTTAAAAAAGAAAAGCCTGGGCTATCCCCCTGTAACTGTGGTTCACAACATTTTATATAAAATATAGGTAGCCATTTAGATATATTATTTTACATCAGTATTGTTCATGTGAACTGGTTTGTTTAGGCTTATTTATCCATTATAATTATAAAATTGCCATGATTTATCACTTGTTTTCCACCGTGGATCACTTCCTCATTTACTCAAAGTGGACAGGAGCAGGAGTCATGCCCCCCTCCACGTCCATTCCAGACGCCGGACGACCCGGTGAGATATGCCGGGAGCATAGACTGTCCGCGTTAGGTTAGACTATATGTTATGAGACTCAACAATCTTATCAAAGACATCTCTAATGTGTAATAGAAGTGTTTGTACCTATGTCTTTACACAATAATGTTCTTTAATTTTATTTAATTAAATGCTGAAAACATCTAATGAAAGCAGGGCAGAGTGCCACCATGCAGACTCTGCACTGGTAAGTGAATGAGAATGAGAAAGATATGATGGCTCTTTTTGTCCATGCCTTACCCCTTATCCCTAAATGTTTTTTTTTTTTTGTTTAATTTGTTACTATTTTGAAAAACATTTTTGAAATAGCTGATCTACAAGCTCACAAAGTGTTGATGTAGATCGACTATTTGAAGTTTAGCTTATGTCTTTATTAATACCTAAGACCAACATCAGTTGGCAGCAGATTGCATCTGTTACAAAGTGTTATTTTCATACATGATATTACATGTAATGTACGGAGATATTATCTCAAAACAACATCATTATTACACTAAAACAGCAAGCGTTTAAACCAGGGGTCTCAAGCTCAATTTACCTCGGGGCCGCTGGAGGCTGGGCCACAACCGCAGCCTCAGCGCACATGCACGCGCTGTGCAGCGCGTGCATGTGTGCGTGCACACCATCATAGGAGGTGCAGTGGATGCATTCGCAACTTCTGTGGACTATGTAGCTTGCATACAAGAAGGCACTATTCAACCACTGACTCTACCTGCACGGCCCCTCGCATGAACAGCTATACCAGGAAGAGAGGCAATAAGACCCGTTGGCCCTCCAGCAGTGTCCATCTGCTGTCGGAATAGCAATGGGTGGACTTCCAGGCCCATGAGAACAACTACAGAGAGTCCTATAACACCAAGCAGCAGAGAAAGACTATAAGATCTTTGCTTCCTCTGGTGATCCAGCCTAGACTCGAGGGTTTCAACAACGTGGGATGCCCAAAGGCGAGGCAGAAAGGCTGGCAACATATTGTGCCGTCTCTGCTGCCATAGTAGCTAGTTTAAGCTAGATGGTTTTCAATACGGCAACACCAGGCGGACTATGGCTGCTATGACGTAATCCCCGTAGCGATCAAAATGGTTAAGCAAAGCCTCGGCGGCGACGGGTTTCCACCCCTTTCATTGAACGCTTTGGTTCCCATGGCGACGCGTACACGCAGCAGACGGAGTAGGCGCTACGTGGGAAGGGACCTTCTGCCGTAGTAGAGACGGCCGCGGCGACGGCAGGTTGATCTATCGAGCGCGGATCATTTCCGATTACCGTTGTCATCTGCCGTTGCCGTAGCGAGCTTAAACTTGCTATTATGGCGGAGCCGCCGCTACTTGTGCCCATGGAGTGCTGAGTGACATGCTGTTGTATCATGAGGACATACCATGAGTTTTGAATGTAACCTTTAATGCACTTTATTTTTTTAACAATGAATATCCAAAACATTTCCAGAATATTCTTCAACACAATAATGAGTCTCTTCCTCCTACAGTATGTGCAATGCCCAAAGACAGGTAGTGTAGCAAAAATAAAGCATAGAATTGTATTATGGTATAATTCCATTCCAAATGTTGTGCCACGTTATTTTCTACAACACCAATCATATAGGACATGTGATAAGATGGGATAGCAGGCTGGTTCTGTGTGGCAGTTGGGTTGATGCCCCGATTGCCCTCACAGCCTCACAGGAATATTCAGTAACTTCAGGCAAGAGAATGCTGTTGTCCTTCATACTGTGTTATGTATCTATGTACAACTAGACCTTACCCGTTCAAAGATATGTGCTCCAAAATATGTGTGGGTTGTGGGGAAAGTTACTGTAACTGGTGCGTGCGTGAGAATATGTGGGAGCATCATAATGTAAGGAGCAGCCCATGGAGGAGTGTATATTTATGATGGATACAAATAATTTAACAGCAAAATTAGGTGAATAGAGGTATGGGGATGTATGCACTTACTCCACATAGTTTTTCCATACCCGTTGAAAGATGACCCGGTGCATGCATGACCCATGCATGCAGAGAGAGAGAGAGAGAGAGAGAGAGAGAGAGAGAGAGAGAGAGAGAGAGAGAGAGAGAGTGTGTCTCTTCACTGCAACATTCCTAACTGTGAGAGAGGTGTGTGTGGGGCTATGGGATCCCATGGCCTGGAGGAACGGACCGTAACCCTGACAACAGGCTGAGCTGAACAGGCTGTGCTGTACAGAAGTGGTGAAGAAACGCTAATAAATAGCTTGAATTTGGTAAAAATGGAAATCGGGCTCGGTCACCGTCAGTATTAATGCTAATGGCCAATGTCATGTGAAAATTGGGATCAGTTGCTGAAGAGATAAAGGTGGAAATGCATTTTGTGACTGACCTACTACTGACTGACCACTGACTGACCTCTCTCTAAAATTATAGTATGGATATACACATTCAGTTAAACCTGCAAATGTAAATCTATAGCAGTGTTCAATAGTGTGTTACGGAAAATCAACCAACCAACCATGCTGAACTGACTCATGGTGCTGACAAAAATAGGAGCGAGGAGAACACACAAACAGGTGTCAGTTAAAAGAAGACTATTAATTATTAATCAAACTATTTACAAAATGAGAAGAAAGAAAATAAGAAGTAAGAAAATGCTATAAAATCAGTACAATTGAGTGATGTAGGTGCATGGTAGGTGCATGGGTTAATGGAAAACAAGTTTGTGAATTTAAACACATTCAAACGTTTTTTCAAGAGAATTTCCTAAATATACAGTTTTAAACATCTAAGGAATTCCATAAAATAGAAGAACACACTTAAGAAAATAGCTGAGCTAACAACACGTCACTTTGCGGTGTGCGGTGATCTTGTCTGCTATTTTCACTAGTTTCCGTCCCGCATGCAGAGACATAACTGGGAGGCTCTCTCCATTCCGACATGTCGCCACTCCGAAATTGACTTCTTATTGTCGGAGTGGCGACACTCCCATGGGCCTAAGGTGTAGGGTTAGAGATAGGGTTAGTGTCGGAATGGAGACATGTCGGAAAGGAGACATGTCGGAGTGGAGAGATGCACTCGACATAACTATTATCTCTTTTGGGTTTCAAGCAGTGGAGGCCACAAGCCATTTGGGTGCCCTATGCACAACTGACTTTTGTGTGCGTGCGTGCGTGCGTGCGTGCGTGTGTGACATCATACAAGTGTGCGGGACACAAGATCTTTTGGGGGATTGTTGGGTCGGGTCGGATATCTCGTTATGCTCACACTCACTGCCAGGCGGGGCTGCGGAGAAGAGGGGAGGGGCCACTTCCCTCTGTGTCGCTTCTGCACAGAGAGCAGGGCACCGGTGTTAAAAATAACACCAGCATGTAAGTACTGCGGTCACAGGGCGTAGGCCTATCAGGCATCACACATGCATGTGTGATTATTTAGGCGGAGCAAATACATACAAATACACAAAAATGGATGATTTGAAAATGAATATCAAATATCTAAAAACTGAATCAAGCAACATAAAACTGTCCCGGGTGTGCCCAAAAGCCTGATTAGACGATAACATGACAAAAAGATGATCTGCTTGGCTTGGCTCTTCACGTTTTGGTGTCCTTCAGCACCATGGTGGTGCCCTATGCACAGTGCGTGCTGTGCGTGTGCATATAGTGGCAGCCCTGGTCTCAAGCTAAAAGGTTTGGGAATCCCCCTCTAGACCGGCAACCCAAGATTTAACTCCCCCCACTAATTATCTCACACAACCAACACAGCAATCCATTAATAATGTGATGATTATTATAGTCATATTCTACCAGTAAGACTCCCTAATCGGGAGATAAGCGACCGTAGGTCACTTATCTCCACAAATAGGGCAAAAATGTGTTTTGCCAAAATCTTCCTGATCCATGTTGATGACATGAGTGTAGACATACTGTGTAGTGATTTTCGTGATTTTAGGGCAAAATCTGTAGGAGCAGTGTCCAAAAAAGTGTTTTTAAAAATCGGCCTGGAGGTGGCGCTATATGTCAGAGATTTATGTTGATGGGATGAGTGTAGACATACTGTGTACCGATTTGCGTGATTTTAGGGCAAAAATTGTAGGAGCAGTGTCCAAAAATGTGTTTTGCAAGAATCTGCCTCATGGTGGCGCTAGAAGAGGGCCATGTGAGAAATGAGGGGTGGGGTGTCCGCGCCGGCAAGGCGGACGAATAGGTACCGGCCCCAGCTGTCCCGGTCGCTCCTAGCCGGAGTTACGGCATTTTAAGTGAGCTGCAGTGTAGGGGGTCCTCCACTGGGGGCGCCACCACTTTTGCATCCGTTCTGGAGCACCAGGAGTCGGTGGTCCCCGGGAATTCCCCGTGAGCAGCCCCGTTGGGGTGGTCATTTGGTCAGTTTAGCACATTTGGTCATTTTTTACATCTGGGGGTCCCCCAGGGACCTGGGGGTCCCTGGAGCTCCGGGGGTCCTTGTAGGTTGTAGTTTGGCAGGTAAGGAGTGTGTGTGCAAAATTTGGCATGGATCGGGGCAACGGTTGCGGAGATATGAGCAGGGCAAGAGTGTGACATGTGAGGTGCAGTGTTGGGCAATATTACTTAGGAGAGTAATCGTTACTTATTACTTATTACTCCTTGGAAAAAGTAATAATATTATATTACTTATTACTTGGAATCAAGAGTAATATGTAATATATTAAGTTATATTACTTACTTTTTTTTTAACTGCAAAATCTGTTTAGACAGCTCCTTTTAGAACTGAATCCAATTTATTGGAACAATAAGAGTCTCTGGGATGCGATTAAAGAAATTATAATTGCAGGCTTTGTAATTAATTAATCTCAATTAATCACATTTTAATCACACATCAATATTTGACCTGTGAACAGTTAGAAACTTTTTTTAATGGATTTTGGTATAGGCCTACAAGCGAATCAATTAATAATTAAGACATATGAAGAGTTCATTTGCAAAAACAGATAAAAGCCATTTTGGAAAAAAATGAGATGACTATTGTAAATAACAGTTAAGTTAGAGTTTTATTAGAATATAAAATCAATTTTGTTGTTAAGGCAGATATATCCCATTCTAAACGCCCTCAAAGATCAGGTTTTGTAGCAAAAACAGACAAGTGACATAGCTCTTTGTTTGCAGAAACAGATAAATCCATTGGGCAGCGTGTTTAGACCATGTGATCCAAGATGGTGCCCCATTATGCACCAAACTTGTCTCAAACATTGTTCAGGGGTCTGCCATGAGGATAGTCAAACCAGGGGCCATGTGTGGCCCCCAGGGGCCATGTGTGGCCCCCAGGGGCCTCTGGGTGCCATAGGCACACTGTTGCCCCATTATGCACCAAACTTGTCTCAAACACTGTTCCAGGGGTCTGCCATGAAGATAGTCACACCAGGGGCCATGTGTGGCTCCCAGGGGCCATGTTTGGCCCCCAGGGGCCTCTGGGTGCCATAGGCGCACTGTTGCCCCATTATGTGCACTGTTGCCCCATTATGCACCAAATGTGTCTCAAACACTGTTCAGGGGTCTGCCATGAGGAAAGTCACACCAGGGGCCATGTGTGGCTCCCAGGGGCCATGTGTGGCCCCCAGGGGCCTCTGGGTGCCATAGGCGCACTGTTGCCCCATTATGCACACTGTTGCCCCATTATGCACCAAAAGTGTCTCAAACACTGTTCAGGGGTCTGCCATGAGGAAAGTCACACCAGGGGCCATGTGTGGCTCCCAGGGGCCATGTGTGGCCCCCAGGGGCCTCTGGGTGCCATAGGCACACTGTTGCCCCATTATGCACCAAACTTGTCTCAAACACTCTTCCAGGGGTCTGCCATGAAGATAGTCTTGCCAGGGGCCATGTGTGGCTCCCAGGGGCCATGTGTGGCCCCCAGGGGCCTCTGGGTGCCATAGACGCACTGTTGCCCCATTATGCACCAACATTTTCTCAAACAATGTTCAGGGGTCTACCATGTGGCCCCATGTGGCGTGTGGCTCCCAGTGGCCCCTGATATACAGGGGCCCCTGATGAGGCCTGTGAGGTGGCCCCTGGTGTGACTATTGTCATGGTAGACCCATGGACAGTGTTTGTGCCATATTTGGTGCAGATCAGAGCAGCAGTGCGGCTTTGGCACCTGGGGACCCCAGGGGCCACTGATATGGCACACATGGGGCCCCTGGTTTAGCCCTTTGTGTGACTATTGTCATGGCAGACCCTTAAACAGTGTTCATGCTAAGTTTGATGCAGATTGGAGCAAAGGTGTGCCTTTGGCACCCCGGGGCCCCCGGGGGCCCCTGATATGGTACACTGGGGCCCCTGGTTTAGCCCTTTGTGTGACTATTGTCATGGCAGACCCTTAAACAGTGTTCATGCTAAGTTTGATGCAGATTGGAGCAATGGTGTGCCTTTGGCACCCTGGGGCCCCCGGGGGCCCTTGATATGGTACACTGGGGCCCCTGGTGTGGCCTGTGAGGTGGCCCCTGGTGTGACTATTGTCATGGTAGACCCCTGAACAGTGGTTGTGCCAAGTTTGGTGCAGATTGGAGCAACGGTGCACCTTTAGCACCCCAGGGGCCCCTGAGTTGTCCCCTATTGTGCCCCCTGGTGGCTACATGTGGCCCCTATAAAAGTTCAGACTACTTAAGTATGTTGTCAAAACTTTGTTTTTGCTCTCCTGTAAAATTCTGGAAATCCTTTTTGCGTCCTCGATATGGCCAAATTCAATAGTGAAACATCAATTGTGGAGTTATCTGTTTTTGATAAAAAACGACTGTTGGAGTTATCTGTTTTTGCCAAAAAAATAAGTTTAAATTAAAAGAAAAACTATTTTCTAATAAAGTTACATTTTTTATGATACATCTATTTTGTTAAGTCATTTTTACTTAGTCAAATCCACCCAACTTCAGTTTGATTGATATTACTTTGAGTGCACAATAAAAAAACTGGATTTGTGAACATTTATAAAAACGGAGTTATCTGTTTTTGCAAATGAACTCTTCATATAATATATAACCCAACAAAACATTGCTTATTAAGTGTGCCTGCTATGCAATAGCAGAACACTTATTGTAATCCGCCATACTTAAGTCAGTCAGTAAGTAAGTAAGTAATGTTCTTGCAAATTTCTGCTCGTAATAACTGCCGCACAATTTACGCCACCGCCGCAATATATACATCAAAACGTGCGGCTCGGCCGGGAATGGTGTGCTATTACTTTTCTTTCCGATCCGCGTTACCATTGCGACGTAATTCGCAAAAAACGACGCCAAAAAACCCCATTCACTTAGAATGGGGGAAATTTCGGCACGTAATAACTGCCGCACGATTTACGCCACCCCCGCAATATACACATCAAAACGTGCGGCTCGGCCGGGAATGGTGTGCTATTACTTTTCTTTCCGATCCGCGATACGATTGCGATGTAATTCGCAAAAAACGACGCCCAAAAACCCCATTGACTTAGAATGGGGGACTCCGAAAAAAACCCAGAAACTTTGGCGCCACATAACTCTGCCATACTTTTGCCTAGCAACGTGATTTAAACTTTAAAATGCACACACAACTTTGGTCTTTTTCCGGCCAATAGGGATGAGCTGTAATTGATTAAGCCCCGCCCCCTCTGTAACAGGAAGTGCCTCTATAACTCATGAACCGTTTGTCGTACAGACTCGCGGCTGGTGTCATAATTTTTTTTTTCTCAAAATTTTTTTTTCTCAAAATTTTTTTTTCTCAAAAATGTTTTTTTTCTCAAATTTTTTTTTCTCAATTTTTTTTTTCTCAAAATTTTTTTTTTCTCAAAAATTTTTTTTTCTCAAATTTTTTTTTCTCACTTTTTTTTCTCAAAACTTTTTTTTTCTCAAAAATTTTTTTTCTCAATCTTTTTTTTCTCACATTTTTTTTTTCTCAATTTTTTTTTTCTCAAATTTTTTTTTTTCCTCAAAAAAATGTTTTTTTCTCAAAAAACTTTTTTTTTCTCAAAAAACTTTTTTTTTCTCACAAAACTGTCGTTAAAGTGCGACCCGTGATAACGGCCAAAAATGCGCCAAAACGCCACTAATTAGTCGAAATGGCTGACTTCCTGTTTGGTTTCTGATTGGCTGCTGGCCTTGTGACGTGGGTAGAGCTGCGAGGGCCCGGTCATCGCTGCTTGCAGCTTTAATTCATTAATCGTCCATGACCTTAATTGGGGCCTATTTCGCCAAACAGGAAGTGCCCCTCACCAAACAGGAAGTGACCCTTGATCTCGTGAACCGTTTGTCATACAGACACGCGGGTTGCGTCAAATGACAAGATTAAGAGTCCTTAAACTTAATTGGGGCCTATTTCGCCAAACAGGAAGTGCCCCTCACCAAACAGGAAGTGACCCGTTTTCTCGTGAACCGTTTGTCGTACAGACATGTGGGTGGTGTCATATGAAGAACAATAATGTTAACGTTTATGCAAAAAAATGCTAATGTTAATAACGCTAATGCTAACACCAACCGCTACACAAGGTTGCACAGACTTAGCGAGCTGCAGGCACACTTAAAATTTCTTCGAAATTTTCTTTTCTAGTTTTTTATTACATTTAAAACTCTCAGCTCTGTTGAAGACCCCTGCCTATATTATTCTTAAATAATAGGCTACATATTTTCTTTTCTGCCTAAAAAGTTTAGGCTATTTTAGACGTGAGGTGCAGGGGCTCTGGGTGTTCCCACTAAGGAAAGTAGGCTTTCAACTCCCTAAAACCGTCTATTTCGGTGAGTAGTTTTACATTTTACAACAGACATGAGGCTTATTGGGCTCAGACAGTGGAGGCTACGTAGCCTTACATTAAGACGCATTCTGCCGAGACTTTCGCATTGTGACATTCGCCCCAATGTCACAATGCGAAAGTCTCGGCAGAAAGCGTCTTAATGTAAGGCTAGATAGAGGCTACGCTAACTGGCTAACAGCAGCAACTCAGTCCGCAGTGGTCCACGGTGGTCCCGCTGAGCGACGGACCCCTCCGCGGCGGAGTCGGGCGGACCCCCGCGCGACGGACCCCCCCGCGACGGACCCCTCCGCGGCCGAGAGGAGTGCTTGTAGATTGTAAATGTCCCCATTCATGTAAGCGCGTCGCACGCTATGCTCTCTCTGTGACTGTGACAGGCAGCGCAGCGCTGACACTGGACTGGTCTCATGACATAAGCCACGTCATAACTGTGCGCACTGCGCAAATGACTGATCTACAAGCTACATCGCATCTCTGTAGATGTATGTTGATGTCTTGTAGATCTGTTCTTTTTCGGCAATCGGCTAAAATGGCTAGTAACGGAGTAGCGAGGCTTTTATTTTGCGGAGTAAAGCGTTATATATTACCATTTTTTTTAGAGTAATACCTTACACTACTCGTTACTGGAAAAAGTAATAATATTACAGTAATATATTATTAGTAATTCGTTACTGCCCAACACTGGTGAGGTGTGACAGACAGACTGACGGACTGACGGACGGACTTACACTTTGTGCAGGGTTTGATAGTAAATGCGACCTACGGTCGCAATAAGAAACAGTCGCCCCCCAAAACACAGTCACCTTGGGACAAATCTGACCGCATTCACCCAGTATTCCTAAATGTAACCTCAGTTCACTATACCTTATTCCTAAACCTAACCTCAGTATAACTACTGTATCCCTAAACTCATTTTATTCCCAAAAGTAACATCAGTAAAACTATGCCTAAATCTAACCTTATTCTAACCTCAGTAAAATGGTGCAAAAACCTAACCTTATTTCTAAAGGTAACCTCAGTCAAACTATGCCTAAACCTAAACTTATTCCTAACCTTATCCTTACTGTAGGTAGGTAGGCTACAGTACCCCTGGTCTCTATAATGCCTCCCCCTGGCCAGCCTGATGGAGGGGGAAGGAACTGGTTGGAATAACGTGTTCCTTCCACATGCTATGTCCAACCAGGGAAGCTCCCACCTGTCAGGTGATAAGACCTGGCCTGTCACTCCTCATGCACCAAAGGAAGCATGAGCTCAGTTGGGGGCTCCCCCCAGGTTGGCAGAGGAAGAGTAGCGCCCAGGATTCCTGGCACTGAGGATGACCATGGAAAATATAATAGGCAAAACATGATAATAAAATGTATATGAAACACATTTTGTATCTGTTAGAGAAAAAGGAGAATTCCCCCTGGCATTATAAAAACTAGACCAGGTCACCTGGTTCTGCCAGACCCGCAATGAAAATCAGAATGCAAGGAAGGGGGGGGGGGGGGGGGGGGGGTGGATCAATCTTAGTCTGGCCTCTCTCCTTTGACCTGTCCGGCAAGCGTGACGCTGGCAGGAGTGCAAGACTCCAGCTGGTATAGCTCGTGGGATCCTTAAGGCACGCAAACCTCCCCACCACGATAAGGTGTTGATCCATGGGGAAGGGGGGGGGGGGTGATAGACAGACAGAGGACAGAGACAGGACAGTGACAGTCAGACAGACAGAGGACTAAAACAGGACAGTGACAGTCAGACAGGCAGAGGACTAAGACAGGACAGTGACAGTAAGACAGGCAGAGGACTAAGACAGGACAGTGACAGGCAGACAGACGGCTAAGACAGACCAGTGACATGAACACACAGGATTGTATAGGCTGAGCAGCTGGAAATGTTTCTGAGCTTGTAGATGGGCTGAGGAATTTATAGTGTCAGCAGCTCGTCAGCCAACTCAACTCAGCTGGTCCTGTACAGGTGACGGCACTCAAGGCAATCAGCCGAGCAAGGGAAGGGAGGGGCAGATGAGCAGTCAGAGGCAAACACAGGCACACTGAGGAAAAGAGGGACCGACCGACCGACCGACAGACCGACAGACCGACAAAGCCTTTTGTAGGCCGACCCCCTGGGTCTGGCAAAAAGAGAGAAAAAAAAAGTGTAGCAAAGTATTTCTACACCACTGGCCAACAATCTCGAGAGACCATCTCGAAAGTCAAATCCTGTTCTCTTTTGTCAATACAACCTATGTTATAATAATACTGTATATCAAAATCTCTTAATTCCCCAGAGACACAAAGACTGGATCATCAAGGCTTCCCTTCTGGGTTTAATAATGTGACCACCAGGTCAGAGCATTCATTCCATTTCACCCTCAACTTGTCCAAGAGTGTCTGTGTGTGTCTGACCCTGTAGGCAGTCTAAAATCATGTTCAAGAGAACTCTGCATCCGTACGTGTGTGCGCGTGTGTGAGTGTGAGTGAGAGAGTCTCAGGTTGTTTTCTGAGCCTCATTATGTAATCTCACGTTTAACCAGCTCAGTGGCCTTGTGGTTAGAGTGTCCGCCCTGAGACTGGGAGGTCGGGGGTTCAATTCCCCGGCCGGGTCATACCAAAGACTATAAAAATGGGACCCAATGCCTCCCTGCTTGGCACTCAGCATCAAGGGTTGGATTGGGGGGGTTGATCACCACCAATGGGGATCCTGTCTGTCTGTCTGTCTGTCTGTCTGACTGACCAGCTCAGTGGCCTTGTGGTTAGAGTGTCCGCCCTGAGACTGGGAGGTCGGGGGTTCAATTCCCCGGCCGGGTCATACCAAAGACTATAAAAATGGGACCCAATGCCTCCCTGCTTGGCACTCAGCATCAAGGGTTGGATTGGGGGGGGTTGATCACCACCAATGGGGGTCCAGGGACTACAGATGAAAATTAGCCCACGGCGGGCTAACTCTGGCTCATTTACATTGAAGTGAAAACTGACATGTCCATTAATGAGCACGGTCCCTGTCAAATAAACAGATCTTAACTCTTAACGTAGCCAGACTGTTGTCACCCACAATTTTCAAATGCTTCTGTCACTTACAGTAAATGTAGACATTTATCATGATATAATGACGTCCTCATGCTATGAAGTTCTAGTATTTATTTTTTATTTTTAAATCTGTGCTAATAATAATCAACCAGATAGTTGTTTTTAAAAGGTCAGCTCCACCCTCTTCCTCTAAACTCTACCACACACACGCACACATTTTCACACATAACAGTCACCCACCCGTGGTTAGCTTCACTTAAAGCCTTAAAGCGAGGTCTGCTTTTACAAAATAATTGCTGGTACAAATGAATACATGAATGTTGGTTCTCACTGACAGATGGTGGCTTTATTTCTTTATTATTTACCGGATCCTATATGTGGAACACGTTACATTTTGAACTTCACTTCAGATAACATTAAAGTGCTAATATAGACGGGTAGCCTGCTGTATGAGCTTGTGCTGCAAAATGGAGTTTGGACCGACCAACTTTCTAGTTGTCACTTCAAAACCACAACCACCAGACGTTGTAGCCTTGTTGGAAATAGGGTTTGTGTGTGTGTGTGTGTGTGTGTGTGTGTGTGTGTGTGTGTGTGTGTGTGTGTGTGTGTGTGTGTGTGTGTGTGTGTGTGTGTGTGTGCGTGCGTGCGTGCGTGCGTGCATGCGTGCGCATACATTTTGAAGGGTTTTGTTATCAATTGGGAGTGAGTAAAATGCTGCTTGGCATGTCATAGCACTGTGTAATAAAATAGAAATGTACAATACAAATTCAGTGACAGTCATAATAACACGCACATATTAAAATATCTTTAACACTGTTCAATAATTAGTTAACAAAATTGTCTTTTTTCAACAAAATGTGGGGGACAGAGAGTTATCAGTCAAAACACTGTTTATTGAAACTATTAATGAAAATGAGTAAATAAAATGAATGACCAGTTGAATGATAAATACAAACAAAGAGAAACCAGGAGCACACGAGGTTGAGAGAGCGTGAAAACCGTTTGGTCAGCTACTGTACAGCAGGAGAAACTCCTCCCACTAACGACCTACACTCTGCTGCCACTTGCTGCATGGCTGCCCTGACCTGCTGTTCAACGCTATTCTAACCTCTTTGTTGCTGAATTTTTGTCAGAAAGTCTTTCTACCAGAAAGGTCTTTCTGTCTGAAAGACCCTCTTCGTGTTAGAAAGCCCTTTCGGCCCCCTTTCCTGGTAGAAAAGGAGGCCTTGAAGGGAATCTCTTCCCTTTTCCAAAAGAAGACAAGAGCAGGGTAAGTGTACACAGACTGTAAGTCACTGTTTCCATTTGTAATTATATTATTTATTTATAAGTAAAAAAGAATATGCCTTTTGCTACCAAATATACGTTATTATTTACAAAAGATGCTATATAGCCTACTGGGACGCAAAGTCAGGACTTCACTTGTGTGTACATATTGTGCACATATATATTCCATAACAGACTAAAGATTTCAAAAGAATTTCATGAATAAATAACAAAAATCTAAGAAATTGCATAAATATTATAAACTATTAATTGGGTATTAATTGGACATACTCAAGGAAGACGTAGGGACACAGAACACCAATGAGCTGGCCAGATGTATGGAGAACCGAGATGACTGGAAACAACGATGGAGGGCTCGTCTGAGGACGACCTAGATATAGATTAATTGGGTCTCAAGCTAAAGAGTTTGGGAACCACTGCTGTAAATAACACAGAAGGAAGAAATTATCAAATTAATGATATTGGCACAAACAATGTTTCAATGGTGTGGTTCTAGCAAGGAAATAATCGTTGCCGTTTTTTAGGGGGGATTTGTTTTTCTTTTTTTTTTCTTTTTCTTTTTTTTGTGGGGGGGAGGGGGGGGGGGGGTGTTAGGGAGTTCACAACTCCTATTAAACGTTAGGGAGTGTGACTTCACAACAGAAATATAGTACTACAATGCTAATGAAATACCCCATAGCCTTCTTCATTGACTGGAGTCCTCAAAGGGCCTGCTACAGTAGCTATATTAGGTCCCTTTTTTCCCTCTTCACCAAATGTATTTGCTGAAAGCAGCCCATCTACAAGCTCACAACACGTCGCATTGCAATGCGTTGTGAGCTTGTAGATCAGCTATTTTCGCTGAGCGTTCGCCCCAGAATATTGACGCAAGACTTCATTTGGTTGAGATCTTTTGATTGTTGTTCTGTTGGATACAAATCGTCCTTAGGAATTCCATCGACTGATGGCACGATTGAAGAGCTTTGAGACATTGTACAATCTTGGTTTGGATGCAAATCAACACAGAAAGCAA
The DNA here is from genome assembly GCF_963921795.1 of Nannobrachium achirus. Lineage (NCBI taxonomy): Eukaryota > Metazoa > Chordata > Actinopteri > Myctophiformes > Myctophidae > Nannobrachium > Nannobrachium achirus. The sequence continues at coordinate 14,357,518 of NC_137812.1, forward strand.
CAGGGCTTTCTTCAGAGGGCAGTACAGTAACGTAAGTCGGATATGGATCCGGGAGCATGTATTCGTCAACATTAGCATAGATGTTGGAGGTTGGGTCAATGGTCTCGTAGACAGGAGATTGGTCGATGGTCTCGTAGACAGGTGACGCATGTGTCTAGAAGAAAAGAAGAACAGGGTGTAACATCACAATCAAACCTCTGAGATAAAGCACTGTGAATCAGTACCACTATAATTCTGTTGCTGGAAACAGCAGCATTCCACCACTATGTCTACGATGACAAGACTGTGGTTCTCAAATGTTTTAGCTTGAGACCCAAAAGAGAAATGATACAATGTGTCTTCGCACCTAAACTACAGTGACAGCAGCTGTTCAGCAAGCTCACAATGTGTCACATTGTAGTATCATTTTGCATTTGGTTTTTAATGCATGGATTCATTCTTTTCAATAATAACAAAAAATGTAATGTAGTAAACAAAAAATAAAGAGAGACAGATTGAGAGACATTTGAAAGTACAGTGTCAAAACATATTTCAGACAAAACTAAATCAAAACAACGTACAGTACAGGGAAAACAACACAAGTTACACCAGAGCAAAGTACAATGAAGAATCATAATATTCATAATACCACTCCTTCTTCGGCGGGGTTCCTGGCACTGCGACTGGCCACTGAAAAAAAGACAATAATAATAATAAGTCTGATAAAATGAATATCAAATATCTAAACATTGCATCAAGCACAAAAGCCATTATAGATGTTTAAAAGAGGTGTCTGGTGGGTGCGTGCGTACGTGCGCGTGCGTGTGTGCGTGGTGTGCGAGCGCACGCGTGTGTGTGTCTCACCTTGTGGGTTTCTAGTTCTCTTAATGTACTGTATGTAGATCAGCAGAGCCACCACTGTCACTGCTAGTGCCACAGTTAAACCGACCGGCAAACCTAGAAGTGAACATAATTGAGTTAATATTCTGACAGCATGAAGCACATTGTTTATTACATTCACCCATGTAAACCCAAGGAAACCATGAGCCTGCTTAATACCAGGGGCATTTAAGGGTTCAATGTCTTGCTCAAGGACAATTCAGCACTAGCCCAAGGGGAGTTGGGATCAAACCAGGAACCTTCCCATTCCGAAATGGCCACTCTACCTCCTGAACCACTGCAGCCCTCCCCCACATGCATATCTTCATACACTTCATGTCAACATTTTATGCCTATCTGCTGTGTCCTAATTGTTTAGAAGTTAAAAACACAACTCAAGAGCAACACAACTAATAATTATAAAAATAGTAAGACAAATAAACTTGACGAATGAAAAGCAATTAAGTGCTTCACAATTTACAATTTAGACATTTACAGTAGCAGACGCTCTTAATCCAAAAAATACATATTTTTTCACAAAATTAAGATGAATCAAACTGAAAGCAAGAAGCAAACAGAAAGCAAACAGTAAATGTAGACATTTCTCATGATGACAACGAGCTACAGGTGACTTGTCTACTTCTGGAAGGAGACGATTTGTGACTTCCTTCCTTGTGATATGAAGTTCTTTATAATCTCTGCTAATAATCAACCAGAAATTTTTTTTTTTTTTTTTTTTTTAGAGGAAGACGCTCCACCGTCTTCCTCTTCCTCTAATCACTATATATGCACATGCATCCTTCTCACACATGCCCAGCTGTGGTTAGCTTCACTTAAAGCCCTACAAAGTTATACATTCATTTGAATAGAGTGAGGACTGCTTTTACAAGAACAATTACTGGTACAAAAATGAATCCAAATGTTGGACCTCACTGACTGATAGTAGCAAACGTATGTTGTTTCTTGAATCGATTTGTACCTATGTCTTTACAAAAATAATGTTCTTTAATTTTATTTAATTAATGTTGAAAACCACCGTACAAACTCTGCACTGTAAAGTGAATGAGAATGAGAAAGACATGATGGGCCTTTTAATTTTTTTGAAAAACATTTTTGAATATTTCAAATAGCTGATCTACAAGCTCACAAAGTGTTGATGTAAATTGACTATTTGAAGTATTTCAAGTGTTTTTCAAAATAGTAAAGTTTAGCTGCAGTGTCTTTGTTGAGCAACATTAGCTGGCAGCAGACTGCAGCTGTTAACGTGTGTTATTTTCATACATGACATGAAATAATTATGTTGTTTTTAAATAATATCTCCGTACATGACATTACATATTATGTAATGTCATGTACTCATGTATGAGTTTTGAATGTAACCTTTAATGCACTTTTTTTTTTTTTAATGATTATCCAAACCTTTTCCAGAATATTGAATCCAATTTCCAGGCCTTTATACAAATCACAATAATCAGTCTCTTCCTCCTACAGTATGTGCAATGCCCAAAGACAGGTAGTGTAGCAAAAATAAAGCAGTCGAAAGACACCCGGAAGTAGAACAAAATGGCGTATATATGCATATACCCCATTGCTTCATCACCGACGATTCACATGTTGCATTGAATAGTTACTGTAGGTTGCACTGCATATACCGTATGTTGGTGTCACATGACAAAGGAACAGATCAAGCATGCTGCAGCACTTAGGGAGCTTGTAGATCTGTTCTTTTTGTCACATACATTAAGCTACAATCATGCAACGATTGTAGTGATACGCGGAAGCAGGGATTGAACCCGGGACTCCCACTCGCCAGTCCAACACACAACCAGTCGTGCTAATAGGGCTGAGCCCGACGTGGACCTGTCCCTCACGCAAGGATATCACGCTCCTCATCCTGCCGACAACGCCAGATTATAGTGATGCGCGGAAGCGGGGATTGAACCCGGGACTCCCACTCACCAGTCCAACGCACAACCAGTCATGCTAATCGATTAGCAGGGCTGTTATCGCTGGTTCATGGCTGGTACTAACTGTGGGGGCTACAAATGCATAGCTAAATATTTTTCCAGGACCCTTGATCTATTCCAAACCTTTTCCAGTACTGAAAAATTACTTTTCTAACTTCAAAATATTTCCAGGAATATCATGACCGTGGGAACCCTGTGTGTGTCCCTGTATGCTTTCCCTGTGTGTGGACATAAATAAATTAAAAGTGTCTCTGTGATAAGGTGGAATAGTGTTGTTGACTGGTTCTGTTGCAGTTGGGTTGATGCCCTGATTGCCCTCACAGGAAGATTCAGGAACTTCAGTGTGAGAGAATGCTGTTGTCCACTGAAGATCATCACAATCCAATCCAATCCACTTTATTTATATAGCACATTTTTAAAAACAGTTTACAAAGTGCTGTACAGAGAATCACGGCTAAATACACCAAGGCTAAGATACAAAAAAAGCAACAAAATACAATGCAGTAAAAAGAGCAGTAGAAAACACAACACTGACAATAAAAGACGCAGCTGCGTCAGACAGTGAAGATAATAAGCAAAACAAGACCATATGAACTCTCAACTGTAATTAAAAGCCAGGGTGTACAGGTGTACAATGCTGCTTCATACAGTGCTACTGTGTACAGTATGTACAATATACAAATTCAGCGATAGTCAAACCTGCAAATGAAAATCATTAGCACTGTTCATAGTAGTTCGTAGTAGTAATAGTGTGTTACTGAAAATCTACCAACCAACCATGCTGAAACTAACTCATAGTTCTGGATAGGAGGGAGGAGAACACACACATGGGTCTCAGTTAAAAGAAGTGTATTAATCAAAAGAGAATCAGTACAAATGAATCATGTACTGTACATATGTGCATGGGTCAAAGGAAAATAAGAGCCAGTTGAATGAAAAAATCGAAATATTTTCAAAAAATGAATGAATGAATGAATGAATGAATGAATTTAAAATAAATTCAAAAGTTGTTCAAAATAATTTCTTTAAATATCGAAGAAATTCCATAAAATAGAAGAAAAATATCTGATCTGCAAGCTCACAACGTGTCACATGTTGCTCATACGTGTTGTGAGCTTGTAGATCTTAAACTTATTCCTAACCTTGTCCTCAGTGAAATAAATGCAAGAATACAAGCTAGATATACAGCTAAAATAAATGGGGGGGAGTGTGCTTTGGGTCAAGCCTTCCAGTTCCCCATACTCTCATGGGTGATGTGGTGGTACTATCACTTCATAGACTTGATTCTGATCCATGGTGGCTGATTGGAGGCTCTGATAGATGGAGGCTGGTCCTGTGGTCTGACCAGTAGCGCCTGGTTGGAGGTTCTGATAGTCTGGACCACCGGTCTGACAAATATAGAGAAGAGGAAGAGGAAAGTCTCATAATCGGTCAAGTACATTTGCACATACCCGCAATGTGTCAGCCATGGGTAGCTATTGATCAGCATCCAGGGAAGGTTTTATTATTATTTATTTTTTTGAGCGGTGGTACACGGTCTACTTGCGTGAGTGTGTGTGTGGGTTACAATGTGTGTGGGCGTGTGGGTGCACCAGAGCAAAGAAAAATGAAGAATCACCAGGAAAGAATTATCAATCATAATACCTCTCCATCATCTTGAGTCGGGTTCCTGGCACTGAAGATGACCACTGGAGAATATAATATGCAAAATATGATAATCAAATTGATATGAAACACATTTTGTGTGAGCAAAAGGGGATTCCCCCTGGCATTATTTACTTTTACTGGCCAACAATCTCCCTATTCAGAACATAAAAGTAAAATCCTGTCCTAAAAGCAACCTTAGTTAATGTATATAAACATCTCTTAATTCCCCAGAGACACAGAAACTGGATAACCAAGGCTTCCCTTTTGGGTTCAATAATGTGACCACCAGGTCAGAGCATTCATTCTACTTCACCCTCAACTTATAATGTAGTCTTGCGTGGCCAGACTGTTGCCTGAACTCCCACAATTTTCAAATACTTCCGTCACAAGCAGTACATGTAGACATTTCTCATGATATGTCGACGTCCTCATGCTATGAAGATTTTTTACAATCTGTGCTAATAATAATCATTTTATAATATATATATTATTTTAATTAATGGGTCAGCTCCACCCTCTTCCTCTAAACCAGGGGTCAGCAACCTTTTTGAAATGAAGTGCCATGTTTGTATTTATAGTGCCATGTCAACATACATTTTAATGACACCCCATCAAAAAATCAGACATTTTGATTGGCAGGACGATCATTAGACTCAGGGCAATAATCCACCCATATCCCTGACTCCTTCCCCAGTCAAGGTTCAGAATTTTAATCAAGGTAAAATTATGTGCAGGATTTAATTTGCTGTAAATTAGGTGACTTCGTTTAATTGACCACGTTTAAAACATATTTGATTTTAAAATAAAACTTCTCTCTCACACTTCTGCCAGTGTGCCAGTGATCACCCTCCCCTGTGCCAATGTTGGCACCCGTGGCTAAGGTTGCCTACCCCTGCTCTAAACTCTACCACACACATGCATGTGCGTATTCTCACACAAACACCCCCTCGTGGTTAGCTCCACTTAAAGCCTTACAAAGCTGTTTCACTTTCATTTGAATAGAGTGAGGCCTGCTTTTACAAAATAATTGCTGTTACAAAATTAATACATGATGGTTCTCATTGACTGATAGGTAGCTTTGTTTCATACATAGAATATTTACCGGATCCTGTATTTGGAACTCATTACATTTTGAACTGTAAATAACGTTCAAGTGCTACTAAATAGACTGGTAGTCTGCATGAGCTTGTGCTTGTGCTGCAATCGAGTTTTGGTCAACCAACTTTCTAGTTTCTAGCCTTTCTACCAGAAATGTATTTCTGTGTGTGTGTGTGTGTGTGTGTGTGTGTGTGTGTGTGTGTGTGTGTGTGTGTGTGTGTGTGTGTGTGTGTGTGTATGTGTGTGTGTGCGACTGTGCTTGCGTGCATGTGCGACTGTGCTTGCGTGCGTGTGCGCGTGCATATGTGCGTGTCTGTGTGTCACCTTGTGGTTTCCTGATTCTCTTTATGTAGAACAGCAGAGCCACCACTGTCACTGCTAGTGCAGCAGTCACTGTCACTGCTAGTGCAGCAGTTAAACCGACGAGCCAACCTAGAAGTGAACATGATTGAGTTAATTTTCTGGTGGACACGTGACACAAACAGCATGACATGCACGTACAAAGTGGTGGACAGTACCCATGTACATTTACTTGGGTACTGTACTTAAGTACAGATTCTGAGGATTTGTACTTTACTTGAGTATTAGATTTCTTTGATACTTATTATTAATCTTACTCGAGTACATTTCCAAGACAAATATTTGTACATTTCTAGGAATGCTGAAAATTACGGAGTAGCCTACTGTTTGTTTGTTTTTCCTAAAATGCTATTGGCCACACACTGTGTTCGTCAAAGAAGGAAACCTATCACAGTACACGCTCTCCACTGGGATCTACGTAAAAGCGGATATACGTCCTCCCTACCCATATAAGGATAGCAACCGTCTCTCTTGTTTATCAACTCAAAACAAGACCGCGACAACAGACAAAACAGTGTATATTTTCAAATGCTTTCTTTGCTGAAGAAAAACAACATCCCTGCTTACAACAACTCCACGTCCAAGGTCCTATAAATTAATTGTGAAAAATTACAGTATTTCATTGATGTTAAAAATAGGAAACGCGTGTCATGGGTTCGAATCCCGTTCCCGTTTTGCTGCATGTCTCTCCCCATCTCTCTCCCCATTGCAGTCTACTTTCATGATAACGATAAAAAATATTTTTTTCAATTGAAGTGGATGGAAGTGTCCACACCACAACGATAAAGCTGCCATAATTGATGTGAACGCCTACATATCGTTATCATTATCGCGTCCGGTTGGAATGAAGATTAAGACTAATTGAGCCTAAAAACACCATACAACACCATGTAGGACCTGTGGTGGAAGTTGAAAGTGTCTTCACTACAAACACCATTTACTGTTCACCATATTGTTTTGTCAACGTTCCAACTGATGTGGTGTGTGTTTATTTTAGTTTTGTTTTATTGCGACCACAGGTCGCACTTAACTATGAAAACCGTCACAGCTTGTCAGTAACGCATGTCAGAGGCCGGGTAACGCCTCAAAGTCTATAGCTGACCTATGACAACACATTGTTGTGACATTGTTATCACATTGTGACATCACATTTCGTCCTTGTCCCTTGTATGGACATCATTTATGGAGATCCCTGATGTCATTGGGCCCATATAGCTTGGAATGCCCATATATGGACACATTGTGTGAGTCTCATGTTGTCTATAACATGGTATAGGGTAACTAACTAACTGCTGTATGTCTATTACAGGACACACGGCATACACAGGATGTGAGAAAACAGACTGCATACCATTCACTGAAGAGAAGGAGGGAGGGGATTCATGAAGCATGGTTGTTGTGGATATGGTCATCGTAGCTGTTGTGACAGGAGCTGGAGCACATAGAATGTTAACAGAATAGATTGTATCAAGTCATGTATTAATTTAAGCATTTCTAGTTGACACATCAATAATGTTTGTAGTCCTTACACGATATGGGGCATATGGGGCATGTTAACATTATATACAGTTCATATTTGAACACAGTAGTCGAAGACTTACCATCTTTAACATAAAGTTGTACTAGTAGACGTCTATCACCAAGGATCATCCTCTGCAGTCCACAGAAGTAGGTTCCAGAGTCTGACTTGTTGAGTTTAGTGATGGTTACAGATAAGTGTCGCCCTGTGTTGTTCAAAGTTATTCTATTGCTTATTTTACTTCCTCCAGATTCTGCCTCGATCTTGTCTTCATCTGCACTGCATGGACTTTTACAGAAGTACTTTGTTTTACTCTCGATAGGAGTCACTTCGTAGACATTCCAGTCTGAGCAGGTGAAAGACACATCACCCCCAACATGGCCGGTTATGTTGATAGGTGTTGTAGTCTCACCTACAGTACAAGAGATAATGTAACCAAGATAGAGATGGCATAGAGCTGATAGACCACTGACTTATAATTGAGTATAATCTTTACTTTAAAATGTAGAATATAAACAATAAGTTGTCTTTTTTTACAATGCATACAACACAATCAAAATAATAACAAAGAGGAGGACTGGACCATACTAATGCCCACAATATAAAAACTGAATACAGAGCACTCACCAAATTCAAGGTTGTCTAGAGAAAAACACAGGTCCCCCCACAGAATGCTGCACACTAAAGAAAACCCATCTTTGTATTAGATGAGATACCAAACAACTTAATAAAGTGACAACATGATGTGAGGAGTGTATTTTTGCAGAAGGATTCTAGATGCTCTACACAACAGTGGACAGACAAAGGATGAGACAGAAACATTGAGAGCATCATACAGACACTCAGAGACAGAGACAACCACACAGGCAGAGAGACACATGAAAACAAGCAGAGGTCACTCACCAGAAAGCAAACAGTAAATGTAGACGTTACTCATGATGACAACGAGCTGCAGATGACTTGTCTAGTTCTGGAAGGAGAGGATTTGTGACTTCCTTGAGTAATGAAGTTCTTTATAATCTCTGCTAATAATAATCAACCAGATATGTGTTTCTCATTATGCTCCACCCTCTTCCTCTATGTTCTATACATCATGCACATGCACTCCTTCTCACACAGACAGACAGCCCATGCTTCACTTAAATCCCTACAAAGTTATGTTTCACTTTCATTTGAATAGTGTGAGGATGCTTTTACAAAAGAATTGCTGGTACAAAATGAATGATTATTTGAAGTATTTCAAAATGTTTTTCAAGATGGTAAAAAAAGAGGAAAAGAAGTTTAACTGCAGTATCTTTATTAATACCTAAGACCAACATTAGTTGGCAGCAGATGGCATCTGTTACAAAGTGTGTTATTTTCATACATGACATTACATAATATGTAGAGTGCGTGCGTGCGTGTGGGTATGGGTGTGGGTGTCCTGGGCATGGCGTTAAACTGCTCCGTTGTAACTACCAGCATCATAGCATATTGACCAATATCATAGCATATTTAACCACTGACTCTACCTGCACAGCCCCTCGCATGAACAGCTATACCAGGAAGAGAGGCAATAAGACCCGTATGGCCCTCCAGCGGTATGTCTGTCCACTGTCGGAATAGCAATGGGTGGACTTCCAGGTCCATGAGAACAACTACAGAGAGTCCTATAACACCAAGCAGCAGAGCAATAATTGCGACCGTCAGGGAGCAGTTTACTATGAAAACCTCCACCGGCCGTCCGTCCGTCCGTCGGTCGGTCGGTCGGTCGGTCACACGTCACACGTCACACCTTTGCCCTGCTCATATCTCCGCATCAGTATATATAGGGCTTGTTTGTTTATTGTATGACATCACGCCGCATCATCAGCTGTGGACTCTGTGATGTCATCGTATCGCATCAGTATATAGGGCTTGTTTGTTTATTGTATGACATCACGCCACATCATCAGCTGTGGACTCTGTGATGTCATCGTATCTCCATATATGGCCATCTCCGTATATGGAGATATAAGTCGTCCATGCCCAAGTATGGGCTGGTGAGGTCAGACTTTGTGTGATGCGTAGGTTATCTCCATATATGGAGATTCAACATTCCAGGCAATGCTCTCTTCCCTGGTGAGAATTGCCCCTTTATATAGGGCTTGTTTGTGTATTGTATGACATCACGCCACATCATCAGCTGTGGACTCTGTGATGTCATCGTATCTCCATATATGGCCATCTCCGTATATGGAGATATAAGTCGTCCATGCCCAAGTATGGGCTGGTGAGGTCAGACTTTGTGTGATGCGTAGGTTATCTCCATATATGGAGATTCAACATTCCAGGTGTAACTATGGCTACCCGTATGACGTGAGAGGTGGAGGTTGTGATATTTGTGGAGATAAGCGACCAACGGTCGCTTATCTCCCGATTAGGGAGTCTTACTGGTTGCGACCGTCAGGGAGCAGTTTACTATGAAAACCTCCACCGGCCGTCGGTCGGTCGGTCGGTCGGTCGGTCGGTCACACGTCACACGTCACACCTTTGCCCTGCTCATATCTCCGCATCAGTATATAGGGCTTGTTTGTTTATTGTATGACATCACGCCACATCATCAGCTGTGGACTCTGTGATGTCATCGTATCGCATCAGTATATAGGGCTTGTTTGTTTATTGTATGACATCACGCCACATCATCAGCTGTGGACTCTGTGATGTCATCGTATCTCCATATATGGCCATCTCCGTATATGGAGATATAAGTCGTCCATGCCCAAGTATGGGCTGGTGAGGTCAGACTTTGTGTGATGCGTAGGTTATCTCCATATATGGAGATTCAACATTCCAGGCAATGCTCTCTTCCCTGGTGAGAATTGCCCCTTTATATAGGGCTTGTTTGTGTATTGTATGACATCACGCCACATCATCAGCTGTGGACTCTGTGATGTCATCGTATCTCCATATATGGCCATCTCCGTATATGGAGATATAAGTCGTCCATGCCCAAGTATGGGCTGGTGAGGTCAGACTTTGTGTGATGCGTAGGTTATCTCCATATATGGAGATTCAACATTCCAGGTGTAACTATGGCTACCCGTATGACGTGAGAGGTGGAGGTTGTGATATTTGTGGAGATAAGCGACCAACGGTCGCTTATCTCCCGATTAGGGAGTCTTACTGGTATATTTGCTTCCTCTGGTGATCCAGCCTAGGACTGGAGGGTTTCAACAACTTGGGATGCCCAAATACGAGGCAGAAAGGCTGGCAACATTGTGCCGTCTCTGCTGCCATATTATGGCGGAGCCGCCGCTACTTGTGCCCATGGAATGCTGAGTGACATGCTGTTGTATCATGAGGACATACCATGAGTTTTGAATGTAACCTTTAATGCACTTTATTTTTTTAACAATGAATATCCAAAACATTTCCAGAATATTCTTCAACACAATAATGAGTCTCTTCCTCCTACAGTATGTGCAATGCCCAAAGACAGGTAGTGTAGCAAAAATAAAGCATAGAATTGTATTATGGTATAATTCCATTCCAAATGTTGTGCCACGTTATTTTCTACAACACCAATCATATAGGACATGTGATAAGATGGGATAGCAGGCTGGTTCTGTGTGGCAGTTGGGTTGATGCCCCGATTGCCCTCACAGCCTCACAGGAATATTCAGTAACTTCAGGCAAGAGAATGCTGTTGTCCTTCATACTGTGTTATGTACAATATACACATTTGCAGTTAAAACTGCAAATGTAAATCTATAGCAGTGTTCATAGTGTGTTACGGAAAATCAACCAACCAACCATGCTGAACTGACTCATGTGCTGACAAAAATAGGAGCGAGGAGAACACACAAACAGGTGTCAGTTAAAAGAGGACTTTTAATCAAACTATTTACAAAATGAGAAGAAAGAAAATAAGAAGTAAGAAAATGCTATAAAATCAGTAAAATGAGTGATGTAGGTGCATGGTAGGTCAGGGGCGTCAATTGGGTATGGCAGGGGCATGCAGCTGCCATACCCTGGGTCCAGGGGGGAAAATAAAAGTTATAAATAAATATAAATCCATGAATGTCTCTTTGTATATCTTTGCTGGTTATTATGTTGTTAAATTACAGTAAAATAAGTACAAATGCAAAATTTAACAACATGGTCACTTTAACGAGGTATTATAATTATATTCTCCACACTTGTATTCTCCCCATCTTGACAAAATGGTATATTCCCAGGTTCCGCAGGTCAGTTGCACAGATACAATGCATTATTGTTAATTGTGGCATGTTTACTAACATGCCAAGTTTAGCTGCACTTGAACAACCGTTCCAGGCTGCCCAAGAAACCGTAGAAACCTGTGTAAAAAACTGACAAAACTAGTTTTTTTTTTTTCAGACATTGTGAAAATATCTACATGCTCACAACGCCTCGCAGTGCGAGGCATTGTGAGCATGTAGATCTGCTATTTTCACAATGGAACCATTATACAAAATGTAATGCCTGTTTTCCATGAGGACTCCCATCTTTGCCATACCCTAGCTTTTGCTGAACTGATGCCACTGTGGTAGGTGCATGGGTTAATGGAAAACAAGTTTGTGAATGTAAACACATTCAAACGTTTTTCAAGAGAATTTCCTAAATATACAGTTTTAAACATCTAAGGAATTCCATAAAATAGAAGAACACACTTAAGTCTCCTACTGCCAGATTATTTATTTATTTATTGGGTCTGGTGCCATCAAAAAGCGGCTTACCTTTGCGACGTTATAGTAGATAGACAGACATTTATTTATTTATTTTTTTGATTTTTTTTGATTGTGCAATAGTGCACTTTGGTCTGCCAGGCAGCAGAGGGCGGCGTCATGCGAGAATGAATGTGAATTTGCCTGTTATGTGTTGAAGAAGAAGAAGACCAGTCACTGGCCACAGAGCCTTACAGCCAGAGGAAATCAACAAGGAAGTGAATTGTTCTCCGTTGATGTTAACGCATAATGGATTTTTTACACCATCACCGCGGAAAATGTGTTTACAGTACACGGCCGCGCGACCCCTCATCAGCTTACAGTCATCAGACGAACGAACCGAACGAGCGCCGTATTGGCGCAGAGGTCTCTTGAGAATTGGGGCGAACGTGAACGTTCAAAGCGTGGGGAGAGTTAAGAAAATAGCAGAGCTAACAACACGTCACTTTGCGGTGTGCGGTGATCTTGTTAATCTGCTATTTTCACTAGTTTCCGTCCCGCATGCAGAGACATAACTATTATCTCTTTTGGGTTGCAAGCAGGGCCTCCACAAGCCATTTGGGTGCCCTATGCACAACTGATTTTTGTGCGTGTGTGTGTGAGTGCGTGTGGGTGTGTGCGTGCGTGCGTGCGTGTGTGTGTGTGTGACGTCATACGAGTGTGCAGGACACATGATCTTTTGGGGGATTGTTGGGTCGGGTCGGATATCTTTGCACGATTCTAACTCAATTCAATTCAATTCAATTCAATTTTGAATTGAATTGAATTGAATTGAATTGAATTGAATTGAATTGAATTGAATTGATTCTAACTCAGTTAGAATTATTAAACACAGATTGCAAATTACTTCTGCACGCTGTAACAGCAACCATGCACGTTATGCTCACACTCACTGCCAGACGGGGCTGCGGAGAAGAGGGGAGGGGCCACTTCCTTCTGTGTCGCTTCTGCACAGAGAGCAGGGCACCAGTGTTAAAAATAAAACACCGGCATGTAAGTACTGCGGTCACAGGGCGCATCAGGCATCACACATGCATATGTGTGATTATTTAGGTGGAGCAAATACATATTAAAGGGATATTTAACTGGAAAAAAAATGTCATGTTATCGTCTAATCTGGCTTTAGAACACAAAAATGAATGATTTGAAAATGAATATCAAATATCTAAAAACTAAATCAAGCAACATAAAAACTGCTCCCATTGTGTCTAATCCATCCTTGTTAGCATTTACCAAAAAGGTGGATTTTGATATTGAAAAATTATTTGTGGACTCTCCTGTGTCTGGTTTCAAGCCTAAATCCAATCTCACACGTACTGAGCGCCTCGCGCTTGAGGATTTGGCAAAAAATGACACTATTGTGATCCGTCCTGCTGACAAAGGTGGTGCTACTGTGATTTTGTCTAAAGAGAATTATATTTTGGAAGCTAAGCGACAGCTAAATTCCAAACATTATATCAAGCTTTCCTCCAACCCCTTGCCTACAATGCAAATCCAATTCCATGATTTGTTGGTTAGAGCTAAGGAGGCTGAATGGATCTCTGAAAATGAGTTCAAATATCTGATGGTGGAACACCCCATGTTAGCTTCATTTTACTTACTTCCCAAAATCCATAAAGAGCCTTTTGATAACCCCCCAGGTCGTCCCATTATTTCTGGTATAGGTACTCTAACTGAACAGGCTTCTAAACTTATTGATTTTCATATTAAACCTTTTGTCCATAAGCTTCCATCTTTTATTGAGGATACCACAGATGTACTAAACAGATTATCAATGCTTAACAATGTACATTCTCAGTTATTGGTTACTATGGATGTAGAATCTCTATATACTAACATAGACCACCATGATGGTTTAGAGGCTATGGAATTTTTTCTTTCAGACAGAAACAGTTTGCCACCCACTCAGTTTATTATTGAACTTACGAATTGGATTATCAATAATAATGTATTCATGTTTACGGATGAGATTTACAAACAATGTATTGGTGTCCCTATGGGCTCTTGTTGTTCTCCTAACTATGCATGCTTATATTTGGGGTATTGGGAAAATAGATTTGTACTGAACCCAGTGAAGCCGTTCTTTAAGTGCATTACTTGGTATGGCCGGTATATTGATGACTTATTACTTATATTTAATGGCTCTGAGACACAATTATTGAGTTTTCATAAATATTTAAATTCTTTGAATCCCAATATTAAACTCACAATTGAATATTCTCAATCCAGCATTGATTTTCTTGATCTCACTATATCAAAAGACGATCTGGGCATGTTACATACAACTCTTTTAGAAAGAAAACTTCCCGCAACACATTACTGAGAGCTGATTCTTTTCACCCCCCTCATCTGACTAATAATATTCCCTATGGTCAATTTCAACGTCTCAGAAGAATATGTGACAGCGAGGAAGTTTTTGAGACCCAAGCCTCTGACATGACCAACCGCTTTTGTGAAAGAGGGTATAATAAAGGTGTTGTTTCACGCGCACTTAACAAGACTAAGAGCATTACGAACACTTCTAGTCGGCGCCCCTTTTTTGTCACACAATATAGCACGGTCGCTAACCAGGTTGGTCACATCATTAAGAATAATTGGGCGATTGTTGAAAGTGACCCAACTTTAAGATCAGTATTCCCTGAGCCGCCACAGGTTTCTTTTAGAAGAGCCCCTACTTTACGTGACAAGTTGGTACATAACCATCTGCTCCCCACTAGAAAGGAAACCTGGCTCAAAAGACCCATCGGGTCTTTTAAATGCATGAACTGCCCTCACTGTTCTAATGTACAACAAACTAAAACTTTTACAGATTTCAAAACCCAGAAGGTGTACAAACTAAACGATTTTATAAATTGCAATACTACACATGTAATCTATAGACTCACTTGCACCTGCCCAGATATATTTTATGTTGGGAGAACGAAACGCCGGCTCAGAGACAGACTAGCGGAACATAAATATGCTATACGCATTAATAACATGGACTACCCTATAGCTAGACATTTCAGGACTGTCCACAATAGTAACGATTCCCTTTTACGCATTACAGGTATTGAACACGTCAAACCCCTCACCAGAGGTGGAGACCGTCTCAAAAAACTGAATCAACGTGAAACTTTCTGGATACATTCCTTAGACGCTCTAACCCCTCCTGGTTTAAATGAGGACATAGACTTCATGTGTTATCTATAGTAGTGTGTTTTTGGTTTTCTTATTTTATATGATGCACAATGTTTATTTCTGTGTTTGCTTTTTCTTTGATTTATTTGTTTATTATTGTTGGC
The DNA here is from genome assembly GCF_963921795.1 of Nannobrachium achirus. NCBI lineage: Eukaryota > Metazoa > Chordata > Actinopteri > Myctophiformes > Myctophidae > Nannobrachium > Nannobrachium achirus. Next base: position 14,372,957 of record NC_137812.1, read on the forward strand.
ATGTATTTTCTTTATGTGTTTTTGTTATTTGTTATAAAATTAAGACTTTTTGAGTATCTCCTCCTGCATCTGCAGTGCAGGTTCATTCTGTCTTGTTCAGTAGGCTGCTGTGGGTGTGTAGGTCTGCAGGCAACACAATCAGTGGGCCTGCATTCACACACTTGCATAATTTGCATAACAATGGTCATTAATTGCCTGTGTATTAGTAACATCACGTGAATAGCCACTATTTAATGGATTTGTATGTCTGGTGCTCCAGTTCTTTGCCCTGACGAAGACCGCAAGGTCGAAACATGTAGGTTTTTAGACAATAAACTTTATTTTATTTTAAACTCCTCGAGCGCTCGGATCTCCTCTCTTTTTTCTACAAACATAAAAACTGTCCCGGATGTTCCCAGTCGCACCTCAAAACACTGTCACCTTGTGGCAAATCCGGCAGTATTCACTCGGTATTCCTAAACAACCTCAGTAAAACTGCTGTATCCCTAAACTCATGTTATTCCCAAACGTAACCTCACTAAACTATTCCTAAACCTAACCTTATTCCTAAACCTAACCTCAGTAAAACTACATATGCCTAAACCTAACCTGATTACTAACAGTAAAACTATCCCTAAACTGGAAAATATAATAGGCAAAACATGATAATACAATTGATATCTGTTTGAGAAAAAGGGGAATTCCCCCTGGCATTATAAAAAAAGAAGAAAAAAAGGGTAGCAAAGTATTTCTACACCACAATCTCGAGAGTCCCTATTCAAAACATAAAAGTCAAATCTGTTCTCTTTTGTCAATACAACCTATGTTATAATATACTGTATATCAAAATATCTTAATTCCCCAGAGACACAAAGACTGGATCATCAAGGCTTCCCTTTTGGGTTTAATTATGTGACCACCAGGTCAGAGCATTCATTCTATTTCACCCTCAAATTGTCCAAGAGTGTCTGTGTGTGTCTGACCCTGTAGCCAGTCTAAAATCCTGCTCAAGAGAACTCTGCATGCGTGCGTATGTCCGTGTGTGTGAGTGTGGATGAGTGTGGGTGAGTGTTTTCTGAGCCTCATTATGTAGTCTCACGTAGCCAGACTGTTGTCACCCACAATTTTCAAATGCTTCTGTCACTTACAGTAAATGTAAACATGATGTAATCAGCTCCACCCTCTTCCTCTAAACTCTACCACACACACGCACACATTTTCACATATAACAGTCACCCACCCCGTGGTTAGCTTCACTTAAAGCGAGGTCTGCTTTTACAAAATAATTGCTGGTACAAATGAGTACATGAATGTTGGTTCTCACTGACAGATGGTGGCTTTATTTCTTTATTATTTACCGGATCCTATATGTGGAACACGTTACATTTTGAACTTCACTTCAGATAACATTAAAGTGCTACTATAGACTGGTAGCCTGCTGTATGAGCTTGTGCTGCAAAATGGAGTTTGGACCAACCAACTTTCTAGTCACTTCAAAACCACAACCACCGGACGGTGTAGCCTTGTTCAAAATAGGTTTTCATCGGTCTGTTTGGATGCAACAACTTTATCAAACAGAAATGTTTGTACCAATCAATCAATCAAACTTTATTACGGCCGAAGCCAAAGGTAGACATACAAACAGTTAAGTGCATCATTATACGCTACCTTAAGCTTGCGCAAGCTCTCTTTTTTATAGTTCACCCATAAGGGGGCTGTATATAAAGGAGTACAGTAGGCTCTGAACAAATTCACCTTGACCTCATCTGAGCAGTAGTAAAATTTCCTGACTAACATGTTCGCTTACACATACAACATACGTCTCTGTCTGTGCATGTCAGAATCATCTTCCATCTTATCGTTAATGATGTGCCCCAAGTATTTGCACTGTTACACACAGCAGGGGTATGACCAGACAAATACAATACAGGAAAAGGAAAATTGAGTTTCAGGTCCTCCTTGGTCCTGCATATCATTACCACACTCTTTTTGGCATTGTATTTTACATCAAACTTAACCCCATATTCTGAGCATATGTTCAGTAGCTGCTGAAACCCTGCACTACTAGGGGATACAATGGCCAAATCATCAGCATACATGAAATGGTTTATCAAGGTGTTACCTATCATACAGCCTGTCCTACACCCTCCTAGCTGCTTGGACAGGTCATCCATATATAGATGGAAGAGGGCTGGGGACAGAAGCCCCCCCTGCCGGACACCATTGCCCACCCTGAAGGGGGAGGAGAAACTGTACCCCCATTTCACCCTGATAGTCTGGTTGGCATACCAGTAGGCCAGGATGCGTATGATGCATCCAGGCACACCCCTCTGCTGTAGTTTGACAAAGAGCTTGTGGTGATTTACTCTGTCGAAAGCCTGGGAAGCATCAATAAAACCCACCAGCATGGTAGACCCACGTCTTCTATATGTTTCTACTGTTTCTTTTAAGGCATAGATACATAAGTCAGTACTATGGGCTGCTTTTGCACTGTTTATGCTTCATCACCGATGATTCACTTGTTGCTCTGAAATTACAGTAGGTTGCACTGCAGATCTACGAGCTAACTACACGTCATGCTGCTGCACTTTGTGAGCTTGTAGATCTGTGCTTTTTGTCACATACACATGGCTGCAATCATCCAACAATGCACAGCTAAATATTTTTTCCAGGACCCCTGATCTATTCCAAACCTTTTCCAGTACTGAAAAATTACTTTTCTAATTTCACAATATTTCCAGGAATGTCATGACCGTGGGATCCCTGTGTGTGTCCCTGTATGCTTTCCCTTTGTGTGGACATAAATACATTAAACTGTGTGTCACTGTGATAAGGTGGGATAGCAGTGTTGTTGACTTATGTTGCAGTTGGGTTGATGCTCTGATTGCCCTCACAGCCTCACAGGAAGATTCAGGAACTTCAGTGCAAGAGTATGCTGCTGTCCACTGAAGATTCACAATGCTGCTTCATACAGACTGTGCTGTGTACAGTATGTACAATATACAAATTCAGTGACAGTCATGACAAAGTGCAAATGTAAATCTATAGCAGTGTTCAATAGTGTTACGGAAAATCAACCAACCAACCATGCTGAACTGACTCATGGTTCTGAATAGGAGGGAGGAGAACACACACATGGCTCTCAGTTAAAAGAGGTTTATTTATCAAAAGAGAATCAGTACAAATGAATCATGTATGTATGCATGGGTCAAAGGAAAATAAGAGCCAGTTGAATGAAAAAAATCTAAATATTTCCCCAAAATGAATGAATGGATGAATGAATGAATGAATGAATGAATGAATGAAAAAAATATCAAAGGTTTTTCAAAAGAATTTCATTAAACATCTAAGAAATTCCATAACATAGAAGAAAAAACATAGGGAGTAGTGAAAATATCTGATCTGCAAGCTCACAACGAGTCACATGTTGCTCACACGTGTTGTGAGCTTGTAGATCTGCTATTTTCACTAGTTTCCGTCTGGCATGCCAAGAGAATACATTTCTCTTTTGGGTCTCAAGCTAAAAGGTTTGGGAATCCCCGTCTAGACCGGCAACCTAGATGAAACTCCTCACTAATTATTTCACACAACCAACACAGCAATCCATTAATAATGAGGTGATTGTTATAGTCATATTCTGAATACCAAAACAGTCGCCCCCCAAAGCACAGTCACCTCGGGGGATATGAGGCACTATTCACCCGGTATTCCTAAACGTAACCTCGGTAAAACTATGCCAAAACCTAACCTTATTCCTAAAATTATAACCTCAGTAAAACTGTGCCAAAACCTAAACTTATTCCTAAACTTAACCTCAGTAAAATTATGCCTATAACCTTAAACTTATTCCTAACCTTGTCCTCAGTGAAACAAATGCAAGAATACAAGCTAGATATACAGCTAAAATAAATGGGGGGAGTGTGCTTTGGGTCGAGCCTTCCAGTTCCCCATACTCTCATGGGTGATGTGGTGGTACTGTAGATGGTGTTATCACTTCATAGATTTGATTCCGATCCATGGTGGCTGATTGGAGGCTCTGATATATGGAGTCTGGTGCTGTGGTCTGACCAGTAGTGCCTGGTTGGAGGTTCTGATATTCTGGACCACTGGTCTGAAAAATATAGAGGGGAATCATAATCGGTCAAGTACATTTGCACATACCCGGAATGTGTCCTCTGCATTTAACCCCTCCTAACTGTCAGCCATGGGAAGCTATAATTGATCATCCAGGGAAGGTTTTATTTTAAGTGGTGGTACACCGTCTACTTAGCACGAGTGTGTGTGTAGGTTACAATGTGTGTGGGCGTTCGGGTGCATTATGTAGCCTGAGCATGAGCAGCCATATCGCTGGTGACCAAGTGGCACTGTTGCGTCGAACATACACGCACACACGCACGAGCACGCACACACATGCGCACACGCACACGCACGCACGCACGCACACACGCACGCACACACACACACACACACACACACACACACGCGCGCGCCACCGCTCACTTCAAACTCGGGTTTGATTTTTAGCTGCCACTGGCTTTCTGCCTCTCTGTCTTGCATTTCTCTGGTGCTGTTACCTTGGTCAGTTACACCAGAGCAAAGAACAATGAAGAATCACCAGGAAATAATTATCAATCATAATACCTCTCCATCATCTTGAGTCGGGTTCCTGGCACTGAAGATGACCACTGGAAAATATAATATGCAAAACATGATATTCAAATTGATATGAAACACATGTCAGAAGGAGCCAATACACTTTCCGGCACCGGCACCTGCCGCGGCACTGCCAGAAGTGCCCGCAACAGCCACGGCATGCATTTCTGTGTGTGTGTGTGTGTGTGTGTGTGTGTGTGTGTGTGTTTGTGTGTGTGTGTGTGTGTGTGTGTGTGTGTGTGTGTGTGTGTGTGTGTGTGTGTGTGTGTGTGTGTGTTTGTGCGTGTGTGCGTGTGTGTGCGACTGTGCTTGCTTGCGTGCATAAGTGTGTCTGTGTGTCACCTTGTAGTTTCCTGATTCTCTTTATGTAGAACAGCAGAGCCACCACTGTCACTGCTAGTGCAGCAGTTAAACCGACAAGCCAACCTAGAAGTGAAAATTATTGAGTTAATCTTCTGGTGGACACATGACACAAACAGCATGACATGTACTTAAGTACAGATTCGGAGGATTTGTACTTTACTTGAGTATTAGATTTCTTTGATACTTATTACCGGTATTAATCCAATTAATCCAATTAATACCGGTACATTTCCAAGACAAATATTTGTACATTTCTAGGAATGCTGAAAATTACGGAGTACTTTTAGGTTGTCTGTTTGTTTGTTTTTCCTAAAATGCTATTGGCCACAGACTGTGTTCGTCAAAGAAGGAAACCTATCACAGTACACATTCTCCACTGGGATCTTCGTAAAAGCGGAAATACGCTACTGATATAAGGATAGCAATGCTCTCTCTTGTTTATCAACTCAAAACAAGGCCGCGACAACAGACAAAACGTATATATTTTCAAATGCTTTGTTTGCTGAAGAAAAATTACATCTCTGCTAAAAGCACAACTAAAAGCACAACTCAAAAGAGTGTTTTGTCATAAAATGTTTGTTTGACATGGTAAATATCTATGTTTCTTTACACTTTTATTTATGTAACTGCAGTCATACAACATACTTTCACCCACTCTTTTGTGCCGGGTGTAAACTTGTGATGTGACAAAAAGTAGCAGTTGAAGATGAATATGACACTGGGCGGAGCGGGCGTGATAACGATAAAAAAAAACATTGTTTTCAATTGAAGTGGATGATGGCAGTGTCCACACCACAACGATAAAGCCGTCATAATTGATGTGAACACCGACATATCTTTATTGTTATCTTTATCGCATCTGGTGGGAATGAAGATTAAGACTAATTGACACTAAAAACACCATACAGCACCATGTAGGACCTGTGGTGGAAGTTGAAAGTGTAATCTTCACACCATCTACTGAACACCATATTGTTCTGTCAACATTCCAACTGATGTGCTGTGTGTTTATTTTTGTTTTGTTTTATTGCGACCACAGGTCGCAGTTAACTATGAAAACCGTCACATCTTGTCAGTAACGCATGTCAGAGGCCGGGTAACGCCTCAAAGTCTATAGCTGACCTATGACAACACATTGTTGTGACATCACACTGTGACATCACATTTCGTCCTTGTCCCTTGTATGGACATCATATATGGAGATCCCTGATGTCATTAGGCCCATAGCTTGGAATGCCCATAAATGGACATATTGTGTGAGTCCCATTTGGTCTATAACATGGGTTAGGGTAATTAACAGCTGTATGTCTATTACAGGACACACTGCATACAAAGGATGTGAGAAAACAGACTGCTTACCATTCACTGATGATGAGGAGGGAGGGGATTCATGAAGCATGGTTGTTGTGGATATGGCCATCGTAGCTGTTGTGACAGGAGCTGGAGCACATAGAATGTTAACAGAATAGACTGTATCAAGTCATGTATTCATTTCTAACAGGGCCCCTGATTCAGCCCGGGAAAAAGAGTTGGAGAGGCTCTCATTGCGCGCTATAGAGAGAGATCTCTCTCTATAGTGCTGCTGCAACTCAAAGATTTGTCATTTCAGATCATGACAAGCCAATGGGCCAATTTCATGAGTTACATTTCGTCGTTGTCGGGTGGAAACCTTGTACGTCCAAAACCGTTTGTTTTGTATTTATCATTTTAAAAATGATTTAAACTAGTGAAAACAGCCAATCTACAAGCACACAACGCCTCACACCGCGTTGTGTGCTTGTAGATCTGCTGTTTTCACTACTTTTGTGCGACAGCCTTGTATGGTGAACAGGGACGTGCTGGGCCCCTGATTCAGCCCGGGAAAAAGAGTTGGAGAGGCCCTCATTGCGCGCTATAGAGAGAGATAGCGCTGCTGCTGCTACTCAAAGATTTGTGACAAAGTGACAATAGCCAGTGGGCCAATTACATGAGTTATATTTCGGCGTTATCGGGTGGAAACCTTGTATGTCCAAAACGTTTGATTTGTACTTATCATTTTAAAAATGATTTAAACTAGTGAAAACAGACGATCTACAAGCACACAACGCCTCGCGGCGCGAGGCGTTGTGTGCTTGTAGATCTGCTGTTTTCACTACTTTTGTGCGACTGCCTTGTACGATGAAGCAGGGCTTTGCTTTATGAAAAAATGTACAAATTTGAAACTTGGAGATACAAGGTTTCTGACCGACAGTGACGATTTACTTTGTTGGCCGCCCAGCCCCCAAAATGGAACAATTTGATTTTTAATCTTAATCTTTTTCCAAATGGCCGGCCTGGACCGGCCGGGAATGAACCGGCCGTTCGGGAGTTGTCCCGCTTTTCCCAATGGCCAGCACGTCCCTGGACGTGCTGGGCCACATCAGCCTGGGAAGTGTAGGTGGAGAGGCCTATAGGCATGGCTGCACGCCGGCGAGCACATTAAGGTCACTTTAGGTCCTAAAGTATATAGTATAGGAGTATATAGTTTTAATGTCATATTCCTTCAGGTTACGCTTTGCAAACCAAAGACATATTTATTCAAGAAATTAAAACAAATATCTAGCCTTACGAGCCTTACAAGCCTTACGAGCCCACAATGCATCACAGATTTTCAGTTTGTGACCCCCATGCAACCAATTTATTTGTTGCCAATTAACATTTTCAGTGTATTTAGTCATAGACTGTAGGTTTTGTCTTCATAGATTAGTTTTTATTTTGTTTTCGACTGTGAAAAAAAGGTAGACGACACCCTTTTTTTCTTTTTCCTTTTAGTCTAGGAAATTAACACTGGGCAGATATAAGCATTTGGAAATTGTGTGAGCCAACAGTCTCTAAAGACAGACCATAATCAATCTATGTGCAGTACTGATGCATGCCTTCAATAATAGTTCTGCAAAACCATGATTCATGCTCAGGATTAAGCACGGTCTGCTATTTCAGACTCCTCCGAGGAACTTAAGACACAGCCATTCTCAGAAGCCACATAGTGTAAACCACAACTGTTCCACTTTCACTCGAATTTCAGTTTCCGCTTTCACTTGGGATCCAATATGAATGAATTTTCCACTTTTTTTTTCACTTTTCATTCACACCTCTGTTGCTCTTTTAAAATAAATTCTGTTTGTTTTACAAACCAAATCACCATTGTCACTATATTGGATGGTTCTCTCTTGAGAATGTGGCTTTGGTTGAGGTCCCAGTCACTGGCCATTACTTTCCAATTCTATTATCATAGTCAGGGAATATCTTCAGAGAAAAGGTCCAAACCTTGAATAAATTCCTTACCACGAAATGTCTTCACCAATGTGTTTGTAAAGGTGTCTAGTAAGTAGTAACAAATCTCACAAAGACTGAAATTCAGTTTCCCTCTGAGAATCCGTGACGGCTGTTGAAAGTTGGGGTCCCATTAACTTAACTATACAGGAAAAAACACATCAAAAATAAATATGCCTTTTTTTTTTCTTTTTTTTTTTTTCATGATTCTTAATCCATTGCGAGCATTTGTTTTGCACAAAAACATTCCTTTGGCTAAAAACTGCCCCCCAAAAATTGTGAAAAGTGATGACTCATCACTAAACTATAGGTTTGTGGGGAGGTTTTTAGCGGTAAATATTTCTTTTGGTAAGGAATTTATTCAATTTTTTTTGGGGTATTTTATATATATATATATATATATATATATATATATATATATATTTTTTTTTTTAAGATATTCCCTGCCTATCATGGTTGGACTGTCATTGTTTTCATTACGCACAGCACTAGAAAGGTCTGCTCCGCACAGTGCATTGAGCCAGGCTTAGTGGCCTACCCAGTTATGTGTAAGTTTTGGGCTGCATGCCAACAGCACCCGAGGAAGTTAGAGTTTCAAATTTACAAATACAAATTTGACTCCAGTCCTGCGGGAATCCCACGGGACCCAAGGGACCCATGGGAATTCCTAGTTTAAAGTGCTACCTGTCATCCTCTAGTATAAATCAGAGTAAAGCAGGCTTTTGGGCCAGTTAGGGCCTGGGATTGATGACATCAGAAAGTGGAACAGGAAGTGATGTCACAGTGACAGTATGGATATCCAGGGTTTGATGACATCACTTCCGTTACGGAAGGACAAGCTCCAACATTTCTCATGGTATACTGCAACCTTCGGTCGCAACAATTTGTTTGGAGTAGAAAGCTATAGTCCTGATTAATTCTGAACTTTTCACACATATGATCGCTAAGTGTTGTGGATCAAATCTGAACCTTAAATTGTTGAAACCATTTAACGTTTATGCAAATGAGCAGCGACACTAACCACTCTGAATGCAAAGCAACAGAGCATCAAATTATTTGAGAAAACAGACTGCACACCAGCTCCTACAGACAAGGACGAAGAGGATTCATGAAGCCTGGTTGTTGTGGATACAACAGAGGTCATCGTAGAAACATCAGGATGTTGGAGAGTAGACGCAGTAGGGGTCGTCTTAACTGTAGCAATGGGAGTGGTCGTCTTGACTGTGGTAACGGGAGCTGGAAGCATGGTGAATGGAGAAGGAATAAAATTGATTGGTGAATGAATAAGAAATAAAATTGATCGAGTCCTGTATTTGTTGAAGCATTTTCAATTTAGTGCTATTCTGACACATCAGTAATGTTGTCCTTTCAAGATAAAGATGAAACAATACAGAACATAGGTAATATTTTACACTGTAATGTAAACATGATGTACAGTCCATTATTGAAGCACAGCCTTACCGTCTTTAACATTAAGATGCACTGTTATGTATGAATCAATAAGTGCAGTTCTTGCCAGTCCACATGTAGTATGTTCCAGAATCTGACTTTCTGAGTTTTGTGATGGATACTTTTACGTCTTTTCCCAAGTTTGTCAAATGAATTCTGTCACTCTTAATGATGTCATCACTGCTGCATGGATTTTTACAGAGGTACTTTGGATAATCAGTGGAGGTCCAGACATTCATTCTTTTCATGATTCTTATCTTAATCCATTGCGAGCATTTGTTTTGCACAAAAAACATTCCTTTGGCTAAAAACTGCCCCCCAAAAATTGTGAAAAGTGATGACTCATCACTAAACTATAGGTTTGTGGGGACGTTTTAGCGGTAAAGATTTCTTTTGGTAAGGAATTTATTCAAGTTTTTTTTTCTATTTTATATATATATATATATATATTTTTTTTTTAAGATATTCCCTGCCTATCATGGTTGGACTGTCATTGTTTTCATTACGCACAGCACTAGAAAGGTCTGCTCCGCACAGTGTATTGAGCCAGGCTTAGTGGCCTACCCAGTTATGTGTAAGTTGTGGGCTGCATGCCAACAGCACCAGAGGAAGTTAGAGTTTCCATGACAATACCGTAGAGTGCAGAAGCATGACGGAACATGTGCAAAAGTGAAAGGGTTTTTAAAGTGCTCTCTTCTGATACCCCTCAACATGCACTTCCAATGTGTGGTTGATTGGATGTTGCGGTCATTTATTATTATTTACTTTTTATTATTTTGTTAATTGTATTTACTCATTTATGTATTTTTATTTTATTATAGTCATTAATGTTCTGTATTCTTCACATCCAGTTCAAATGTACAGCACCATAGGAAGCACCGTAGAAGATAGGGACGCACCATAGGAAGCACACACGCGCGCGCGCGCACACACACACACACACACACACACACACACACACACACACACACACACACACACACACACACACACACACACACACACACACACACACACACAGACACACAGGTTCATACAATACTAGTAAGACACCTCAGGGTGCCATGCGGCCAATTCTTGGCCATCTGGCCAGTGATGTAGACCTATATGGGACCAGTTACTCGTATATGGAGACCCCTGCATGATAGTCAACAATGTTATGTCAAAACATGCCCATATGGGCATTACCAAATATGGGCATTCCCAGATATGTCCTTAATATTGATTTCATAATATCCTTAATATTGTCCTTAATATTGATAATATAGGAATCTCCATATATGGGTATTAAAAGTATGTTAATTAGTAAAGCCAAGCAGGGCCTTGGCGAGTTAGAGCCTGGGTTTGATTACTGGGGATCTCCATATATGGGCATAAGGGGTCTTTTATTAATATATATCCATATACATATATGGACTTAATATTAACGGAAGGTAGGTTGTAAATTAGAGGATGACACGGGAGTGGATTTTCACTCCTGTCCCGTCCCACTCCCGCAGAAAAAATCCTGTCCCCATCCCAATCCTGGGCCAGAGTAAAAAAATAAATCCTGTCCTGTCCCACTCCTGTACAATGACTCCTGGTCCCATCCCGCTCCTGGTCAAAATCACTACCGTTCACATCCCGCTCCCGAAAAAAAAGAAAAAAAAAAGAAAATCGCGCAGATGTTTTTCTATTTTGATCCATATTATATTTGATATCATGTTTATTATTATATAATGTATAATTTTATAATGTTCGCATTTCAAAGACCTCACCTCCTGTGCAATTTATTTCTGCGATTTGATGAACTGGTCTAGGATGATTCCCGCTCCTGCCCACTCCTGTTGATTGTCATTCCTGTCCCGTCCCGATCCTGGCATTAATACAAATTTGACTCCTGTCCTGCGGGAATCCCACGGGACCCAAGGGATCCATGGGAATTCCTAGTTTAAAGTGCTACCTGTCATCCTCTAGTGTAAATCAGAGTAAAGCAGGCTTTTGGGCCAGTTAGGGCCTGGGATTGATGACATCAGAAAGTGGAACAGGAAGTGATGTCACAGTGACAGTATGGATATCCAGGATTTGATGACTTCACTTCCGTTACGGAAGGACAAGCTACAACATTTCTCATGGTATACTGCAACCTTCGGTCGCAACAATTTGTTTGGAGTAGAAAGCTATAGTCCTGATTAATTCTGAACTTTTCACACATATGATCGCTAAGTGTTGTGGATCAAATCTGAACCTTAAATTGTTGAAACCATTTAACGTTTATGCAAATGAGCAGCGACACATAGCCACTCTGAATGCAAAGCAACAGAGCATCAAATTATTTGAGAAAACAGACTGCATACCAGCTCCTACAGACAAGGAGGAAGAGGATTCATGAAGGTTGGTTGTTGTGGATACAACAGAGGTCACACGGCATACACAGGATGTGAGAAAACAGACTGCATTCACTGAAGAGAAGGAGGGAGGGGATTCATGAAGCATGGTTGTTGTGGATATGGCCATCGTAGCTGTTGTGACAGCAGCTGGAGCACATAGAATGTTAACAGAATAGACTGTATCAAGTCATGTATTCATTTCTAACAGGGAATCAGGGGCGTGCTGGGCCCCTGATTCAGCCCGGGAAAAAGAGTTGGTACCTGGTGTAAACTTTTGATGTGACAATAAAGTTGCAGTTGAAGGTGAACATGATGCAACTCCTAAACAACAAACTAAGGACATTCAGAGTCAAGTCAAGTAAAGCTCAGTATCGTTGTCATCTTCACCCATCATCAACCACATTGACGTCAGTTTCCTCTTTACTGCACGTCAACAGCCTATAGTAGGTCATGCTTGAAACAGCGCGACACTTGACATTATACTCTCTATGTAAAACCATCACTCTAAAATAGTTAAAACATGGATACAACACCATGTAGGACCTGTGGTGGAATCTGAAATCTTCACCATATTGTTTTGTCAACGTTTCAACTGATGTCCCTTGTGCTAAATGCCTGTCAATTGTAGATGTAGTGTATGCTGGTAAATGAATGCTCTGCTATTGATAGGCTTGGGAGGTCATTCTGCTTAGTCCAGTATATTCAGTAGATGTATGCTAATTAAACCTTTTTCATGATAAGCAAGATTAAGAATAATAAACTTGACTAGTAGCTATGAATGAAAAGCAATAAATAAAAATTATCAAACTGAAAAAGCCAATGATAAACAGACTCTCTTTGACTAACTGCTGTATGTCTATTACGGGACACACTGCATACGAAAGATGCGAGTAAACAGACTGCATACCAGTTACTGATGATGAGGAGGGAGAGATCTCATGAAGCATGGTTGTTGTGGATATGGCCATCGTAGCTGTTGTGACAGGAGCTGGAAAAAAATAGAATGGAAACAGAATAGATTGTATTCATTTCTGACACATCAATAATGTTTGTAGTCCTTTCATGATATGGGACATAAAATACAGAACACAGGTGGTATTAATAGTGTAAACATTATATACAGTTCATAATTGAAACACAGTAGTTGACTTACCATCTTTAACATAAAGTTGTACTTGTATGCGTTTATCACTCAGGACAATCCTCTGCAGTCCACAGAAGTAGGTTCCAGAGTCTGACTTGTTGAGTTTAGTGATGGTTACAGATAAAATGTGTCCTGTGTTGTTCAAAGTTATTCCATTGCTTACTTTACTTTTTCCAGGTTCTGCCTCGATCTTGTCTTCATCTGCACTGCATGGACTTTTACAGAAGTACTTTGATTTACTCTCAGTAGGGTTCAAAATCTGGTTGACTTTCCAGTCTGAGCAGGTGAAAGACACATCACCCCCAACATGGCCGGTTATGTTGATAGGTGTTGTCTCACCTACAGTACAAGAGATAGTGTAAACAAGATAGAGATGGCATAGAGTAGATAGACCACTGACTTATAATTAAGTATAATCTTTACTTTAAAATGTAGTATATAAAAAATAAATAAGTTGTCTTTTTTACAATGCATAAAACACAATCAAATTAATAACAGAGAGGTGGACTGGACCATACTAATGCCCACAATAAAAAAAGAAGAAAAAAAACTTACCAAATCCAAACATGTCACACAGACATGGGTCCCCCCACAGAATACTGCACACTAAATAAAAAACCACATCCTATTATTAGATGAGATACCAAACAACGTATTAATTTGACAACATGATGTGAGGAGTGTATTTTTGCAGAAGGATTCTAGATGCTCTACACAACAGTGGACAGACAAAGGATGAGACAGAGACATTGAGAGCATCATACAGACACTCAGAGACAGAGACAACCACACAGGCAGAGAGACACATGAAAACAAGCAGAGGTCACTCACCAGAAAGCAAACAGTAAATGTAGACATTTCTCATGATGACAACGAGCTGCAGGGTGACTTGTCTAGTTCTGGAAGGAGACGATTTGTGATTTCCTCGTGATTTGAAGTTCTTTATAATCTCTAATCTCAAATAATCAATCAGATTATGTGTTTCTCATTATGCTCCACCCTCTTCATCTATTCTCTATACACGCACATGTACTCCTTCTCACACAGACACCCGCCCATGGTTATAGCTTCATTTAAAGCCCTACAAAGTTATGTTTCTTAAATCGAGAATTAATTATTGGATACTCTATTTTGGAACACACTGAATGGTGAACTTTAGAGGATCTTAAAGTGTTACCAAAATATACTGGAATCCTGTATTGCGTTTGTAGGTTACTGCAAAAGGAGCTCAAACGTTATGTTATGACTGAGATGCAACAACCGTAACAGAAGTGTTTGTACCCATGTCTTTACACAAATAATGTTCTTTAATTTTATTTAATTAATTAAATGCTGAAAACATGTAATGACCACAGGACCGAGAGCCACTGTGCAGACTCTGCACTGTAAAGTGAATGAGAATGAGAATGAGAAAGACATGTGATGGCCCTTTTCGTCCATGCCTTACCCCCTGTTTGCCTGTATGTTCTCACTGCAATATCAGTCTGAATTGTTATAAACAGTAGAATCTCTTACCCTGTAACTTTGACATAGCTAACTCCCCCATGTAACAATAATAATCAGGTCCTATATTATCATGGTTTGGTTGGGATGATATCACATGGCACCCATATTATGCTGAGAAAGGTAAGCAACTCGCCACCTGCTTTACAGCTAATTGTATTAATAATAATGGGATGCAGAATAGTAGTGCTGAGGTTATTTTGGAATGCTAAAGTCCCCAGGTACATAACTAATGACAGACACTCGAGACTAAAAAACTAAAAACACAGAATATTATTGTGAAAAATATTCCATTAAAATGTTTTTTTAGAAAATTGTAAACAGTTGTATTCAACTAATTGCACCTCTACTGGTGAAATGAATGAAGTGCGGTATAAAAGTCAGGCAGACACAATGTTCCATTCAAAAGTTTGAATATCCATTTGACTAAACATGTTTTCTATGAAATGTGCTACAAAAATAAAGATGGACTGAACTGAATGGTATTGATTGATTGAATGCTTGCTTGTAAAATGAGAAGCACATACCAAAATGTGCAGTTAGTAAATATTTCCCCCCTAAAATACAGCACATCATGAGGAAAACTTGAGAGAATATCTGTTTTATGACACGTTGAAAATAACTTTATAGGCCTACTCAACGTTTAACCACTTCAACCCCATTATCCCTATTCTGGGGGATCAAAATAGCAGATCTACAAACTCAAAATGTTGTTGTGAGCTTGTAGATCTGCTATTTTTGGCAAAGAGATTTGGTGTAGATTGAAATCACTGTAAGTTCAGTCTATCCTGTATTCATATATTTTGTATAAGACTTTATGAGGTGTGTAATGATATACAGGAATGCAGGCGCAGGTTTCAAGGGTGTTTAATAACTCCAAAACAAAGGTAAGATAGGCAAGAGTAGTCGAATAAGCAAAGTTCAAATAACAAACAAAGGCATACACAGACGGGACCGTGTGGAGCTGCTAGCTCCTAGTCAAACAATACTGCCTGAAGTTGAGTGGAGGAGGGGTGTATATGTTACAGTATGTTTGGGTAACTCAGGACGTTCATTGTAAGAGCGCTTGTTTTGTCGTTCACCACACACCAATCACCACCAGATGGCGACGACAGCCATTCACTAGTGAAGGCGCTGACGTCACTCGTTTGCGACTCTCTTTCTTTATTTACTAGCCTAGCTCGGCAGTGTTTAGCCATTAGCCATTAGCCATTAGCTCCATTGTAGTCACTTGGACAGGGCGTTTATCGTGGGCTTGCCCAGGCCTTACGGCCTGGGCATAAATATAACGATTGCATTGACCACGGCTTCGTAACTCGCACGGCGCTCCGCCGGCCGCGCGGCCCTGGCCCGCTCTTCGCGGCCACTCGCGCCTGCGGCGCTCGGGGGCGAAGAGCAGGACCAAGGTCCGCTGGCCTTCGCGCCACTTGCAATGTCTTGGACAATCGAGCGGCTCCGCCTGGAGGACGTTGTTGTGGCGACCGCTTGTTCCGCCCCGTGCCGCACGGCGAGTGCTCCGTTTCTCGACCGTACTGTTTCTCTAACAAACCGTGACATATATATAGGAGACACTAATGAGGGACAGGTGCGTGGAGTTAATAGGCAGGAGATGAGGAATGAGGACGTGGGCGTGGTCGTGACAAGGTGATTGCCACTCAATGCACTTCGGTTGAAAGGTAATCGATAGGTAAAACAGTCTGAGCGTTGTTTTGCATGGTTTTATCTACAATCCTTCCTCATTGTGTGAGGACTATATTAGACAGACAGGCCCAGGAGGTGTTGTGCACTTTGTTACGACCCAGCATAGGGGCCACCATGCATGTGCAACGCAAACCCAAAATAAGAAAGGTCACCCACACAGGGAAATACACACATGACCCTAGTCATAACACACTATGATGTGACTGGTTCCAGAAGCATACAGTCAGAGTTTTGAACAATAAAGTAGAGTAACAGTAACATGAACAATGGCTTCCTCCCCCTCAGTCGCAAAGAAATGTTGTCCACAACCTCTCAGGTTGAAAAAGGACGAGTAGTTTAGGGACTATGGGACGAAACGGGCAAAAACTGGCAAAAACGACAAAGCTCAATTTAATGTTGGCAGTGTAAACAGAAGAATGAGAATAACAAAATGAATATATTGCAATCTACGTAAATACTATAGCACAGGAAAATAATATGATATAGCAATGCCACGTATTGTGTTTAATATCAACAAAACTATGATTGCACCCAGTGCAAACATTTTCGATTTAGTGGTAAATGTCATGATGAAAATTTAAAATAGCCAATAATATTTTTGTAATATTTGTTCTGTTGCTTTACTGGGCAATGGGAATTTTAGTCTGCAGGATTAGCTTTAAGATCTTTAGGAAGTTGTGCCATTGAATAGAAATCGTCATCAGGAATCACATTGACTGGTGACGCCAGTGAAGAGCTTCGAGACATTTCAGTACCCTGGGCTGGACGCGAATCAACACCGAAAGCGACTTCTTCAGAGGGGAATTCTTCAGCATTGGCATAGATGTTGTTGGTTGGGTCAGCAGTAGTAGGCACGTCGGTCACGTAGATATGATGAGACATGGAGAAAGAGGGGCTCCCGGTTGATAGGTCTTCACCTCTTGCTTCTTCATTTGTATGAATCTGGTAGATAGTAAGAAGGCAGTGTAACACCACAGTCAAACCTCTGAGATGACCACATATATTACTACACACAGAAAAACACTGGGTTAAAAACAACCCAATTTGGGTTGTTTCCCAACCCAACACTGGTTAAATATTGGACATGTTGGGTTATTCATTTAACCCAATGTGTTGGGTTATTTAAAATGTATTATATTTCCTCATTATTATATATTACTATTATGTTGGTGGTTCCTTTTTTAAATTGAAATTTCATCGGTACAACTGATAGTTGTCAATTTAATTAAATAATCACATTATCACAAAGCATGGGCGAAGTGATTCAGCCTATGCCAATCTTCCCTGTTTAGTTACAATATCAACTAATTTATTGATATTGCCAAAATGAGACAATACATGGAAGAATAGCATGGTCACAGAGGCTAAACCTTCTAGAGTCCTCAAAGGTTCTGCATCTAATTTCACCTCTAGGGGGAGGGAGCTCAACCCTAACCTAGCACCCTAGCACTTTAGCTTATGGTTGAAGCTCAAATACTGACAAATCAAATTCTGACATAATGTCAGTCAGCTTGCCTTGGCAGACACTTGGATATGACACTGTGTCATATCCACACAGTGTCATTGACACATTTAGCATTTTTTGCTCCTAAAAGCTTAAAATGCCACTGGAAATGCTTTACCCAGCATGCTTTGCATTGTATGCAAAGCAATGGTGACCAAGGTATTTACCCAACGTGTTGGGTAGTCCAAAATAACTCAACAAATTCTATGGAAATTACAACCCAACAGCTAATAACACCATACCCAACAGAAATAACTCAGCGAATTGGGTTATCAGAATACCCATTTGCATGAAAACAACCCAATTAAATAACCCAATAGGCTTAACCCAGCCAAAACAACCCATAATTTTTTAGTGTGTACTACAATTATACTGCTGGAAACAGTAGGCTATGGTCTTCAAGTTCAACAGAGTTGTGGATCTTTTTGAGCGGTGCCTGCCTCTCCAACATTTGACCGAGTGTGTATGTACATAGTATGGCCTCGCCTTACTGTAGTTTGGTCTTGCCTGTAATGAGCTAAGAATAGCCTGCATAGTGCTAGGGAAAAGCAACTGAGCAGCGACTTGCTCAAGGACACGTCAACACTATAGTAAGCCAAGAGGAGCCGGGGATCGAACCAGCAACCTGTTGCCAAACATTTGTTCTTCGTATTCTTAAGCCAATTCTCAAGGTCCCGCTCTAGCTATTTGGTTATATATATATACCGGTATATCTTATTTATATATTATTTATATATTATTTATAATATTATATATCTTAACCTACGTGCAGTGAGGACACCCACCAGGAAATGTCAGGTTTAGAACCGGAAAGAGTTTGGTTTAACCTTCATTTAATCAGCAAGTCACTCTGAGATTAGAACTTCTGGGAACTCAGATTGCTCTGAGATTAACCATTCACCATTTCAGCCATTTGAAAGACATTTGAAAGAACAGATACGGTAAAAACAATATAGGCCTACAGTAAAAACAATAGGAGAGCACTCACCTCTCCATCATCTGCAGTAGGGTTCCTGGCACTGAGGATGACCACTGGAAAATATATGCATAAAATAAAATAATGAAATAGTGATTTGTGTGTGTGTGTGTGTGTGTGTGTGTGTGTGTGTGTGTGTGTGTGTGTGTGTGTGTGTGTGTGTGTGTGTGTGTGCGCGTGCGTGTGCATGTGCGTGCGCATGTGCATGAGTCACCTTGTGGTTTTCTGGTTCTCCTCATGTAGAACACCAGCAGAGCCACCGGCGCTGTCACAGCTAGTGCAACAGCTAAAAAGGCAAGCCAACCTAGAAGTGAAGACACATTGACAGACAGCATGACATACTGTATGTACATATAGGTTACTATACAGACAAACCTACAGACTGTATGTAAGATGCCTCAGGGCGACATGCGACCTCGCCCTAAAGGCTTGCCTACTCAGTTATTTGTTATGTGAAAGTCCTATGATGTCTATGACATCTGACATCATACCCCTTTATGCCCATACATGGAGATTGATTGTGGTACAGTATGTGGCCGATGTGGCCTCCATATGGGCATTCCCATAAGTCCTGTTAGATATGGGCTTAATATTGATGACATCAGGGAACTCCATATATGGGAATAAAAGGGAGTCTGTTAGTGTGCCATCACAGTGAAGCCAGAGCGTGATGTCAGAGCGGTAAACCCAATTCTGTTAAGAGTGCTTCCCCTGACATCACAGTGATGTCAGAGCATGATGTCACAGTGATTGCGACCGTCAGGGAGCAGTTTACTATGAAAACCTCCACCGTCCGTCCGTCCGTCCGTCCGTCCGTCACACGTCACACGTCACACCTTTGCCCTGCTCATATCTCCGCATCAGTATGACATCACACCACATGTGTACACAAACCTTTGTGTACGTTGCTGTGGCAACAGTCTGTTGTTGCTGGTTTGTTAGTGTACGTTAGCAACCACCTTAGCAACCATGGTTTTACCCTAGCAACCAACTGTTTACCCTAGCAACCAACTGTTTACCATAGCAACCATGTTTTTTTACCCTAGCAACCAACTGTTTACCATAGCAACCAGATACGCAGAGCAGGGATCTCCATATATGGGCATAAACAGGTGACATCACACTGATGTCAGATACTCAGAGCAGGGATTTCTCCATAATATATGGGCATAAAAGGGATTCTGTTAGGGATCTCCATATATGGGCATAAAAGGGATTCTGTTAGGGATCTCCATATATGGGCATACAAGGGATTCTGTTAGGGATCTCCATATATGGGCATAAAAGGGAAGGGATTCTGTTAGGGATCTCCATATATGGGCATAAAAGGGATTCTGTTAGGGATCTCCATATATGGGCATAAAAGGGATTCTGTTAGGGATCTCCATATATGGGCATAAAAGGGATTCTGTTAGGGATCTCCATATATGGGCATAAAAGGGATTCTGTTAGCTGTTAGTGATCTCCATATATGGGCATAAAAGGGATGCTGTTAGGGATCTCCATATATGGGCATAAAAGGGATTCTGTTAGGGATCTCCATATATGGGCATGAAAGGGATTCTGTTAGGGATCTCCATATATGGGCATAAAAGGGATTGTATCCCAGATGATGCCCTGTTAGGAGATCCACACTAACAGAATCCATATATGGTCCTACCGACAGCTGCTATAAGCCAACCCTGGCGATAAGGTCTGAGTCGAAGAAATGCTTCCTTCCTGGCAAGAATTGCCCCTTTATACTGTAGGGCTTGTTTGTGTATTGTATGACATCACGCCACATCATCGGCTGAGGACTGTGTGATGTCATCATATCTCCATATATGGAGACATAAGTTGCTCATGCCCAAATATGGGCTGGTGAGGTCAGACTTAGTGTGATGCGTAGGTTATCTCCATATATGGAGATTCAACTTCAATGAGTAACCATGGCAAACTGTCAACTGCCCGTATGTCTTGATAATTGGTAAAACACATTTTTTGGCCTATTTGTGGAGATAAGCGACCAACGGTCGCTTATCTCCCGATTAGGGAGTCTTACTGGTGTGTCAGGGGAACCACATTGTTAGGCGTGACCTAGATATGCAGACAAGATGTGCTGGTTTTCATAGTTAATGCGACCTATGGTCGCAACCAGTAAGACTCCCTAATCGGGAGATAAGCGACCGTTGGTCGCTTATCTCCACAAATATCACAACCTCCACCTCTCACGTCATACGGGTAGCCATAGTTACACCTGGAATGTTGAATCTCCATATATGGAGATAACCTACGCATCACACAAAGTCTGACCTCACCAGCCCATACTTGGGCATGGACGACTTATATCTCCATATACGGAGATGGCCATATATGGAGATACGATGACATCACAGAGTCCACAGCTGATGATGTGGCGTGATGTCATACAATACACAAACAAGCCCTATATAAAGGGGCAATTCTCACCAGGGAAGAGAGCATTGCCTGGAATGTTGAATCTCCATATATGGAGATAACCTACGCATCACACAAAGTCTGACCTCACCAGCCCATACTTGGGCATGGACGACTTATATCTCCATATACGGAGATGGCCATATATGGAGATACGATGACATCACAGAGTCCACAGCTGATGATGTGACGTGATGTCATACAATAAACAAACAAGCCCTATATACTGATGCGATACGATGACATCACAGAGTCCACAGCTGATGATGTGGCGTGATGTCATACAATAAACAAACAAGCCCTATATACTGATGCGGAGATATGAGCAGGGCAAAGGTGTG
This sequence comes from Nannobrachium achirus, assembly GCF_963921795.1. NCBI lineage: Eukaryota > Metazoa > Chordata > Actinopteri > Myctophiformes > Myctophidae > Nannobrachium > Nannobrachium achirus. The sequence goes on from NC_137812.1 coordinate 14,394,666, forward strand.
ACGTGTGACGTGTGACCGACCGACCGACCGACCGACGGACCGACCGACGGACGGACGGCCGGTAGAGGTTTTCATAGTAAACTGCTCCCTGACGGTCGCAATAAATGCGAGAAGTCTCTGCGTGTCTGTCTGTCTGTCTGTCTGTCTGTGTGTCTGTGTGTCTGTAATCCGCGTATCTCGAGAACCGTTCGTCCCACCGGCTTCAGATTCGGCACGCGCGTTCCCCGCCGCGGCACGGAGTGCAGTGCCGGGTCTCGACCCGACCCGACGCGCGGTTTTCCCGAACCGGTGCGAAACGTTCGGAATCTCCTTATGCGGGGTTGATTGTTGACATCAGGCTGTCCCGGAGGAAATCGGCGCAAGCGCTGACTCATTGTGACATCACTCATAAAAGGCTCTGACATCACGTACGCCACATGAGTCAACAAAAAATCTCTGAATATCTCCATATATAGCATATATGGGCATAAAAGGGCATAAAGGGACACAGACAGACGGATACAGAGATCTCCATAAATGGGCATAAAATGGACGCAAATGGCATATATGGGCATAAAATTTACGCAGAATCACAAAGATCTCCATATACGGGCATAAAGGGACACAGACAGACAGATACAGAGATCTCCATATATGGGCATGAAATGGACGCAAATAGACAGATATCTCCATATATGGGCATATATAGGCATAAAAGGGCATAAAGGGACACAGACAGACGGATACAGAGATCTCCATAAATGGGCATTAAATGGACGCAAATGGCATATATGGGCATAAAATTTACGCAGAATCACAAAGATCTCCATATACGGGCATAAAGGGACACAGACAGACAGATACAGAGATCTCCATATATGGGCATGAAATGGACGCAAATAGACAGATATCTCCATATATGGGCATATATGGGCATACAATGGACCCAGAACTATATCTGCAGTGATCTCCATATATGGACATAAAATGGACGCTGACAGACAGACAGACAGATAACAGATATCTCCATATATGGGCATAAATGGACACAGGCAAACAGATGGTCAAAACGGGTCCTATGACAACAGGTATAATGGGGTTTGCATTAAAGGGCGGGGCATTCATTCCCTATTTACATCGTTCCCGAGTTGGCCAGGTCGCCGACTAGACGCTGGGCCGCCCGAAGGGCGGCCCAGCTTCTAGTAATGTAAATTGCCCAGTTTGGGAATTAAGACCACAACTCAAACAAGTATTGTGTCAGGAATTATTTGATGAGGTAAATATCTATATATTTCTTTACATGTATTTATTGCAACCGGTCGCAGTTAACTATATACTACTATCCGGCTGTCCGTGTATCTCTGTAGGTCACGCCTGACACTGTGGTTCCCCTGACACATCACTGTGACATCACAGCTGTGATGTCAGGGGAACCACTCTTAACAGAATGGGTTTGCCGCTCTGACATCACACTCTGGCTTCACTGTGATGGCACACTAACAGAAACCCTTTTATGCCCATATATGGAGTTCCCTGATGCCATCAATATTAAGCCCATATCTAACAGGACTTCATGGGAATGCCCATATATGGAGGCCACATCGCCACAAACCACGATAACAAAATCCATATATGGTCAACACAAATGGCCAAGACAGCCCATATCTGTGTGGCTGGTTCTACAGACAGGGATCTCCATGTATGGGCATAAAAGGGTATGATGTCAGATGTCATAGACATCATAGGACTTTCACATAACGAATAACTGAGTAAGCATGTTTGGGCTCTCACAGCATATCACCATACACAGTACATGGATCTCCATATATGGGTACCAGATGGCAAAGAATTGGCGGAACCTCGCCCTTGGTCGCATGTCGCCCTGAAGCATCTTACTAGTATTTATGTACTGTAACTCATACGCAGTCATACAACATAATTTCACCCTCTCCTTTGTACCGGGTGTAAACATTTGATGTGACAATAAAGTTGCAGTTCAAGTTGAAGTTGAAGGTGAACATGATGCAACTCCTAAACAACAACTTAAGGAAATTCAGAGTCAAGTCTAAGAATAATCGATGATCTAAAGTAAAGTTCAGTATCGTTATCATCTTCACCCATCATTAGCCACATTGACGACAGTTTCCTCTTTACTGCACATCGACAGCCTAAAGTAGGTCATGCTTGAAACAGTGTAACACTTGACATTATACTCTCTATGTAAAACCATCACTCTCTAAAATAGTTAAAACATGGATACAACACCATGTAGGACCTGTGGTGGAATTTGAAATCTTCACTTCTTCTTGAACACCATCTACACAATATTGTTTTGTCAACGTTAATACTGATGTCCCTTGTGCTGAATGCCTGTCAATTGTAGATGTATATACTGGTAAATGAATACTCTGCTATTGATGCGGACAAGCTTCTGACAATCATTCTGCTTAATCCATTCAGTAGATGTAGGCTAAGTATACCTTTTTCATGATGGGAAAGATTTAAAAAAAAAATTACAGTAGCTATGAATGAAAAGCAATGAAGTGCATCACAAAAATAAAAATTATCAAACTAAAAAAGCCAATAATAAACAGACTCTTTGACCATCTGCTGTATGTCTATTACAGGACACACTGTATACAAAGGATGTGAGTATAAGCAGACTGCATACCAGCTACTGATGAGGATTCATGAAGCATGCTTGTTGTGGATATGGCCATCGTAGCTGTTGTGACAGGACCTGGAAAGAAATAGAATGGAAACAGAATATAATGTATGCAAAGTCATGTATTCATACATTTGTTTTCTAAGCATAAGTTGACGCATCAATAATGTTCGTAGTCCTTTCACCATAAGCATAACATACAGTAGACAGGCAGTATGAATAGTGTAAACGCTGGTAGGCTACAATTGAAACACAGTAGTTGAAGACTTACCATCTTTAACATAAAGTTGTACTTGTAGACGTTTATCACCAATGTACTTCCTCTGCAGTCCACAGAAGTAGGTTCCAGAGTCTGACTTGTTGAGTTTAGTGATGGATATAGATAAGTTTTGTCCTGTGTTGTTCAAAGATATTCTATTTCTTACTTTAGTATTTCCAGATTCTGCCTTGATCTTGTCTGCATCTGCACTGCATGGACTTTTACAGAAGTACTTTGTTTTACTCCCAGTAGGGGTCACTTGGTAGACATTCCAGTTTGAGCAGGTGAAAGACACATCACCCCCAAGATTGCCGGTTATGTTGATGGGTGTTGACTCCACAGTAGGCTTGATCCACCTTGCTGTACAAGAGGTAACCAAATATAATCAAGATAGAAAGGGTATATAGCAGACAGACCACTGACTTATACTTAACTATAATATTTACTTTAAAATGTAATATTTTGAAACGTACAATTAGCTTGTCTTTATTAAAAGGCATGAATCACAATCACAAAATAAAAGAGAGGCATACTGGACCATACACTAATTCCCATCCTAAACGTAATACCCTGATTATACTAGAGCTGTGGACTTAAAAGGATCCCTGGCTAGTAGGCCGTAATACATCATAATAAACCTCCTTAACCAAAATATAGCATTTAAAACACATAAAATATCTTCTTTTGAAGAAAAAAGTTCATATTTTCAACCCATGGGCATGGGGGAGCCATTGCAGCGTCCGTTGCAACTAGTGATGACGTCATAAACTCTGCTTGGGTGGTCGAGACAAATGGAATGTCTATGGAATGTCAAAATACACATTCTCTTTACAATATTTAAAACATTGTCTTGATGCTCAGATTAACCTTAGGAAGTAGTGTGATGCTTTTCTGTTCTGTTCATATCCGATTTTTTGCTGTGCCTGTAAAGTGTTTTAATTCAACATTTAAAACTTCTTCACACGGTTTCATGGCCACCATTTTAACAGTACCTTTATTTTACCAACGGCATCGATGTCGCCCTTTTCACTATTCATTGGAAACATAAGACTGTGGAATGAATTGGGAAAAGGGCGATGCCGCTGGTCAAATAAAGGTACTGTTAAAATGGCGGCCATAAAGCCATGTAAACAAGTTTGAAATGTTGAATTAAACACTTTACAGGCACAGCAAAATCGTACTTGATATGAACAGAACAGAAAAGCATCACACTACTTACTATAGGTTAATCTGAGCATCAAGACAATGTTTTAAATATTGTAAAGAGAACGTGCGTTTTGACATTCCATAGACATCCCATTAGTCTCGAGCACCCAAGCAGAGTTTGCGATGGCTCCCTCATGGGTTAAAAATATGATTTTATGAGTTTTAAATGCTATAGGCCTATATTTTGGTTAAAGAGGGTTATTTGTCCGTTGTCTCCTTAGGCGCGGCAGAGGGAGAGCAGAAACATTACATAGGCAATTGGCACTGGGTGAAGAAATGGGTTACAAAATCGTGGGATAAAAATTAAGAAAAAATAAAAAATAAAATAAAGAGGGTTATTATAGCGTAGTATGGCCTACATGGCGTACTAGCCAGGGATCCTTTTAAGCAGTGACCACTGATCACCACCTGATAAAAAAAAAACAATTAATATACTAGATCACCCCACATAAGCACACATACACATGATAGCAATTCATAAAACCCTGTTAACATAAATAAATACTAGGAAGCATCCACATGAGCAGAGCACTCACCAATGTCGACCACAGACTCAATCAGGCCTGGAAGATTAAAGACTAAAGAAAACCACAATTTAGTATTAGATGACATACCAAACAACATATTAATTTGACAACATGATGTGAGGAGTGTATTTTTGCAGAAGGATCCTAGATGCTCTACACAACAGTGGACAGACAAAGGATGAGACAGAGACATTGAGAGCATCATACAGACACTCAGAGACAGAGACAACCACACAGGCAGAGAGACACATGAAAACAAGCAGAGGTCACTCACCAGAAAGCAAACAGTAAATGTAGACAATTCTCATGATGACAACGAGCTGCAGGTGACTTGTCTAGTTCTGGAAGGAGAGGATTTGTGACTTCCTCATGTAACAGAGTTCTTCATAATCTCTGCTAATAATAATCAACTAGATATGTGTTTCTCATTACGCTCCACCCTCTTCCTATACATGCACATGCACTCCTTCTCACACAGACACCCAGCTGTGGTTAGCTTCACTTAAAGCCCTACAAATGTTTCACTCTCAAGTCATTTGTATAGTGAGGACTGCTTTTACAAAAACAATTGCTGGTACAAAATGAATACAAAATATTAGCAAACATATTTTGTTTCTTAAATCGAGAATTCATTACTGGATCCTGTATTTGGAAAACACTGAATGGTGAACTTTAGATGACCTTAAAGTGTAACCAAAATATATGGAAGCCTGTATGAGTTTGTAGGCTGCTGCAAAATGAGCTTGAACTTATGTTATGAGACGCAACAACCTTGTCAAAGACATCTCTAATGTGTAATAGAAGTGTTTGTACCTATTTCTTTACACAATAATGTTCTTTAATTTTATTTAATTAAATGCTGAGAACATGTAATGAACGCAGGGCCGAAAGCCACCGTGCAGTTTCTGCACTGTAAAATGAATGAGAATGAGAAAGATATGATTATTTGAAGTATTTAAAAATGTTTTTCTAGATGGTAAAAAAAGAGGAAAAGAAGTTTAACTGCAGTGTCAGTGTCTACCTAAGACCAACATCAGTTGGCAGCAGATTACATCTTTTACAAAGTGTGAGGTATTATCTCAAAACGACATGATTATTACACTAAAACAGCAAGTGTTTAAACAGTGCTGGATGTACTTCAATATGGTGTGTGTGCGTGCGTGCGTGCGTGCGTGCGTGCGTAGGACTGGACACTTGTGACCATGGACTGCTGAGTGACATGCATGTATCATGAGGATATATCTATGAGTTTTAAATGTAACCTTTAATGCACTTTATTTTTTTAACAATGAATATCCAAAACATTTCCAGAATATTTCATCCAATTTCCAGGCCTTTATACAAATCACAATAATGAGTCTCTTACACCTACATTATATGCAATGCCCAAAGACAGGTAGTGTAGCAAAAATAAAGCATATAATGGTATTATGGTATAATTCCATTCCATATTGGATACTACAGTAGTTATATCATGACTGGGAGTTCAATTGCTTACGCTTCATCACCAACGATTCACATAATATATGAATAGTTACAGTAGGTTGCACTACACAGGTTGTGTCACGTGACAAAGGAACAGATCTACAAGTTAACTACACGTCATGATGCAGCACTCTGAGAGCTTGTAGATCTGTTCTTTCTGTCACATACATTTGGCTGCAATCATGCAACAATGCATAGCTAAATATTTTTCCAGTACTGGAAAAGTATTTTTCTAATTTCAAAATATGTCCAGGAATTTCATGATGTTGGAACCCTGTGTGTCTCTGTATGGTTTCCCTGTGTGTGGACATAAATACATAAATAGTTAAACTGTGTGTCACTGTGATAAGGTGGGATAGCAGTTTTGTTGACTGGTTTTTAATATACATTATATTTAAAACACCAACTTCAGTGTTAAAAGTGTCAAGGTTTTTGAACAAATAACTAATGCACGTGATGAGATGTCTCCACTGCAGGAGGATGACCACAGAAATGATATGTAAATAAGGTCATACTGCCCAGGACATTGGATAACGCCAAGCCATCTGTCCTTCTGGGCCCAAGACACGAAAACATCTGGTATCTGTTATGTTCTACATTGTCATGTTAAACTGTCCAATGAATGCTTGACAAGACTATTTTCCCTGTACCGACTGAAGTATATTTGTGAAATGATGTTACCGGTACATTGTATTCAATTTCAGATTGAGAAAGAAAAGAGAAACATGTTTATTGTACTGTACCACTGGACATCTATTCTGTATGCCCATTGATTTAATAATGAGCATACAATGTGGTCCCCTTTATTGTGTGGAAGTGAATTTAATCATTTTTGGGGAAACTGATTCACATGGGATATAAAAATATTTCCATCAAAGCACCGATTGCCCTCGCAGCCTCACAGGAAGATTCAGGAACTTAAGTGCAAGAGAATGATGTTGTCCACTGAAGATTATCACAATGCTGCTTCATACTGTAGTAGTGAAGGAGATGAATGCACAATATACAAATTCAGTGTAAATCTATAGCAGTGTTCAATAGTGTGTTATGGAAAATCAACCAACCGACCATGCTGAACTGACTCATGGTTCTGAGAAAAATAGGAAGGAGGAACACACACAGGTCTCAGTTAAAAGAAGTTTTTTTTTTTAATAAAAAGAAAATCAGTACAAATGAATAATGTAGGTGCAAAGGAAAATAAGAGCCAGTTGAATGGGAAAAAAATCTAATATTTTCAAAAGATGAATGAATGAATGAATTTAAAAGAAATTCAAACATATTTCGAAATAATTTAACATACAGTTTTAAACATCTAAGAGATTCCATAAAATAGAAGAAAAAATACAGGGAGTAGTGAAAATATCTGATCTGCAAGCTCACAACGTGTCACATGTTGCTCATACGTTTTGTGAGCTTGTAGATCTGCTATTTTCACTAGTTTCCGTCTCGCATGCCAAGAGAATACATTTCTCTTTTGGGTCTCAAGCTAAAAGGTTTGTGAATCCCTGTTTAGACCGGCAACCTAGATGAAACTCCTCCGCTAATTATCTCACACAACCAACACAGCAATCCATTAATAATGTGGTGATTATTTTAGTCATATTTTGAATACCAAAACATTCGCCCCCCAAAGCACAGTCACCTCGGGGGAAATCAGGCTCTATTCACCCGGTATTCCTAAACGTAACATCAGTAATGCCTAAACCTAACCTTATTCCTAAAGTTAAACTCAGTAAAACTTTGCCAAAACCTAAACTTATTCATAAACTTAACCTCAGTAAAATTATGCCTATAACCTTAAACGTATTCCTAACCTTGTCCTCAGTGAAACAAATGCAAGAATACAAGCTAGATACCGTATACAGCTAAAATAAATGGAGGGAGCGTGCTTTGGGTCGAGCCTTCCAGTTATGGGTGATGTGGTGGTATTATCACTTCATAGACTTGATTCTGATCCATGGTGGCTGATTGGAGGCTCTCATAGACGGAGGCTGGTCCTGTGGTCTGACCAGTAGCCCCTGGTTGGAGGTTCTGATAGTCTGGACCACCGGTCTGACAAATATAGAGGAGGGGAAGGGGAAAGTCTCATAATCGGTCAAGTACATTTGCACATACCCAGTAATGTGTCCTCTGCATTTAACCCCTCCTAACTGTCAGCCATGGGAAGCTATTGATCAGCAACCAGGGAAGGTTATATATATATATATATATATATATATATATATGTTACAGTCAGTTTGGTAACTCAGTTAGATTGTGGTAAGAGCGCTCGTTTTGTAGTTCACCACACACCAATCACCACCAAATGGCGACAACAGCCCATGCAACAGCCATTCACTAGTGTAGGCGCTGACGTCACTCGTTTGCGACTCTCTTTCCTTGTTTATTTACTAGCCTAGCTCGGCTAAGTTTAGCCATTAGCTTACTATGCCTAACTCTAACCCTAACCCTAACCTTAACCTCAGTAAAACTATGCCTAACCCTAACCCTAACCCTAACCCTAACCCTAACCTCCGTGGGCCGACGCTACGTTGTTGTTGCCTTTGTTGTGGATCAAAGCGACCGCTTGTTCCGCCCCGCGCCGCACGACGAGCGCTCCGTTTCTCGATCTAACAGTTTCTCTATCTAACCGTGACATATATATATATATATATATATATATATATATATATATATATATACATATATTTGTTTTTTTGAGCGGTCGTACTTAGCTTGAGTGTGTGTGTAGGTTACAATGTGTGTGGGCGTGTGCGGGTGCACCAGAGCAAAGAACAATGAAGAATCACCAGGAAAGAATTATCAATCATAATACCTCTCCATCATCTTGTGTCGGGTTCCTGGCACTGAAGATGACCACTGGAAAATATAATATGCAAAACATGATAATCAAATTGATATGAAACACATTTTGTGTCTGGGAATTCCCCCTGGCATTATTTACTTTACTGGCCAACAATCTCCCTATTCCAAACATCAAAGTGAAATCCTGTCCTAAAAGCAACCTTAGTTATAATGTACTGTATATAAAAATCTCTTAATTCCCCAGAGACACAAAGACTGGGTCATCAAGGCTTCCCTTTTGGGTTTATTTCACTCTCTATTTCACTCTCTGCGTGGCCAGACTGTTGCCTGAACTTGCCTCCCACAATTTTCAAATACTCCGTCACAAGCAGTACATGTAGACATTTCTCAAGAGATGATGATGACGATTTTTTTTACAATGTGTGCTAATAATAATCATTTTTTTCTCTCTATATATATATATATATATATATATATATATATATATATATATATATAATTTTTTTTAAACCAGGGGTCAGCAACCAATAAAAACAATAAAAACATGGCACTTCAATTTGCACCTTATTTGCTGTAAATTAGGTCACTTCATTTAATTGACCACATTTAAAACACATTTGGTTTTAAAATAAAACTTGTGTCTCTCACACTTCTGCCAGTGTGCCAGTGATCACCCTCCCCTGTGCCAATGTTGGCACCCGTGGCTAAGGTTGCTTACCCCTGCTCTAAACTCTACCACACACAAACACCCACTCGGGGTTAGCTCGACTTAAAGCCTTACAAAGTTATGTTTCACTTTCATTTGAATAGAGTGAGGCCTGCTTTTACAAAATAATTGCTGGAACAAAATGAATACATGATGGTTCTCATTGACTGATGTTAGCTTTGTTTCTTTACATAGATTATTTACCGGATCCTGTATTTGGAACACACTACATTTTGAACTTAACATAACATTCAAGTGCTACTAAATAGACTGGTAGTCTGCATTAATTTATGCTGCAATCGAGTTTTGGTCGACCAACTTTCTAGTTTCTAGCCTTTCTACCAGAAATGTCTTTCTGTGTGTGTGTGTGTGTGTGTGTGTGTGTGTGTGTGTGTGTGTGTGTGTGTGTGTGTGTGTGTGTGTGTGCGTGCGTGTGCGCGTGCGCGCGTGCGTGTGTGCGTGTGCGTGTGTGTGTGTGTGTGTGTGTGCAACTGTGCTTGCTTGCGTGCATAAGTGTGTCTGTGTGTCACCTTGTGGTTTCCTGATTCTCTTTATGTAGAACAGCAGAGCCACCACTGTCACTGCTAGTGCAGCAGTCACTGTTGCTGCTAGTGCAGCAGTTAAACCGACAAGCCAACCTAGAAGTGAACATAATTGAGTTAATCTTCTGGTATGGTAGACACGTGACACAAACAGCATGACATGCACGTACAAAGTGGTGGACACTACCCAATACATTTACTTGGATACTGTACTTAAGTACAGATTCTGAGGATTTGTACTTTACTTGAGTATTAGATTTCTTTGATACTTATTATTAATCTTACTCGAATACATTTCCAAGACAAATATTTGTACATTTCTAGGAATGTTACAGAGTACTGTTTGTTTGTTTTTCCTAAAATGCTATTGGTCACACACTGTGTTCGTCAAAGAAGGAAACCTATCACAGTACACGCTCTCCACTGGGATCTACGTAAAAGCGGGTATACGTCCTCCCCTACCCATATAAGGATAGCAATGCTCTCTCTTTATCAACTCAAAACAAGCCCGCGACAACAGACAAAACAGTGTATATTTTCAAATGCTTTGTTGCCGAAGAAAAACAACATCCCTGCTTACAACAACTCCACGTCCAAGGTCCTATAAATTAATTGTGAAAAATTACAGTATTTCATTGATGTTAAAAATAGGAAACGTGCGGTACCCGCTGGACGCAGGCGCATACCACCTATAGGCTCTAACGCCTGACAGCGTGTCACGGGTTCGAATCCCGTTCCCGAAGACCTTTGCTGCATGTCTCTCCCCATCTCTCTCCCCATTGCAGTCTACTGTCATGAGAACTATAAAAAATATTGTTTTCAATTGAAGTGGATGGCAGTGTCCGCACCACACCGATAAAGCTGCCAAAATTGATATGAACGCCAACATACCGTTATCATTATCGCGTCCGGTTGGAATGAAGATTAAGACTAATTGAGGCTACAAACACCATACAACACCATGTAGGACCTGTGGTGGAAGTTGAAAGTGTAATCTTCACTATACAAACACCATTTATCTGTATACCATATTGTTTTGTCAACGTTCCAACTGATGTGCCGTGTGTTTATTTTTGTTTTGTTTTACTGCGACCACAGGTCGTACTTAACTATGAAAACCATCACAGCTTGTCAGTAACGCATGTCAGAGACCGGGTAACGCCTCAAAGTCTATAGCTGACCTATGACAACACATTGTTGTGACATCACATTGTGACATCACATTTCGTCCTTGTCCCTTGTATGGACATCATATATGGAGATCCCTGATGTCATTGGGCCCATATATCTTGGAATGCCCATATATGGACATATTGTGTGAGTCTCATGTGGTATATAACATGGGTTAGGGTTAACTAACTGCTGTGTGTCTATTACAGGACACACTGCGTACAAAGGATGTGAGAAAACAGACTGCATACCATTCACTGAAGAGAAGGAGGGAGGGGATTCATGAAGCATGGTTGTTGTGGATAGTTAACATGTTAACATTATATACAGTTCATATTTGAACACAGTAGTCGAAGACTTACCATCTTTAACAAAAAGTTGTACTTGTAGACGTTTATCACCAAGGATCTTCCTCTCCAGTCCACAGAAGTAGGTTCCAGAGTCTGACTTGTTTAGGTTAGTGATGGTTACAGATAAGTGTCGCCCTGTGTTGTTCACAGATATTCTATCGCTTATATGAATTATTCCAGATTCTGCCTTGATCTTGTCTTCATCTGCACTGCATGGACTTTTACAGAAGTACTTTGTTTTACTCTCGGTAGGAGTCACTTCGTAGACATTCCAGTCTGAGCAGGTGAAAGACACATCACCCCCAACATGACCGGTTATGTTGATAGGTGTTGAGTCCACAGTAGGCTCACCTACAGCACAAGAGATAACCAAATGTAACCAAGATAGAAATGGCATAGAGCAGATAGACCACTGACTTATAAATAAATATAATATTTACTATAAATTGTAGAATATAAAAAAATAAGTTGTCTTTTTTACAGTGCATAAAGCACAATCAAATTAATAACAGAGAGGTGGACTGGACCATACTAATGCCCACCTTAATAAACTGAATACCAAGCACTCACCAAATTCAATGCCTTGAACTTTACGCATACCGGTACACGGGTCCCCCCACAGAATGCTGCACACTAAAGAAAAACACATTCTACTTTTAGATGAGATACCAAACAACGTATTAATTGACTATGTGAGGAGTGTATATTTGCAGAAAGATTCTATATGCAGTGGACAGACAAAGGATGAGACAGAGACATTGAGAGCATCATACAGACACTCAGAGACAGAGACAATCACACAGGCAGAGAGACACATGAAAACAAGCAGAGGTCACTCACCAGAAAGCAAACAGTAAAGGTAGACGTTACTCATGATGACAACGAGCTGCAGGTGACTTGGCTAGTTTTGGAAGGAGAGGATTTGTGACTTCCTTGTGTTATGAAGTTCTTTATAATCTCTGCTAATAATAATCAAACAGATATGTGTTTCTCATTATGCTCCACCCTCTTCCTCTATGTTCTATACATGCACATGTACTCCTTCTCACACAGACACCCAGCCATGGTTATAGCTTCACTTAAAGCCCTACGATGTTATGTTTCACTTTCATTTGTATGGAGTGAGGACTGCTTTTACAAAAACAATTACTGGTACAAAATTAATACAAATGTTGGACCCCTCACCCCACTGACTGATAGTAGCAAACATATTTTGTTTCTTAAATCGAGAATTAATTCCTGGATCCTGTATTTGGAACACACTGAATGGTGAACTTTAGATGTCCTTAAAGTGTTTACCAAAATATACTGGAAGCCTGTATGAGTTTGTAGGCTACTGCAAAATGAGCTCTAACTTTATGTTACGCAACAACCTTATCAAAGACATCTCTAATATGTAATAGAAGTGTTTGTACCTATGTCTTTACACAAATAATGTAAATCTAAATGTTTTTTTTTAATACTTTCTGTGTGTGTGTGTGTGTGTGTGTGTGCGTGCGTGCGTGCGTGCGTGCGTGCGTGCGTGCGTCAGTCAATCAATGAATCAACCAACCAATCAACCAACCAACCAACCAACCAAAAGTGAAAAAGAGACTCATGATTCAGACAAAAATATCTGGATGACAAAAGGTTGCTCAAAAGAACATTTTATTTTATATGTATATGAAAATTAATAATTGTTTATAAAGATAAAGAAAATTAACCAAAATTCAAGATGATAAATGATGTACAGTAAGTGCATTTGTGAATGGAAAATCAGAACCACTTGAATAATAAATAAAACCAAACTAGCACTACATGTGGGAGCGAACAGCTAAATAGTTTCTCCAGACCAGTCACCCAGGAATTCCTGAAAGAAGAGCATGTGAGAGAAGTCTCCCATCAAGGCTTTCTGACCTGGCCACCTACCATCCTAGTCCACTATTACTACTATACTGTAGGTCCCCTCCTTTTCTCCCTGTTCACCAAATATTTTTGCCGAAAGCAGCCGGCCTACAAGCTCACAACGCGTCTAGTTGCAATGCGCCGTGAGATTGCAGATCGGCTATTTCCGCTGAATGTTCGCCCCATAATAGGTGCACGAGGACTAATGTGGCTGAGATCTTTAGATAGCTGCTTCATTGAATAAAAATCGTCCTCTGGAATCGTTGAATAAAAATCCTCATCAGGAATCACATCGGCTGATGGCACCAGTGAAGCGCGTTGAGACATTTTAGCATCTTGGTTTGGATGCAGATCAACACGGAAAGTGACTTGGCTTTCTCCAGAGGGTAGTACAGCAATGTAGGTCGGATCTGGATCTGGGAGCATGTATTCGTTAACATCAGCATAGATGTTGGAGGTTGGGTCGACAGTGGGCATGTTGATGGCCGCGTAGACATGGGACACGTGTGTCTAGAATAAAAGAAGAACATGGGGTAACAACATAATGAAACAACTGAGAAAAAAGCACTCGTAGAGTATTAATTTGTACTCTCTCAGAGTTACAGACCCGTAAAAGTCCATTTGGTTCCTATCTATCATTATCTGAGGACCCCTTCATTCAAAGAGAACATACTCCAAATGGTTCAAAAACAACAATCAATTTACTTTGGGTATGCTATGTATAGGTGTTTTTTTTATTTATTATTATACAGGATTGATAACAGGTTTTAACCTATCTCATGTGGATGGTATAGGCCTATAGGAGCAGTGGATGTCTACAAAAATGTGATTCTGCAAAAAAGTTGGTTGCAGTGTCACAAGTTGTACCATTAATATTACATAATAATTCAAGTCTCTTGAATTCAATGGACCTTTGTGCTAATGGGTTTACAGAAAAGGTTATAGAAAATGTCCACTAAACTCAATGGACTTTTGAGATCACAGAAAAGTTAAATGAAAACAGGTTTACTTTAGGTGACATAAAGGTTTACAGAAAACATTGGGACTAGAACAATAGTCTGGTTGCCTATAACAACAACACTGAAAAGCATCCAGGTACTGTAACTATGTTGTGCTCAAGAACACTCTGACACCAAGCCAGCCGGGACAAGTTGTGAATCAAACCAGTAACCTTCCTGTTCCTAAACAGCCACTCTACATCTTGTACCAATGTAGCTCTCCAAGCTATTACTGGAGCAGCTATTTATGTATTTTTAATGAATGACCCAGAGTACATTGTCTAACTGTGACCTTTATCTGTCCTGGTGTGATGACATGACATCCAACAGTAGACCAGTTGTGGGCCATAACTTGAAGCCAATATCAATCACAGCAGTGCACTTTTTAACCAAAGTGAGGACAGCCACCAGGAATAGACCGGTTGAGAGCGTGTCGCTATTTCTACAAGTCATATTTTCGACAACCAAACCTAACCCTAACCCTAAGTGAGTAGCGATACTTGCCGACGCTCCGTTGTTGAAATGATGTGAGTTCGAAAAAGCGAGATTTCCCCAGACGGGTTTAGGACCATGCAGTCAGCGTTTGATTCATTTTTGTCACCTTGAGGTGAAACATTTTCTGCAGACATTTGACCAAGACAGAGCATAGCATCAATCAAGCACATCTCAGACAAAACAACGTGAAAAGGAAAACTGTCATAATACTGACCTCTCCATCGTCTTCAGTAGGGTTCCTGGTACTGAGGATGACCACTGAAAAATATATATAAAAGTGTTCATATAACTGTTATATTAATGTAATTTTGGTTCTGTGTTAGCCAAAGTGGAAAGTGTGTTTGTGTGTGTGTGTGTGTGTGTGTGTGTGTGTGTGTGTGTGCGTGTGCGTGTGTGCGTGTGTGCGCGCGCGTGTGCATGCGTGTGTGTGTGTGTGTGTGTGTGTGTGTGTGTGTGTGTGTGTGTGTGTGTGTGTGTGTGTGTGTGTGTGTGTGTGTGTGTGTGTGTGTGAGTTACCTTGTGGTTTTCTGGTTCTCTTTATGTAGAACATCACCAGAGCCACCACTGTAACTGCTAGTGCAACTGCTAAACCGACCAGCAAACCTAGAAGTGAGCATAATTGAGTATATATCTTAGTGCTGTCAAACAATAAAAAATAAAAAAAAAGATGAATTGCCTGCTTTGTCATCGCACGTTTAATCACAAACATGTTATGCTTTTTGTATACAGTATGTTCTCAATGTTCTCAATGTTATACCCCTAACATGGGAGTCGAACAAATATGCTTGCTACATACAAAAGAATGCTTATTTGTTATTGGAAATCAATGAAAAAGCCAAAAGAAACCATCACTGCATTAGCATACAAGTAGGCTGCAGCAGATGGGGATTTAACTACTTGCTTATTAAGGTTCTCTAAAATATATATATTTTACATAAACACCAAATGATGGACCTCATACAGGATTCTACAAAAAATATACAAAAAGGAATTGAGCACAGGATAGTGTAGCCTCTCATACAGACTGAGGAAAATGTGTATTTGGAGGTTGTACATTTGATCTCACAGTCACTATATCATGCATTGACCTTGTGCATACGGTATACCTGTATAGCCTACTTTATGCATAATGTTCTTATTCTTTTAGTTTTGTACTCAACATTTTTTTAATACTTTGAGTCTAAAATAACAACACCTTTTACATGCACCTGCGTGCATGTAAAATAAGAACCCTTGTGCTAAACAATTACGGTTACAGTTGAAGTTGAACATGCATGATACAACTCCTGATTAGCAAATTAATGAACTTCACAGTCAAAACTATAAGACTAACTGACGCTCTAAAATAAAGATCAGCATCGTTATCATCTACACCCATCATCCACCACATGACCACAGCTTCCCCTTTACTGCATGTCTTTGACAAGCTATAGTAGGTCATGCTCGAAACAGTTTAACACTTTACTCTCTGACTAAAAGCCATAACTCAGATTAAATAAACAGATTGAAGACATGGATAGAACACCATGTGGGACCTGTAGCGTAATCTTCACTATGAACCCCAGGGCCGCAGCTAGGCACATGCACAGCACGCACCATGTGTAGGGCACCACTGTTCCGAACACAAAAAAAAGAATAGAAGAAAACTAAGAGCCAAGTCAATCATCATCATAATAACTAATATTGGCTATGTATTCACTCCACCTAAATAATCATGGCATGCATGCATGATACCTCATGCGTTCTCAACTTGCGTGCTGGTGTTGTATAATTTGTAACACCGGTGCCCTCTCTGTGCAGAAGTGGCACAGAGGGAAGTGGCCCCTCCCCTCTCCGCGGCCCCGTCTGGCAGTGAGTGTGAGCAATGTGCATGGTTGCTGTTACAGTGTGCAGAAGCAATCTGCAAACTGCTTTAAATAGCCTAATGTTTAACTGAGTTAGAATCGCGCAAAGACATCCAACCTGAACGGAAAACCCAACAGCCAGTTGTGCGTATAGAGCACCCAATTGGCTAGCGCCAGGCCTCATGAACACCATCTACACCCGGGGTTCTCAAACCTGTTGTAACGCAAGGCCCACCTGGGTATGTGTCAAGGTGGTCAGGGCCCTCATACCTAAATACATGTAAGATTTTGAAGCCACCAGTGTCCCTCTTTAATTTGTCACTCAAAATCCCTCCTTAATTTGTTTGTCACTCAAAAATCCCACATTCATTTTCTCTTCTGTTCTTCACTCCTCTTGCATCTGAGCTCAAGGGGTAATGGCCACACTCTAGTGCTTGGCTGTGTGCTCATGTGTGACATCACTGATAAGCGACCTCGAGGTCGCTTCTCACCCTAGGGCATCTTACTGGTATATACAACAAATAAAGGGGACATTTTTTTCAAAAGGTGCTGTATAAGCCCCCAGTCCTTTTTTTCTGATGAGGTTTGTCCATATCTAGATTTATTTTTAATGAGTTTCCAGTCCATTTGGAAGTGGGACCAGTCTGTTGACATCACTATGCACAGAGCTGTAACAGGCCTGCAAATCACTTGTTAATTTTTTACTAATACTTATAGTATTTGTGCTTGTTAAAAGCAACATCATGCCATGGCTAAGTTGTCTGCAAGATCAAAATAAGTGTTAAACAAGGCACTCAGGTAGCACATATTTGGTGCCTGCCCACCAAATATTATTGAACTCAAGTCTCCATGGCGTTGGTAATAAAAGATAAAAACATGTGGGGGTGAACTACTACGTTAAACAGACTCGTTTTGACTGCCTGCTCTATTGCTACACACTGCACTCAAAGGATTTGAATAAACAAAGTGCGTACCAGCCACTAAAGATGAAGAGGAAGAGGAATCATGAAGCATGGATGTTGTGGATACTTCAGAGATCATTGTAGAAACATCAGGATGTTGAAGTGTAGACATGTAGGTCATCTCAACTGTTGTAATGGGAGTCGTCATCTTAACTGTGGTAACAGGAGCTGGAACAAAAAGAAGAGAAAATTAATTGCCTATATTTATGTCATGAATTTGGGTTTAAGCATTTCAAGTACCATTTTGACAAATTATCCTTTGACAAAATGTAGAACATTTTACACAAGGACAACACAAGCAATATTTTAACTTAAATTGCAAAAGTCGTGTACACAGTCATTCATCATTGAAGTGCAGTTGCTGAAGACATACCGTCGTCAACATTAAGTTGTACCAGTATGAACGGATCATTGAGGATGCTTCTCTGTAGTCCACATCGGTACGTTCCAGAGTCTGACTTCTTGAGTTCGGCGATGAACACAGCCAAGTCTTTTCCTGAGTTTGTCAAACGTATTCTATTGCTTACTATGGATTTTCCAGACGCTGCTTTGGTCTTGTCTTCATCTGCACTGCATGGGTTTTTACACAGGTACTTTGTATACCAATCTTTGGAGTGCAGAGTCCTGACATCATCCCAGGAGCAGGTGAAAGACAATCCACCGCCGACATGACCAGTTATGTTGAGAACAATACTCCACACTACAATAACCAAGGAAACAGCTCAGTATGACACGCAACTTAGTGCCTTGCAGGCTTATGCAAAGGCTAAAATGCAATTTAGATGCAAGTTATGCAGACTAATGTTGACCTGGCATCCTATAATGTGTATAGTTTCGATGTACAGAATATTGATGTTTATTTGGTTAACTACTGCCTGACGATAGATTATTGATCCTAGATTACTATTGCCATGCATTTGATATATTACCTTGCTTATTTTAAGGGCTTGTACACACTGCCTGATTTTTTGCACCGATGCTGTCGCCGACCATTTTATGTTTTTTTATGTCACGTTTTCGTTGGACATTGGAATAAAAACAAATGTTGGCTATAATATGTCTCGGGTATAGATTGCATCTTGGTGAAATATCTGTCAGGGTGTGATCCCTTGTCGTTGATCAATCTTATAGTGAAAAAACGATATTATGACAGCCAATTTCAAGAAAGACACTCGTGTTGTGTGAAATACTCGATCCAATACTCGATCCCACTTAAATATCGTACAGTGTGTCCAAGCCATTTAGTCGCTCTGGATTGCCTAAATTGCTAATTGTAAATTGTAGAGTAAACATTTGTTGAAGCACAGTATACTCACCATTAAGGTGCACTGGTATGTATGAATCACCGATCAGTTCAGGTCTATCCAGTCCACAGAAGTAGGTTCCAGAGTCTAACTTACTGAGTTTAGTGATTAATACAGTTAAGTATTTTCCTGAGTTTATTAAACGTATTCTATCGCTTACTGCAGTTTTACCAGATTCTGCCTTGATAATGATGTCTTCATCTGTGGTGCATGGGTTTTTACAGAAGTACTTTGTATTTTCCTCAGTGGAGGTCCAGACATCCCAGTTTGAGCAGGTGAAATTCACTTCACCCCCAACATGGCCAGTTATGCTGAGAGCAGTGATTGCGCTAGGATTTTTAACTGCCGGCATGATTAAAATTTACCGGACATCTGAAGAATATACCGGACATAATCATTTTAATGCATACATTACAAGCAGGTGCACAAACAGCCAATAGCAACAGTTAAAGTATTAGGCCTACTGCATAGTTGGGACTGAAAACGAATTGAATGAAAAAGTATAGGCTAAAAAGAAAAAAACGCTTCAATCTTGCATAAGGGAATTAATTATATTGGACTAATCGCGCTGTTCGCGCAGGCTGTCTGCATGTGGCACACGCACACTGCTTTCACAACAACGTCTTTCTGTTGCATCATGTTTCATGCCAACAATACAATACCATGTCTTGACTTCAGAATAATGAAAAGGTTGATATTCATCTGGCCAGCAATTAATCCAATACTCACTGTCGAGTGGTGACAGTGCGTCCATGTTATGCAACTTTGGGAGAGTTGAAAAGGCTTTGTTCTTCCTACTGTCTCCACTCCATCTCCTCTCCTCATAACTTCAATCAAGTGTATGTTTTAATTGATTGCTGACCGTGCGTGCATTCCTTAATTCCCATGGCTTTACATGCTGTGCGTGCATCGCAAACTGACACTGAAATGAGCGAGCGAGAGAGAGAAAGAGAGAGAGAGAGAACGGGGGAGC
This sequence comes from Nannobrachium achirus, assembly GCF_963921795.1. Lineage (NCBI taxonomy): Eukaryota > Metazoa > Chordata > Actinopteri > Myctophiformes > Myctophidae > Nannobrachium > Nannobrachium achirus. Next base: position 14,414,820 of record NC_137812.1, read on the forward strand.
GCGCGGGCGAGCGAGCGAGAGAGAGAGAGAGAGAGAGAGAAAGAGCGAGAGAGAGAGAGAGAGAGAGAGAGAGAGAGAGAGAGGCAGGCAGCCTGCGCATGAGGAGCAGACGGCGATAATGATAAATGACCATTGGTTTTTCAATCGGTCAGGATGTCCGGGAGGAATTTTATTTTTCGGTCTTGGCCATAAAAAATCGGTCAAATCCGGCAATTCCCGGTCTAACGCAATCTCTGGCTGAGAGGTGTTGTCTCCACAATACTCCACACTAAGAGATAAGCAAGGAAACAGCTCATCAGTATGACACACAACTTAATTAATTGACAACATGATGTGAGGAGTGTATTTTTGCAGAAGGATTCAAGATGCTACACAACAGTGGACAGACAACAGATGAGACAGAGACACTGAGAGTATCATACAGACACTCAGAGACAGAGACAACCACACAGGCAGAGAGGTACATGAAAACAAGCAGAGGTCACTCACCAGAAAGCAAACAGTAAATGTAGACATTTCTCATGATGACAACGAGCTGCAGGTGACTTTTTTAGTTCTGTTACGAGACGATATGGGGCTTCCTCATGCCATGAATAAAGGTCTTAATGTCTTTGCAGTGTGTCCTAGAAACAATAACCATCAAGACATTTGTTCTTTAGTAAGCTCCTCCCTCTTCCTCTGCTCTGACCTCTACCGCAAACATGCTCATGTTCACACGGTCACATTGTAGTGCGTGTGCGCGTGTGCACACACACACACACACACACACACACACACACACACACGCACACACGCACGCACGCAAGCACGCACACAAGCACGCACACACACAGTTTAGTTTGCTTAGCTTAAAGGAAAATTCCAGAATAAAACATATTATTCCTTAATCAGCCTTTTATCACGTCTGTACATACCTGGTATGATGGATTTTTATCATTGTCCTTCCAGTTTTTACTTCTCCTGGACTCCTCAGATCTCTCTCCCACAGCCAAAATGGCGGTCAATGGTGGTTCTCCCAAAGCGCTAATTTTCACCGCTGCAAAGTTACTTTTTTCTTCATAAATCTGCTATTTATAGTTCATTGAGAGCCAGTAATCCACAGTTTTATCGCGGGTTGAGGGAAATGGCCGTTGTTGACATGATCCCAATAGTACTCACAGAAGAAGAATGAAGTCTCGCGTCTCGCGTGATTACCGCATTTCCTTTAGCTTTTTCTTTAGCGCAAAAGAAAGCTTTCTCCTGGAGTTATTACAGCCAGTATGTACACAACAAGGCATCGTGGTATATATATAAAAAATAAGAAAGCAGAAGAATATAATCTAGTTAGTCTATTGATCGCTAGAATCTAGTAATATGACTGAGAAGGATTCATAACAAAGCATTTTAACGGACTTCCTGTAGTCATAAGGTAATTCTATTACCTTTATTTATTTTATTTTTTCCTCAATACATTTCTTCGATTTTATTTATTATTTATTTATGGAATTACTTATAAAATAACTTTGACGTGTATTATTATTTGTAAACAATGTAGGCTACAATATAATCACAAAATAATCGTATTTTCCTCAAGACATTCTGCAATGCCTCACCAAATAAACGTTAAAAAAAACGGTAAAAAGTACCTCATGAAAGACACGTTTCTGTGGTCATGAAGTAATTTTTACCTAAAGTTTATTTGGTGAGGCATTGCAGAATGTCTTGAGGAAAATACGATTATTTTGTGATTATATTGTAGCCTACATTGTTTACAAATAATAATACACGTCAAAGTTATTTTATAAGTAATTCCATAAATAAATAATAAATAAAATCGAAGAAATGTATTGAGGAAAAAATAAAATAAATAAAGGTAATAGAATTACCTTATGACTACAGGAAGTCCGTTAAAATGCTTTGTTATGAATCCTTCTCAGTCATATTACTAGATTCTAGCGATCAATAGACTAACTAGATTATATTCTTCTGCTTTCTTATTTTATATATATATACCACGATGCCTTGTTGTGTACATACTGGCTGTAATAACTCCAGGAGAAAGCTTTCTTTTGCGCTAAAGAAAAAGCTAAAGGAAACGCGGTAATCACGCGAGACGCGAGACTTCATTCTTCTTCTGTGAGTACTATTGGGATCATGTCAACAACGGCCATTTCCCTCAACCCGCGATAAAACTGTGGATTACTGGCTCTCAATGAACTATAAATAGCAGATTTATGAAGAAAAAAGTAACTTTGCAGCGGTGAAAATTAGCGCTTTGGGAGAACCACAATTGACCGCCGTTTTGGCTGTGGGAGAGAGATCTGAGGAGTCCAGGAGAAGTAAAAACTGGAAGGACAATGATAAAAATCCATCATACCAGGTATGTACAGACGTGATAAAAGGCTGATTAAGGATTAATATGTTTTATTCTGGAATTTTCCTTTAATGTCTGTTATAACATTCACAGACTCTTTAGATTACAGCTGTTAGAGTTGATGTTGAATAGGAACAATGAATGAAAGATATTCAGAGTCAAGACTATTAGTGTGTGTGTGTGTGTGTGTGTGTGTGTGTGTGTGTGTGTGTGTGTGTGTGTGTGTGTGTGTGTGTGTGTGCGTGCGTGTGTGTGTATGTGTGTGTGTGTGTGTGTGTGTGTGTAAGAATATGATGGTGTGAAATGAAATATGGGCCTCTCTCTCTCACACACACAAACACACACACACACACACACACACACACACACACACACACACACACACACACACACACACACACACACACACACACACACTACTTTTACAACAATCTTCACATGATACAGTCTGTAACTGTGCCTCCTCGCAATGGTTTGCAACAGGAAGAGGACCTATTTATGTGTCTGCAGAGGCAAAACGGAAGTGCAGGCAGAAGGCGAAGCATGACCTTTATTTTCTCTGTATTTTGACAGCCTAGGCTTTGTATACAGTACAGTATGTGTCTATAGGCAGAAAGAGTGTCAATTTTGACATAACATTTTGATTTAGTGTTAGTTATAGCCTTTTGAATAAAATTCCTTTCAGTCATATTTACAGTTGATTTTGTCGATTGTTATTGTTATTACTTCTTACTTATTGTATTATTGTATTGTAACTGATATGGATCTTCCTGGGTCTGAAATAAAGATTGAATTGAATTGACAAAGAAATATTTAGTCAGGCTTTGATGGCGTCATAATGCCTGATCTATTAGCTGTGTGTGTGTGCTGAAAATAGCCGATCTACAAGCTCACAATGCGTCACAGATTTTCAGATTGTGAACCCCATGTGCACTAACATGTTCAGTGTATTTAGTCATATACTGTAGGTTTTGTCTTCATAGATTAGTTTTTATTGTGTTTTCGACAGTGAAAAAAGGTAGACAACACCCTTTTTTTCCCTTTTAGTCTAGGAAATTAACACTGGGCAGATACAAGCATTTGGAAATTGTGTGAGCCATCAGTCTCTTGAGACAGACAATAATCAATCTGTGTGCAGTACTGATGCATGCCTTCAATAATAGTTCTGCAAAAAACATGATTCATACTCAGGATTAAGCACGGTCTGCTATTTCAGACTCCTCCAAGGAAGACACAACCATTCTCAGAAGCCACATAGTTTAAACCACAACTGTTCCACTTTCACTCGAATTTCAGTTTCCGCTTTCACTTTGGATCCAATATGAATGAATTTTCCACTCTTTTCCACTTTTCATTCACAACTCTGTTGCTCTTTTAAAATAAATTCTGTTTGTTTTACAAACCATGCAAATCACCATTGTCACAATATTGGATGGTTCTCTCTTGATAATCTGGCTTTGGTTGAGGTCTCAGTCACTGGCCATTACTTTCCAATTCTATTATCATAGTCAGGGAATATCTTCAGAGAAAAGGTCCAAACCTTGAATAAATTCCTTACCACGAAATGTTTGTAAAGGTTTCTAGTAACAAATCTCACACAGACTGAAATTCAGTTTCCCTCAGAAAATCCATGACAGCTGCTGAAAGTTGGGGTCCCATTAACACATTGACCGCCATTTTAACATACCTCCGTACTCCCACCTGCCATTCGTCTCCATAGACTTCCATGTAATTGGGTGTGCACGGATCATGCACACCCATGCCTAGATAATGCACCACGTGTGTCCACATTGCTCACAGCTTTCAAACAAAAAAATCCGAATGGAAATCCGTTCAGGCATTCATGAGATAACAGCCACTATGTTTAACAAAGATGGCTGCCAAAATGGCTGCCAGGCTTGAAAGATGGGGTTGCTATGGGGGTTAAACATGCAATTTCGCGATTGCTATCATGCCTACTCTATTTTTGGGGGTCAAAAATTGAATTTTTTTTTTTTTTTTTTTTAATTCTCGGGACTATCGGGCCTGGCGGGGAAAGACATTGGAATAATCTCGGGACTATCGGGCCTGGCAGGGAATGAGTTAACTTAACTATACAGGAAAAAACACATCATTTTTTTTTTCATGATTCTTAATCCATTGTTAGCATTTGTTTTGCACAAAAATCACTTCTCGCCTGTCTATGGAAGAAGCGATAACCTCCGCCTCTGGCCTCCTGAATGATGATTTAGGTCCTAAATTATGATGCTCATTATGTATGCTGTTATGAAGGTGCCCTCTTATGTTAAAACCTCCCACATTTTAGGAGGTTTTACCTCAAAAGGGCAGCTTGATAGCATGATAGAAAAAAAGCTTTCTGTCTGGAATTATCTATTAATGCCATTCTGTCTCCTTCGCATTTGGCCAATCGGATATCTCCTTGTCTTTCAACCGATCACAGACCAGACTGAGTATCCAGAAGTGCATGTACCTAATATAAATAAGCAAATGGCACAAAATATAACCAAATTGAAAACAAAACAATTGTTATTGATTTGTCTCCCTCCTGTGGTCAAAAAGGGGGTTATAAATCGCCCTACAGTAGGTTATTAATGTTGAACATTTGACTTCAAATGTTTGACAAAAGTAATTTTAACTCTAGCTCAGAGGTATTCAACTACAAAGGTCAAGAGAGTCATTATTAAACCACGCTAAAGTGAAAGGCCTTAAAAACAACATACTCTTTATAGTTGTATTCATTTCACTTGCTTTTTAATATGACTTACTATATGCTTTCCAGTGCATCATAAATATGAAATATAAATATAAAAAGATTAATGCATTAACAAAAAGCATATTTATAGATTGCTTATTATATACTGCTAATATTTTAATGCGCCACAAAGAATCATGTACAGTAATATTAAAAGAATATAAGAATATAGTAAAAATGTTTGGTGGGTAAATGGTCCGTCTTACAAGGATTCATAATGCACCCCAAAGCCATCATGAAATAAAGAGGGGTTATTTTCAGGGGTTATAAGTCAAGGTAGGAAATACAAATTTCCACTCAATTGTTTGGGCAGAATATAAAATTTGTCTTCCTTTTCTTTTCCTTTTTTTATGCGTCACAAACATTCATTGATCATGACATCAAATATAATAAGTTGAATAAGAAGAAAATCTACTTTTTGATTCTTTTCATAAATCCTCTCAAATCTGGTTGTCGCTCAGTGGTCGCTGTTCTGAGAAAGTCTAACTGTTTATGATTCCCATGGCAAAAAATCGAGAGATAATGCAAACGGGTCAGGCTTTTCTGAACACACTGGATTAATGCAAAGTACTGTTTCCTTCATAACACAGGACATCCAGAGTGCATCAATGCTCTCATCCTTGTGTCTTTTCCTTGAGGATGTTGTTGTGCTCCTCAAACACAGCCCTCTCCCACTCCAAACATATAGGTGTGACTGACAGTGAAGTGGCTGCAGAATGCACGTCACGAGCAAATGGATTCTCTGTGAATGCCAACAGTATTCATGGACTTCAAAAGTCCTCTTAAAACTCACAGTAAGGGACAGTAAGAAGGAGAGTGGGTGAAAATGAACCTGGCTGAGACACTAGGGACTGTAACGTGAGTGAAATCTACTTCCAGGAACTGCTGCTGCTCAAACAAGCTCAGTTTTCAAACACATGCACAGCTACATCATTCAGCATTGTCCGCAGACTCTTTTGTTCCCCGTCAAGTTTTAGATTGAGTACAATCAAATGACGAATAACATCAGTCAGGAAAGCTGTATGATTACACGTGAATCTGATCGTCCAGGGGCACCAATAATTAATCACCCCTGGCCCTTTCTTAAAAAAGAAAAATAATAATTGCGCACAGACCGTAGAAGTTCCATAAAGCGATCAAGAACCTTAATCTGACCTCCTCATGCTTTTGAAAGTAATGAAATGGTCGGTTTCAATGCATGTGCTACAATAAAATGTGCTCTTTGCGTCACAGAATTGTCCTCCTCTCAGCTTGTGGCACAATTGCTCCTGATGTGAAATGCATCCCTGCAAGCGAAGGTCAGGCATTTGGCATCTTTTCTGAGCAAAGCAATCAACGCTTTATACTTTTCTAATATTAACACAATTACAATTGGTGGTAACGGAAACCCACTGAGCATTTTTGGGGCTATTAGACGTCTAAAATACGTGTATGTCTAATCGGCAAGGCTAAAACCGGGTTATGACTGGTCTAAAAGTGTGTTTTTTTTACAGATAGGCTTAGATTAGACATTGATGCGTTGTTTTTAAGCGTCTTTATAAAGCCTGTCTATGTACAGTATAGCCGTTGAAATAACCTGGCTAAGCCTATCCACCTAAAAAACTTTCACTTTTAGACCAGTTATAACTAGTATAACCTGGTTTTAGACGGACCTCTAATAGCCAACTATGGCTCACTGGGTAAAGTCCATATATTGTTTCCTGTAGTGCAGTTGTACATTCAGGAGGCCTTGTTGAAGTTTCACTGGCTGAACACTGATTGGGGTGGGCTTGAAAAGCTGTCATCCGGGATTTGACTCTCGTCCCGGTGGGTGTAAACGTCAACATTGGCATAGATGTTGGCGTTTGGGTCAACGGAGGTCTTGCTGATGGTCTTGGAGAAATGAAATGTGGTGGGACGGGCAGCCCATGTTGATCGGCCCTCTTCACCTCTTGTTTCTTCATTTGGATGTGTCTAGAGGATAAGAGGAAGAGGGATCGAGTATCAGTATGTCATACGTACAGTACAACTTTCTTTTCCAATTTGGAAGAAGGACTGGTAGCAGACATGTTCTGCTGCGATGAAGGTGACCTCAACTTCCCAGAGAAAAGGGGGATCGAATGAACTCTCAAAACTGCTTAGTGATGATATGCTTGGAAAGACCACAATACTTTCTGTTGTCTTTCATTATTTCATTGTGTTAATTGGGCCTTGTTTACGACATTTACGCGAAACTGTGTGTAGGCCTACATTTACATGTCACAGAGATGTGACTAGCCATATTTGTCCAAATGCTTGGAAAACCTTTGTTTATATCAATGTTGATCAATGTTAATAGTTTTTTTTCTTTTTCTTTTTTTACTATGGCATGGATTCCAGGGGCCACAGGAAAGCTCCCTAGGGGCCAGATTTAGCCCATGGGCCACCAATTGAAGAATATTACTTCATTTGTTTTGGTAAAGATAGCACAAAAATACAAAACAAAAGCAAAAAAAAAAAAAGAAAAGTGCTCAATTGTTTGATGTGGTGTTCCACAGTGAATGTCCAGATGTCAGTTCTCTCTATATTAATGCTTTGGAGATATGCAGAGTGCAAGAAACTACCCAAAAATGTTTGTTTTATATAAACCTTAATAAAATAATGATAATGATGTGACAGCTGAGACTCTCTGCTCCCACTCATATGAATTAAAATGGAAGATGGTTGAAAGGAATTATATGTATATATATATATATATATATATATATATATATATATATATATATATATATATGCTGTATATAAAGTATATATATATATATATATATATATATATATATGTATATCCACCTCTTTCCGCGGGAGTTTGCTGGAGGCGACTGGAGATTATTTGGACCACACTTCCGCTTTAACAGCAGACATACAAGCTCACGTCGCATCGCAGATGCAGCCTGTTGTGAGCTTGTAAATCACACTCGGCTGCGGCGCCGGAAGCTCGGTACAGCGTCTGCGCAATGCACTATGGTGCGTTGGAAACTCGTGGATATATATATATATATATATATATATATATATATATATATATTAAGGCTGGGACTTTAACTGATTAATTGCGATTAATTAATTACAGAAAATTAACGTGACTAAAAAAATAACACATTTTAATCGCACTTAGTTTTTGCACCACAGAACCTTCAGTTTCGGGCATACCGATCATAGCGATACACCAACAAAGAAGAGACAACAAACGCAAAGGGAGAAGTAGCCGATCAGAGCGCTTTGCTTGTGATGGATGCGAAATTTAGATTTAAAAAACTCACTTGTTGATTCACTTGTACAACAAAATGTTTTTTACTTGAAAAAAAAATGCTTCTCAGGTAAAATATCGATGTGCGATTAAAATGTGATTAATTGCGATTCATTAATCACAGAGCCTGTAATTAATTGGAATAACATTTGTAATCGCATCCCAGCCCTAATATATATATATATATATATATATATATATATATATATATATATATATATATATTATTCCTTTCAACCATCTGTGTGTGTGTGTGTGTGTGTGTGTGTGTGTGTGTGTGTGTGTGTGTGTGTGTGTGTGTGTGTGTCAGAGATGGTTGAAAGGAATAATAATTTAAAAAAATGCAGTGTTTTTGACGTGTATTTGTGACGATTTCACAAATACGCATTTGTGAAATCTCTTTGGATACTCTGAACAGCACACAAGCTACACCAGAGCAAAGAGCAATGAAGAAGTTATAATACTCACCCCTCCGTCATCTTCAGTGGGTTTCCTGGCACTGAGGATGACCACTGGAAAATATATGCAACACATGTAAACAGTTTATATGTTTTTAATTGAGTGAAAACAGTCCTGTACATCTCTGTGTTGTTGTTGTTGTTGTCTGTTTTTGTTTTTATGGACCGACAGTATTGTGTCTGAAATAACGTTTATCATAATCATCATGTTCTAACTAATCATATTAATTGTCTAATTTAAAATATAAACGTAATCTTCCCTGACTGCGGAGATATGTGTCTCACCTTGTGGTTCTCTCGCTGTCTTTATGCAGAGCATCAGTAGAGCCATCACTTTCACTGCCATCACAACAGTGAAAGCAATGAGCAAATCTGGAAGTGTACATAATTGAGTTACATCAGGACCCTCTGGTGCATACATTTGCATACTGCATCACATGAATACATACAGTATATACAGTACATTATACTGTACATTCACACGGTACATACTGTAGACTAGAGAAGAGCAGATTCAAGTTATATCTAAATATGCCATGGTTATTCGCAAAACAGAGGGTGATTTTGAGAATTTACATTTTGATGAATTAATAGGAGAACATTCATCTGGGCATCAGTCCACCATCTTTTTTGGTCGTCTACTGTCATGGACAGTAACAGGCTTATCAACACAAAGTGCTTAATGTGCATGAAGCAGCCTTAAATGTCCATCCCTGTAGAACTCTGCTGGATCTAATGTTCATTAATGTTCTGTGTTTTTCTTCACATCCAGTTCAGATGTACAGCACCATAGGAAGCACCATACTGTAGATGACAGGGAGGTGCCATAGGAAGCACACACACACACACACACACACACACACACACACACACACACACACACACACACACACACACACACACACACACACACACACACACACACACACACACAAACACACACACACACACACACACACACACACACACACACACACACACACACACACACAATCATACAGTACAAGCTAGCCATCCTGATGAAATCTGAGCTTTTCCCACGGATGATCACTAAATATGTTGTGGATCAAATTTGAACCGTGTGACAACTTCACTGCAACTTGCCATCCTTAAATTGTTGAAATCATTTAACGTTTATGAAAATGAGCAGCGACGCATAGCCACTCTCAATGCAAAGCAACAGGATTTGAGTAAACAGAGTGCATACCAGCTCCTACAGACAAGGAGGAAGAGGATTCATGAAGCCTGGTAGTTGTGGATACAACAGAGGTCATTGTAGACACATCAGGATGTTGAAGAGTGGACGCAGTAGAGGTCATCTTAACTGAGGCAATGAGAGTGGTCGTCTTGACTGTGGTAACGGGAGCTGGAAGCATGGTGAATGAATAAGGAATAAAATGTATCAAGTCCTGTATTAAAACATTTTAAATGTAGTCTTATTCTGATACATAGCACAGTAAAGTAGCCCTTTCAAGTCAAGACGCAGAGAAACAAATACAAACACAGACAATGTTTTTACATACACTTTAAGCATAAGTACAGTCACTGGACTTACCATCTTTAACATTAAGGTTGACTTGAATATATGGATCTTTACCACTTTTCTCCAGTCCACAGAAGTATGTTCCAGTGTCTGACTTGCTGAGATTAGTCATGGATACAATTAAGTATTCTCCTGAGTTCATCAAACGTATTCTATCTTTTACTGCAGTTTTATGAGATCCTGCCCTGATAATGATGTCTCCATCTGTGGTGCATGGACTTTTACAGAGATACTTTGGATACTCGAGCTCTCTGTAGTTAATGACATTCCATTCTTCGCAGTCGAAAGACACGTCACCCCCAACATGGCCAGTTACGCTGAGAGGCGTTGTCTCCACAATACTCCACACTACATAAGCAAGGAAACAGCTCATCAGTATGACACACAACTTATTCATTGACAACATGATGTGAGGAGTGTATTTTTGCAGAAGGATTCTAGATGCTCTACACAACAGTGGACAGACAAAGGATGAGACAGAGACATTGAGAGCATCATACAGACACTCTGAGACAGAGACAACCACACAGACAGAGAGACACATGAAAACAAGCAGAGGTCACTCACCAGAAAGCAAACAGTAAATGTAGACATTTCTCATGATGACAATGAGCTGAAGGCGACTTGATGTCAAATTCTGTCCGGAGAGGTTACGGGACTTGCTCATATGCAGGTTTCTGTTTCACTTCTTAAGTAGGTACGTATGTACCACAGTCAACCATACCCAACCCCCAACCCCCCGCCCCTGCAACCATTGTGGGGATTTTTTACAAACAAAAGAGACAGCCCACGACAAAGTTGAATAATCGACAAAGGTTTGACTGTAAGTGCAGCAAAAGAAAAAGTATGCATTGTTTGATTTGAGCTCAAATATAGCAATATTCAAAATATACATTACTGTAATGAATACACTAGCTGAGATAAACAAACACCATAATTTTCACACAGCACGTTATACAGCCAAAAGAAATGAGAGAGATTAGGTGAAAGGTTTGTCTGGCTGGCTGCAGCTTTGTTGGGTCTTTTTTTGGTGTCATCATATAGCCATGTTTTATGTAGCTGGTTTCTGAAACAGGAACCAGCTACCATGGGTGTCTCACCAAATTCTGGGCCCTGGGTACAAGGATACACTGCGGGCCCCCCATGAATGTTCTTCATAGGGGGAGGGTTTAACCTGAGTGCCGCTCTGCGAGCTCGTAGATCTGCTATTTTTGAAACATTGAATGATGAACTTCAGATAACATTGAAGTGCTACTAAATGGGCTGGTAACCTGTCTGAGTTTGTGCTGCAAAATGGAGCTTGTTCCAACTGTCTTCACTTCAAAACCACAACAGCTAGTTATGGTTTTGAAGTGTGGCTTCGTTGGAAATGATCATTTCCTCATTCTGTTGACATGCAACATCTTTATCAAACGTATCATGTTTTGCTATGTAAAGAAAAGTAGTAGTAGTTTTTTTGTTTGACTTTACTGCAATTAAAAATACATGTTGACAACTGCGTATAAAGCAAATGTTTCATGTTCTTAGGGTAGGCTATGTTGTGCGTGTGTGCGTGTGCGTGTGCGTGTGCGTGTGCGTGTGCATGTGTGTGTGTGTGTGTGTGCGTGTGTATGCCTATGACTCTGGTGGGTATATTGTCCAGGCCAGTGGCCTTGTTAGGTTGGAGGGCGATGAGTTTTTTCAGCACATCATCGGTTTTTACAGGTTTGAATGTGAAAGCATCTTTTTTTGCCCCTAAGTTCTCATAGTGAGCTGTTATATGGTCATAGACATAAAGACCTGAATGTGGGGGAAGTTTGCTGACCAATGTGGTGGCAATAGTGGTGAGGAAGCTGTTAAAGGGCCTACACCATGCTTTTAAAACTATATTTTTTGTATAAATATATGAGTCTTAGACAGGTTTTAACCCTCAACAAACACTCTGACCATTCTTTTTGCTTGTTCTAGCTCTACTATAATGAGGCTCTCCAGCTGCAATACCAAAACGGCCTCTGTTTGCTCAGGGGCGCATCTAGTGGGGTTTTTCCACCCCTCCCCCCTCCCCTCCTCTTCACTCCTCCCCGGACCCCACGTTGACAACAAATAATGTTAATATTGGGCCAATACAAAAATAGGATAATGTTGCAGCTCTGATTATAGCCTACTGTAGGCCTATGTTGTATGTTATAGGCCTACTGTCAAATGACACAGTACAACCGTTGCTAGACCAGACATTACAGAAAGTTAATCTACATTAGACAATCAACCCCACCTGCATTGTATTTATGTATAAAAAAAAAGTAAAAAAAAAAAAAAAAGTTTTGAAAAAAAAATGTTTGAGAAAAAAAAGAAAAATAAAAAGTGAAAATTCATGGTGTAGGTCCTTTAAAGCAGTTTGTCACCACCAGCTTTTCAGTTTTAAGTGAGCCACTCGAAATAATACAAATAATTGGTACTTTTTGTTTGTAGCTTGTTGTTGCAACCTAAATATTTTAATGCTTCCCATAGTTTTTGTGGATGGTTTTTGTTTTCCTCAATGTTTTCATTTAAATAGTTCTTTCTAGCCTTTTTGATCATATGATTTACTTTGTTGCGTACTTTCCTACTTTTTTCAAACGTTTCCTCATTATTTGTTTTCCTGTACTCTGAGTGGGTTTTATTTCTGAGTTTAATTGTATTCAATATTTCTGTGTTCATCCATTAATTTAAAATCCACCACATGACCACAGCTTCCTCTTTACTGCACGTCTTTGACATGCTATAGTAGGTCATGCTCGAAACAGTTTAACACTTTACTCTCTGACTAAAAACTCTCTAAAAGATTGAAGACATGGATACAACACCATGTGGGACCTGTGGCGTAATCTTCACTATATGAACCCCAGGGCTGCCGCTAGGCACAGCACACACCGTGTGTACTAACTAATAGCCTATAGGCTATGTATTTGCTCCACCTAAATAATCATGCATGCATGATACCTGATGCGTTCTTAACATGCGTGCTGGTGTTGTATAATTTGTAACACCGGTGCCCTGCTAGCTCACTGTGCAGAAGCGGCACAGAGGGAAGCAGCCCCTCCCCTCTCCCCCACAGCCCTGTCTGGCAGTGAGTGTGGGCAACGTGCATGGTTGCTGTTACAGTGTGCAGAATCAATCTGCAAACTGCTTTAAATAGCCTAATGTTTAACTGAGTTAGAATCGCGCAAAGACATCCAACCTGAACGGAAAACCCAACAGCCAGTTGTGCCTAGAGCACCCAATTGGCTAGCACCAGGCCTCATGAACACCATCTACACCCGGGGTTCTCAAACCTGTTGTAACGCAAGGCCCACCTGGGTATGTGTCAAGGTGGTCAGGGCCCACACACCTAAATACACGATATTATTCAGTTTTTTCAAAAGTTGCTGTATAAGCTCTCAGTACTTTCTTTCTGATGAGGTTTTACAATTGTATTTGTAATCAGTTTCCTGTGCATTAGGAAGTGGGAACAGTCTGTTGACATCACTGTGCGCAGAGGTTTATCAAGCCTGCAAATCACTTGTTGTTAATTTGTTACTAATACTTGTTGCCACGTATTTGTGCTTGTTAAAAGCAACATTATGCCATGGCAATGAGTTGGCTGCAAGATCAAAATGTGTTAAACAAGACACTCGGGTAGTGCATAATTGGTGCCTGCCCACCAAATATTATTGAACTCAAGTCTCCATGACGTTGGTAATAAAACATAATTATTTTGAACTGCTAATTTAAACAGACTCTTTTTGACTGTCTGCTGTATTGCTACACACTGCACACAAAGGATTTGAATAAACAAAGTCTGTACCTACCAGCCACTAAAGATGAAGAGGAATTATGAAGCATGGATGTTGTGGATACTGCGGAGATCATTGTAATGGGAATCGTCATCTTAACGGTTGTAACAGGAGCTGGAACAAAAAGAAGAGAACATGAATACATTTATGTCAAGCACCATTTTGACAAGTCAATAATATAATCCATTCCTTTGACAAAATGACCTAACCCATTTTAACAACAAAAAGCAAAAGTGTGTACAGTTCATCATTGAAGTGCAGTTGCTGAAGACTTACCGTCATCAACATAAGTTGTACTACTACTAGTATGAACGGATCATTGAGGATGCTTCTCTGCAGTCGACATCGGTACGTTCCAGAGTCTGCTATTTCAGACTCCTCCGCGGAAGAGCCATTATCAGAAGCCACACAGTGTAAACCACAACTGTTCCACTTTCACTCGAATTTCAGTTTCCGCTTTCACTTTGAATCCAATATGAATGAATTTTCCACTTTTTTACACTTTTCATTCGTACCTCTGTTGCTCTTTTAAAATAAATTTTGTTTGTTTTACAAACCATGCAAATCACCATTGTCACTTTATTGGATGGTTCTCTCTTGGGAATCTGGCTTTGGTTGAGGTCTCAGTCACTGGCCATTACTTTCCAATTCTATTATTGCGACCGTAAGGTCGCAGTTTAGTATGAAAACCTCCACCGGCCGTCCGTCGGTCACACGCACGTCACACGTGCGGTCGACGTGTGATGAGGTCACGATGAGTCATCTATGCCCAAATATAGATTTCTAGGTCAGATGGCCCATAGAGTTTGTGATGTCAAACCTAGCAACCCAATATAAACAAACCTGATGTCAGACCTGAAGTATCCTTTTATACCCATATATGGAGATACAGAGATCTCCATATATGGGCATATTAGAAAGCCCATATATGGGCATATACGGATGACATCAGGGATATCCATATATGGGCATAAAAGGGACAAGGGCTTACAGTTAAGAGATCTCCATATATGGGCATATCAGAAAGCCCATATATGTTCATATACTGATGACATCAGGAATATCCATATATGGGCATAAAAGGGACAAGGACTTACAGTTAAGAGATCTCCATATATGGGCATAAAGGGACAAGGACTGTTACAGTAGATATAGAGATGTCCATATATGGGCATAAATGAACAAGGACTGACAAACACTGAGATCTCCATATAACCTATGGGAATATAAGGGACGAGGACTGTCAGCTTGTAGACCTATTTTCTAAATATTGTTGTACATTAAAAACTTGAAATGGGTCGTTCTGCATAGTACTTGGGATTTGTTGATGTAAATGTTCACATAGAGTGTAATAATTGCGACCGTCAGGGAGCAGTTTACTATGAAAACCTCCACCGGCCGTCCGTCCGTCCGTCCGTCGGTCGGTCGGTCGGTCGGTCACACGTCACACGTCACACCTTTGCCCTGCTCATATCTCCGCATCAGTATATAGGGCTTGTTTGTTTATTGTATGACATCACGCCACATCATCAGCTGTGGACTCTGTGATGTCATCGTATCGCATCAGTATATAGGGCTTGTTTGTTTATTGTATGACATCACGCCACATCATCAGCTGTGGACTCTGTGATGTCATCGTATCTCCATATATGGCCATCTCCGTATATGGAGATATAAGTCGTCCATGCCCAAGTATGGGCTGGTGAGGTCAGACTTTGTGTGATGCGTAGGTTATCTCCATATATGGAGATTCAACATTCCAGGCAATGCTCTCTTCCCTGGTGAGAATTGCCCCTTTATATAGGGCTTGTTTGTGTATTGTATGACATCACGCCACATCATCAGCTGTGGACTCTGTGATGTCATCGTATCTCCATATATGGCCATCTCCGTATATGGAGATATAAGTCGTCCATGCCCAAGTATGGGCTGGTGAGGTCAGACTTTGTGTGATGCGTAGGTTATCTCCATATATGGAGATTCAACATTCCAGGTGTAACTATGGCTACCCGTATGACGTGAGAGGTGGAGGTTGTGATATTTGTGGAGATAAGCGACCAACGGTCGCTTATCTCCCGATTAGGGAGTCTTACTGGTTGGTAAAACAAACTTTTGGCCTATTTGTGGAGATAAGCGACCAACGGTCGCTTATCTCCCGATTAGGGAGTCTTACTGGTATGAAAACCTCCACCGGCCGTCCGTCGGTCACACGTGCGGTCGACCGCACGTCACACGTGCGGTCGACGTGTGATGAGGTCACGATGAGTCATCTATGCCCAAATATAGATTTCTAGGTCAGATGGCCCATAGAGTTTGTGATGTCAAACCTAGCAACCCAATATAAACAAACCTGATGTCAGACCTGAAGTATCCTTTTATACCCATATATGGAGATACAGAGATCTCCATATATGAAAGTAGGTCGGGAGTGGCTTATTGTCGGTATCAGCCGGTAACACGCGGGAGTCTGTCCCCGTTACAATGCGCTAGACCCCTGGGAGATGGACTGCTGAGGTGGAGCGCCACACCTACCATCAGCTCCCAGTACTTGCCGCACGACTTGCCAAGCCGTGCTACTCATACGCTGAGTTGGCGGTGCCCGGAATGGAACCCATGACCTTGTGGTTCAAAGGCGAGAGCTCTACCGACTGAGCTACCCAGACACATATATGGGCATATTAGAAAGCCCATATATGGGCATATACGGATGACATCAGGGATATCCATATATGGGCATAAAAGGGACAAGGGCTTACAGTTAAGAGATCTCCATATATGGGCATATCAGAAAGCCCATATATGTTCATATACTGATGACATCAGGAATATCCATATATGGTCATAAAAGGGACAAGGACTTACAGTTAAGAGATCTCCATATATGGGCATAAAGGGACAAGGACTGTTACAGTAGATATAGAGATGTCCATATATGGGCATAAATGAACAAGGACTGACAAACACTGAGATCTCCATATAACCTATGGGAATATAAGGGACGAGGACTGTCAGCTTGTAGACCTATTTTCTAAATATTGTTGTACATTAAAAACTTGAAATGGGTCGTTCTGCATAGTACTTGGGATTTGTTGATGTAAATGTTCACATAGAGTGTAATAATTGGTAAAACAAACTTTTGGCCTATTTGTGGAGATAAGCGACCAACGGTCGCTTATCTCCCGATTAGGGAGTCTTACTGGTCATAGGTAATATCAGGTATCATATCAGGTAATATCTTCAGAGAAAAGGTCCAAACTTTGAATACATTCCTTACCACAAAATCACTTCACCAATGTGTTTGTAAAGCTGTCTAGTAACAAATCTCACAAAGACTGAAATTCAGTTTCCCTCAGAGAATCCGTGACAGCTGCTGAGAGTTGGGGTCCCATTAACTTAACTATACAGCATTACTATACATACAAACTTTTTTTTTTTCTTTTCTTTTTTTTTTCATGATTTCTGCTCCATTGGGAGCAGTTGTTTTGCACAAAAAACATTCCTTTGGCTAAAAACTGCCCCCCAAAAATTGTGAAAAGTGATGACTCATCACTAAACTATAGGTTTGTGGGGACGTTTTTTATTCAAGTTTTTCTTTTCTTTTTTTTTAAGATATTCCCTGCCTATCATGGTTGGACTGTCATAGTTTTCATTACGCACAGCACTAGAAAGGTCTGCTCCGCACAGTGCATTAAGCCAGGCTTAGTGGCCTACCCAGTTATGTGTAAGTTGTGGGCTGCATGCCTACAGCACCCGAGGAAGTTAGAGTTTCCATGACAATACCATAGAGTGCAGCAGCATGACGGAACATGTGCAAAAGTTAAAGGGGTTTTTAAAGTGCTCTCTTCTGATACCCCTCAACATGCACTTCCAATGTGTGGTTGATTGGATGTTGCGGTCATTTATTATTTTCTTTTTATTATTGTGTTAATTGTATTTACTCATTTATGTATTTTTATTTCATTATCATTTTATTTTTTTACTAAATAGTCTCCAACACATTTTGGAAGCATGCAAATTACCATTGTCACAAGTACGGTATAATGGTCATCATCATTGATAGATTGAATATTTTATTAGACAAAAATGGAGAACAGTAGCCTACAAGTATAGTCAAAACAATAAACAATGGAGTACAGTAGAAGTACAGTTAAACACCCTGCCCAAAAGTAGCACCCCAAATAAGTCCTTTTACAGTCTTGTTTACGTCGGAAGTCCTTGGTATTCAATGTATGGACATAACAAATAGCAAGAAAAAAATCACCACAATTATAAAAACACTATATGTACAGGATAGGTGAAACAAGGGGGTGGGCTAAGGTGTGTGTGTGTGTGTGTGTGGGGGGGGGGGGGGGTCAGGCACTTCTCGCCTGTCTATGGAAGAAGCGATAACCTCTGCCTCTGGCCTCGTGAATGATGATGTAGGTCCTAAATCATGATGATCATTATGTATGCTGTTATCAAGGTGCCCTCTTATGTTAAAACCTCCCACATTTTAGGAGGTTTTACCTCAAAAGGGCAGCTTGATAGCATGATAAAAAAAAGCTTTCTGTCTGGAATTATCTATTAATGCCATTCTGTCTCCTTTGCATTTGGCCAATCGGATTTCTCCTTGTCTTTCAACCGATCACAGACCAGACTGAGTATCCAGAAGTGCATTTCCCTAAGATAAATAAGCAAAGGGCACAAAATATAACCAAATTGAAAACAAAACAATTGTTATTGATTTGTCTCCCTCCTGTGGTCAAAAAGGGGGTTATAAATCGCCCTACAGTAGGTTATTAAAGTTGAACATTTGACTTCAAATGTTTGACAAAAGTAATTTTAACTCTAGCTCAGAGGTATTCAACTACAAAGGTCAAGAGAGTCATTATTACACCACGCTAAAGTGAAAGACCTTAAAGACAGTATACTCTTATAGTTGTATTCATTTCACTTGCTTATGTTTAATATGACTTACTATATGCTTTCCAGTGCATCATAAATATGAAATATAAATATAAAAATGAATAATCCATTAACAAAAAGCATATTTATAGATCGCTTATTATATACTGCTAATATTTTAATGCATCACAAAGAATCATGTACAGTAATATTAAAATAATATAAGAATATAGTAAAAATGATTGGTGGGTAAATGGTCCGTCTTACAAGGATTAATGCACCCCAAAGCCATCATGAAATAAAGAGGGGTTATTTTCAGGGGTTATAAGTCAAGGTAGGAAATACAATTTTCCAGTCAATTGTTTGGGCAGAATATAAAGTTTGTCTTCCTTTTCTTTTTTTATGCGTCACAAACATTCATTGATCATGACATCAAATATAATAAGTTGAATAAGAAGAAAATCAACTTGACTCAGTGAGTCTGCATTCTTGTCATAAATCCTCTCAAATCTGGTTGTCGGCTGTCGCTCAGTGGTCGCTGGTTCTGAGAAAGTAACTGTTTATGATTCCAAAGAATCGAGAGATAATGCAAACGGGTCAGGATTTTCTGCACACACTGGATTAATGCAAAGTAGGCTACAGTTTCCTTCACAACACAGGACATCCAGAGTGCATCAATGCTCTCATCCTTGTGTCTTTTCCTTGAGGATGGTGTTGTGCTGCAGTTCTATGAGTTTGCTCCTCAAACACAGCCCTCTCCACTCCAAACGTATAGGTGTGACTGACAGTGAAGTGCAGCTGCAGCATGCATGTCACAAGCAAATGGATTCTCTGTGAATGCCAACAGCATTCATGGACTTCAAAAGTCCTCTTTAAACTCACAGTAAGGCACAGTAAGAAGGAGAGTGGGTGAAAATGAACCTGGCTGAGACACTAGGGACTGTAACGTGAGTGAAATCTACTTCCAGGACTGCTGCTGCTAAAACAGTTTTCAAACACATGCACAGCTACATCATTCAGCATTATCCGCAGACTCTTTTGTTCCCCGTCAAGTTTTAGATTGAGTACAATCAAATGACGTATAACATCAGTCAGGAAAGCTGTATGATTGCACGTGAATCTGATCATCCAGGGGCACCAATAATTAATCACCCCTGGCCTTTTCTTAAAAAAGAAAAATAATAATTGCGCACAGACCGTAGAAGTTCCATAAAGCGATTAAGAACCTTAAGCCATCTGACCTCCTCATGCATTGCCAAGACAAATAGAATTTCAAACTTTTGAAAGTAATGAAATGGTCGGTTTCAATGCATGTGCTACAATAAAAGGTACTTTTTGCGTCACATAATTGTCCTCCTCTCAGCTTATGGCACAATTGCTCTTGATGTGAAATGCATCCCTGTCAGGCATTTTGGCATCTTTTCTGAGCAAAGCAATCAACACTTTTCTAATATTAAAACAGTGACCAGTAACAGAAACTACCCACTGAGCATTTTTCTGGCTATTAGATGCCTAAAATACGTGTATGTCTAAGGCTAAAACCGTGTTAAAGTGATATATATATTTTTGCCAGACCCAGGGGGTCGGCCTACATAAGGCTTTGTCGGTCTGTCGGTCGGTCTGTCGGTCTGTCGGTCCCTCTTTTCCTCAGTGTGCCTGTCCCTTTTTTCCTCAGTGTGCCTGCTCATCTGCCCCTCCCTTCCCTTGCTGGGCTGATTGCCTTGAGTGCCGTCACCTGTACAGGACCAGCTGAGTTGAGTTGGCTGACGAGCTGCTGACACTATAAATTCCTCAGCCCATCTACAAGCTCACAAACATTTCCAGCTGCTCAGCCTATACAATCCTGTGTGTTCATGTGTTAGTTCAGTGCCATACTAGTGAAAACAGCCGATCTACAAGCTCACTACGCTTTGTTGCTGAGACTATAAAATCCTGTGTGTTCATGTGTTAGTTCAGTGCCATACTAGTTTTCATTGCGGGTCTGGCACGACCAGGTGACCTGGTCTAGTTTCTTTTCAGACAGCTAGGCTTAGATTAGAGGCAGACATTGATTCACTGCTTTTAAGCATCTATATAGCCCGTCTATATACAGTATAGCTGTTGAAATAACTAAGCCTAGCCGCCTAAAAGACTTTCACTTTTAGACCAGTTATACCGGTAAGTATGACCTGGTTTTAGACGGACATCTAATAGCCAACTATGGCTCACTGGGCAAAGTCCATATTCTGTTTCCTGTAGTTCAGTTGTACATTCAGGAGGCCTTGTTGAAATTTCACATGCTGAACACTGATTGCTGGGCTTGAAAAGCTGTCATCAGGGAATGACTCTTCACTGGTGCCATGCAGTGAAGAGTTTTGAGACAGTTCAGTGTCTTGGTTTAGGACAGAAAGTGGCCCTGTTTTCTTCAGAGGGGAGTATAGTCTCGTAAGTCAAATCTGAAGGATCCTGGTGGGTGTAAACGTCAACATTAGCATAGATGTTGGCGTTTGGGTCAACGGAGGTCTTGCTGATGGTCTTGGAGACATGAGATGTGGTGGGACGGGCAGCCCATGTTGACCGGCCTTCTTCACCTCTTGTTTCTTCATTTGGATGTGCCTATAGACGATAAGAGGAAGAGAGATCGATCAGTATGTCATACATACAGTACAACTTTATTTTCCAGTTTGGAAGACTGTAGCAGACATGTTCTGCTGCGATGAAGGTGACCTCACCTTCCCAGAGAAAAGGGTGATACGTGTCACAGAGATGTGACTGGCCAATTCTGCCATATTTGTCCAAAATACACACTAAAAACTGCTGGGTAGATTCATCTACCCAAAATCTGAGTAAAAAATGGTTTACCCATTATGGGTTATTATAATGGTGTTTGTATGTATAATGGGTTGTTTTGTACAGCTCATACATTACCCAGCTGCTGAGTAAAATTGTTTTACTCAGTATGGGTAGTTTTAAACTTAAGCTGGTCACCTGGTATGCAAAGCATACTGGGAAAAGCATTTCTCTAGGTTTTCAGGGATATTTTCTAAGCTTTTGGTAGCTAAAAATGCTAAATGTATCATATCCATGTGTCTGCCTTGGCAAGCTGACTGTCATATGTCAGAATTTCATTTGTCAGTTTTTGAGCCAAAACCCTAACCGTAACTGCTAGGCTGCTAGCTTATGATTGAGCTCCCTCCCCCTGCTGTTCTGAAAGAGAAGAACTCATGATGCATTTGAGATTATTATGTTGATCTACTTTAAACTTCTCTGATTATAGCTTTTCAACATTGTTGCATAATTTAGTATTATGTACCTTTATGTTGATATTGCTTTACTTGGAACAAATTATCTGAGAAAAAAACCCTGAAACAAATCTTATCTTATGTTAATGTTAAATAATATTAGCATGGTCATTTACGATGAGTAAAATATACTTCCCACATGTGGATAAAATATATACTAAATAATAGTGGTTGACCCAGAGTGAGTAAAACATTCTACCCAGGGTGTGGTAGAATATCTTACTACAGTGCTGGATAGAAAGGACCTACCCATTTTGCTGTGTAAGATTTACTACTGTTGGGTAGGGCCAATAGTTACCCAGGGGTGGGTTATAATACAACCCAGATCGGGTTATTTTCAACCCAGCCGTTTTTAGTGTGTACTTGGACAGCCTTTGTTTATATCTTAGATTCCAGGGGCCGCAAGAAAGCTCCCTGGGGCCAGATTTAGCCCATATGGGCCACCAATTGAAGAATATTACTTCCTTTGTTTTGGCAAAGATAGCACAGAAAATGCAAAACAAAAGCAAAAAACGAAAGAGTAAGCTTCAATGTTTGTTTTATGTAAACCATAATAAAATAATGATAATGATAATATAATTTTATAGATCATAGGTGTATAAAATAAATTTAAAAAGTGTTTTTGATATTTACAAATACAATACGATTTTAGTGCAACAGCACACAAGCTACACCAGAGCAAAGAGCAATGAAGAAGTTATAATACTCACCCCTCCGTCATCTTCAGTGGGGATCCTGGCACTGAGGATGACCACTGGAAAATATGTGCAAAACATGTAAACAGTTTATATGTTTTTAATTGAGTGAAAACAGTCCGGCATACTGTATATCTCTGTGGTGTTGTCGTCGTCTGTTTTTGTATACATGTTTTTATGAAAGTTTTATGAAATAAAATCATAATCATCATGTTCTAACTAATCATATTAATTGTTTTATTTATAATATAAACGTAATCTTCCCTGACTGCAGGAGATATGTGTCTCACCTTGTGGTTCTCTCGCTGTCTTTATGCAGAGCATCAGCAGAGCCACAACTTTCACTGCCATCACAACAGTGAACGCAACAAGCAAATCTGGAAGTGTACATAATTGAGTTACATCAGGACCCTCTGGTGCATACATTTGCTTACTGCATCACATGAATACATACAGTGCATACAGTACATTATACTGTACATTCACACGGTAGGGGCGGCATAGCTCAGGGGTAGAGAAACTGGTATTAGAGCATGAAGGGTATAAATCCCGAAGGGTTCCCAGTTCGAATCCGGGCTCCCCCTGAGTTAATGTCGAAGGGTCCTTGGGCAAGACTCTGAACCCCTAATTGCCTCCGGTGAGTAGGTTGGTGCCTTGCATGGCTTCCTCCGCCACCGGTGTATGAATGTGTGTGTGAATGGGTGAATGTAATGCACAATCTATGTAAAGCGCTTTGGATTAAAAGCGCTATATAAATGCACCATTTACCATTTACCATTTACGGTACATACTGTAGACTAGAGAAGAACAGATTCAAGTTATATTTCAAGATCCCGTGGTTATTCACAAAGCAGAGGGTGATTTTAAGAATTTACATTCTGATTAATTAATAGGAGAACATTAATCTGGGCATCTCTTATTCCCATTATGTGGAGAATGAGGCCACCAGCTTTTTTGGTCGTCTACTGTCATGGACAGTAAATATCAACACACAGTATGTAATGTGCATGAGGCAAAGCAGCCTAAACTCGTTCATCCATCCCCGTAGGATCGGTTAGGATCTAATGGTCATTAATGTTCCGTATTCTTCACATCCAGTTCAAATGTACAGCACCGTAGAAGACAGGGAAGTACCATAGGAAGCACACACACACGCACGCACACACACACACACAGAGAGAGAGAGAGAGAGAGAGAGAGAGAGAGAGAGAGAGAGAGAGAGAGAGAGAGATTCATACAGTACTATTTGTTTTGAGTAGAATGCTAACCGCCTGATTAATCCTGAACCTTTCCCACAGATGATCGCTAAGTGTTGTGGATCAAATTTCAAACCTTGTGACAACTTCACTGCAACTTGCCAACCTTAAATTGTTGAATCATTTAACATTTATGCGAATGAGCAGCGACGCATAGCCACTCTGAATGCAAACCAACAGAGCATCAAATTATTTGAGAAAACAGACTGCATACCAGCTCCTACAGACAAGGAGGAAGAGGATTCATGAAGCCTGGTTGTTGTGGATACAACAGAGGTCATCGTAGAAACATCAGGATGTTGGAGAGTAGACGCAGTAGGGGTCGTCTTAACTGTAGCAATGGGAGTGGTCGTCTTAACTGTGGTAACGGGAGCTGGAAGCATGGTGAATGGAAAAGGAATAAAATTGATTGGTGAATGAATAAGAAATCAAATTGATCGAGTCCTGTATTTGTTGAAGCAATTTCAATTTAGTGCTATTCTGACACATCAGTAATGTTGTCCTTTCAAGATACAGATGAAACAATACAGAACACAGGTAATATTTTACAATGTAATGTAAACATGATGTACAGTCCATTATTGAAGCACAGCCTTACCGTCTTTAACATTAAGATGCACTATTATGTATGAATCAAGAAGTCTAGGTCTTTCCAGTCCACAGTTGTATGTTCCAGAGTCTGACTTTTTGAGTTTTGTGATGGATACTTTTACGTCTTTTCCCATGTTTGTCAAATGAATTCTGTCACTCTTAATGATGTCTTCATCACTGCTGCATGGATTTTTACAGAGGTACTTTGGATAATCAGTGGAGGTCCAGACATTCCAGCCTGAGCAGATGAAATTCACATCACCCCCAACATGACCAGTTATGCTGAGAGTTGTTGTCTCCATAATACTCCACACTACAGTACATGAGATAAGTAAGGAAACAGCTCATCAGTATGACACACAACGTAATTAATTAATTGACAACATACAGACACTCAGAGACATCAGTACCATCTCTTATGCCTTAACTTAAAGACCTGTCCATACTGTCTCCGAACACCAAACTTTTCAGTGGAGAGTTCCGACATGCAGCTTTCCGAACTCTAATTCGGGGTCATGCTTTTCAGAAGATATGAGAGACATCATTTTGTAGTTGAACCGGACCTTTTCCGACGAAAGGTTCGGTGGTCGGACACAGTATGGACAGGCCTTTAAGTTGAGGCATAAGAGCTTAAGACAATCAAAATAGATCCCAGAGACAACCACACAGGCAGAGAGACACATGAAAACAAGCAGAGGTCACTCACCAGAAAGCAAACAGTAAATGTAGATATTTCTCATGATGACAACGAGCTGCAGGCAGACTTGATGTGAAATTCTGTCCGGAGAGGTTACGGGACTTGCTCATATGCAGGTTTCTGTTTCACTTCTTAAGTACTTACGTATACATACCACAGTCAACCATACCCAACCCCCCGCCCCCGTCCCTGCAACCACCGTGGGGATCTTTTACAAACAAAAGAGTCAGCCCACAACAAAGTTGAATAATCGACAAAGGTTTGACTGTAACAAATAATTGTAAAGTGCAGCAAAAGAAAAAGTATGCATGTAGGCCTATTGTTTGATTTGAGCTCCTTTTAAAAATCAAATACAGCAATATGCAAATATAAATTACTCTAATTAATACACAAGCTGAGATAAACAAACACCATAATTCTAAGCACACAGCACTTCATACAGCCAAAAGAAATGAGAGAGATTGAAAGGTTTGTCTGGCTCGCCGCAGCTTCGTTGGGTCTTTTTTGGTGTGATCATAGCCATGTTTTATGTCATCTCAGGGCACAGAAACCACACCAGATTTTACAAACATAATGTCCCTCGTTGACTGATAGTAGTGTATGTATCTTTAGATCTGTTAATTAGTGGATCCTGTGTTCTGAACACATTGAATGATGAACTTCAGATAACATTAAAGTGCTACTAAATGGGCTGGTAACCTGTCTGAGTTTGTGCTGCAAAATGGAGCTTGTATACCACCTGTCTATTTGTCGCATGCATTCAAAACCACAACAACCGGTTATGGTTTTGAAGTGTGGCTTTGTTGGAAATTATCATTTCCTCATTCTGTTGACATGCAACATCTTTATCAAACGTATCACGTTTTGCTATGTAAAGAAAACTGGTAGTAGTTTTTTTTTGTTTTACTTTACTGCAATTAAAAATGCATGTTGACAACTGCGTAAAGCTAATGTTTCATGTTCTTAGGGTAGGCTAAGTTGTGCGTGTGTGTGTGTGTGTGCGTGTGTGTGCGTGTGTGTGTGTGCGTGCGTGTGCGTGTGTATGCCTATGACTCAGCTGTAACCATATAAGGAGTTCCCCCTTTGACAAAAGTATTGTTAACTTTAGCTCAGAGGTATGCAACTTCAGAGGTCAAGATTTAAACAACGAGGAATGTGATGGGCGGTGATAACCGCTTATACGTCTGGCTTTGTGTGTCCCTATGTCCGTGTCCCTATAGTTTTGATTGATTGAAGACTTTATTAGAAGTTTGCATAGGAAAAGGTACAGTTTCATGACGGTACAGTTCACTGGTACAAGGTCTACTAAAATTAGATCCTAGAGAAGACTAAGCTTATTTCCATAGGAAACCATTGAAGTATCTCATATAACATGGAAAGACAGATGGATAGAACACAGTACTATTGATAAAAGAATACAAATAAATAAATACAAAATAAAGTACGAAACTAACGTCACATGAGACTAACGTCAAGTATGCAGGGCCGACATCACCACAGCTGATGTCACGGACAGAACGGCCCATACAAGGATATAATGCACATGCGTCTTGTTTGATACCATTCGCACTGAGCACCGCTCACTTCGCACTGTGTGATTTTTAACTGCTTTCACTTCACTTCTGTTCTAATGTGTCTTGGTATTGCTCTCAATGCTTTCGTTTCCAGTGCATCATGACATTTTAAAACAATTAGAATAAAACCAAAAAAATAATCCATTAAACAATTAGTAACTACAGAATATGTGTAGTTACTAGTTAGCTTAATGATAGTAATTTTACTGTCCCCCCCAAATCATCATGAAATATTAATAGAAGCATAATGAGTAAAATAATATACATATTATTGGGGGGAAAAGGCTTTGTCTTACAAGGCCTTTATTATGCACCCCTAGGCATCATGAAATATAGTGGTGCGGTTATTTTCATAAGGTAGGACATACAATACTGGTTATTTACAATGACAATTATTTGGGGAGATAAAATGTGTCTTACTTTTCATTCTTATACACCACAAAGCACCATTGAAGATGAAGGCAAACATTATAATTTTTTACTAAAGACAAAATGTCTGTGAGTGAATAAACTATTCAGGACCGTAAGTCTGCATTAATAATGTTTTAAGTCCTTTCAAAACTGAAAATGTCTCTGTGGTAGCTTCTCTGAGAAAGTCTGCTCAATGTCCTTTAGTTAGACTGGAAAGTTGTTTTGATATCCCATGGCAAAGAATGAGATATAATCCAAAGCAGGTCAGGATTTTCTGCACATACTGAATTAATTCAGAGTACAGTTTCCTTCACAGGACACCCAGAATGTGTCAGTGCACTCCTACTTGTGTCCTTTCCTTGAGGACGCTGTTGTGCTTCAGTTTTTTAACAGTTCTTTAAGTTTTCTCCTCAAACACAGCCCTCTCCCCTCCAGACGCAGGAGTGACTGACAGTGAAGTGGCTGCACGTCACAAGAAAATGGTTTCTCTGTAAATGCCAGCAGCCAGGGACGTGCTGGCCATTGGGAAAAGCGGGACAACTCCCGAACGGACGGTTCATTCCCGGCCGGTCCAGGCCGGCCATTAGGACAAAATTAAAAATGAAACCGTTCCGTTTTGGGGGCTGGACGGCAAACAAAGTAAATCGTCACTGAAACCTCGTATCTCCAAGTTTCAAATGTATAATTTTTTTCACAAAGCAAAGCCCTGCTTCATCATACAAGGCTGTTGCACAAAAGTAGTGAAAACAGCCGATCTACAAGCATACAACGCCTCGCGGTGCGAGGCGTTGTGTGCTTGTAGATCGGCTGTTTTCACTAGTTTAAATCATTTTTAAAATGATAAATACAAAACAAACGGTTTTGGACATACAAGGTTTCTACCCGACAACGACAAAATATAACTCATGTACAGTAATTGGCCCACTGGCTTGTCACTTGTCATGATCTGAAATTGGCAAATCTTTGAGTAGCAGCAGCGCTATAGAGAGAGATCTCTCTCTGTAGCGCGCAATGAGGGCCTCTACAACTCTTTTTCCGGGGCTGAATCAGGGGCCCAGCACGTCCCTGCCAGCAGCTTTGTGGACTTCAAAATAATTTCTCTTTAAACTCTGTTCAAAGAGGCACAGTGAGGAGGGGTGGGTGGAAATCAACCTGGTTGAGACACTTGGGACTGTGAGAAATCTCCTTCTTGCAGGCAGCTGTGCTGCTCAAACAGGCTCGGGTTTCAAACGCTACTGTGCATCGTTCGGCATTGTCAGCAGAATTTTATGTTTCCCCTGAAGTTTCAGATTGAGTGAAATGTGTCAAGGTGTGAGATGATACGAGTGTAGGACCCAAGTGCCGAAACAACAAGGCAGAGCAATCCAAATTCAAGGGTTTTTAATATGAAATAAAAGAGGAAACACAGAAGCAAAGTGGGAAACTGAACTATGCTATACTGAGAAACACTTAAAGTTGTACTATGTAACTTTTTTTATAAAACAAATCTTAAAATTCTCCTAACTATTAAATCACAAAAGTTTTAGAAGATCCGCGCCGTGAATTTCAGCCTGTAAAGCCTTCTCTATATGTAAACTGAGATCCTTGCCGTGGACCGGATCTCGCGCCAAAATTGCGTCATCACACTACCGGCCAATCACAGCGAGGGTTATACAACTGCCGGCCAATCACAGCGCATCTTGAAGTGGGGTCGCTAATACTCGCTATGGCAGCCATATTTGTTGTCGCCCGTTTGTACCATCCCTTCTCTAGGTAATTTCGCCTACCAGGCAGGGTGAAGGAGTCCGTATCTCTGGAATTACTGAACGCACAGGAACAAGGGACCCCTTAAAAGATAGATCTCAGCGAGGTGGAGGCAGACGCGGGGGTCTGAAGGTACGAAAAACGGACGAAAGACGCGGACGCGACCGCGGTTTGCTATAGGGCTAATGACCACTAGTTGGGCAACTTACACAGTATGGCTTTAACTAAAGATAAATAGATAAAGATCTGGAACAGACAGGATAGTGTCACAGCTAACTCTATGTGACAAACTAGTGAGGAAGTGCAAACACAGGGAGGTTTAAATAGACACGGGACTCAAAGACAAGGTGAACTCAAAGGCTGGGGCAAACAGGACACAGGAGGAGAACAGAACTAATCACACGGTAACGAGACAAGACAGGTATCCGTAACTAAATAGAAAAACTATGAAAAATAATCACAAAATAAAAGTACACGACTGTAACATAAAACCTACAGTACACAGACACAGATCCTGAACCAACTATGTTCAACATTTAAACTTTCAGTAAATAGATTTTTTTCTTCTTTTTTTTAACAACACAGATACTTGTATGTGCCAATATATTTTCATCACTTTACCCAAATACAGCTCAAGTTGAGTAGGAGGTTTTTCACCAGTGAATGTGGAGACAGTTTTGTCCATCATTGATTAGAATGAAGTCAGACAAAAAGAAGAGAAAAGGGTTAGGTGGTTTGACCAACAGTTTGAGGATCCAATAGAGTTAGGAGGTTTTAGTTAGAAGCGGTAAAGGGTGTTCAATAACACTGATTTAATAAAGACATTTTAAATCATTCAAAACGGAGATGGGAGGTTTTTGCACCCGACAGTAACGATTATGCTCCCCTGGAAGTTTGCTCCCTTCCTGGGTTTGGGCACCAACTCTGTGACAATAGAACAAAAGTGCATTGGGGTTTCAGACCATAGAAACGTGTGCGTTAGCGATGCACATGCACTACTGCACCCCAATTGGTTGGCATTTTACCTGCCTCCCATTCCAAGGCACACTGCCTGAATTTCACAAAACCTTTGCCCAGTAATTACAATAATTGTATGCATAATCAGGCATTCCGTGGGACACAACACAAAGGGTTTCAGGCCAGATGGCTAGGCTGAGCTTTGTGCACTGTGATGTGAGCAAGATAGCTACTGCAGACAACATACAATATACAAACAACAACTTAGACTCGTCAGTCTAAACCTACGTTACTCTTGTTAAAATGATAAATAGAAAATAGTATGGGAACATAACTTAAACATCATGCACAAACATGTTAATTGTGACCGTAGGTCGCTATATAAGCCTCGAGTGGTCTGACTTCAGGCATCTATGATGTCAGATGCCCATATATGGACATATTGTGTCAGTCTCATGCGGTCTATGACGTCAGACTCCTTCTACCACCACAAAGGCAGATGTGTGCACGCGCCCATTTGCACTTGCCCATGTGAGCGACACCGCCTTTTGGGGTGAGGTCGCTTCTCGCCCTTAGGGCGTCTTACTAGTAATTCCTGTTGTGTGGTCGTTTAAGTGATATAATATTTACAGATAGGGCCTATATGAGTTCCACTGGTGGGTGGCTCTTTGAATAACTGATATTTTCTGAATTTGGCATTATGTCCAGTAAGTAACAACCAGGCAATGATCTAGCGACCGGGTTGTTGTTTCTAGCGACCGGTTGTTTCAGTTTGTAGGCTGTGGGATGAGCTCGCCCTCTCTCAATATGTGTTCAAAACAGGAATTCAAATGTCCAGAATTTTCTTTAACGCCTTTAGAAAGAGGTGCCAGCGAAAGTAAATCATCACCAGAAATTGACCGATTGCACCAGTTGAGACATTTTGGTATGTTTGTTTGCATGCAATATCAACAGTGACTCAGTATGCAGTAACGTAAATTGAATCTGCGGGATCCTGGTTGATGTAAACGTTAACATTAGCATAGATGTTGGAGGTCGGTTCAACAGTGGTCTTGTTGCTAGTCATGGAGGCAGGAGACACGGTGAGAGATGGCTTCTGTGTTGATTGGTCTTCGCCTCTTGTTTCTTCATTCATCTGGGAAGGAAGAAGGAGTATGTCATAGTTATGAAGTAAACACATCTCAAAAAGTTGAAAGAAAGAGATGACAGACAGATATAAACACACACTCATTTCCCAGATAAGTCTGCTGTGGGACAAACGTGAACCAAATAAAAGAAGAGGGAATGGAAAAATAAAAGCAAAAACACCATCTACACATAAAATACACAATTTGTTGCATAATTGTGTAATATCTTTGGATCCTATGAAAAAAAAAAGAAATATATATATATATATATATATATATATATATATATATATACTGTACTTCTTACACTTTGAGGAAACCCACATTAATTGTTTGCATGAATGCATTCAGGGGCAAACATTATTTATTTTAAATGCATTAGCCAGGGCTAATGTTGTTTTCTTGTAATGTTGAAAATGTATGAAAGTACAATACAAAAATCCCTTCTAGAAGAGACTTTAGAACTAATTTAAAACCTCTCTAATTTAAAACCTCTTAACATGTCTGAAATGCATTGTTGTATGTTGTACTATACAGCCGGAAAGGCACCATTCAATCATAAACACCTGCATACTTAAAGCTATACTGTGTAAGTTGCTCAACTGGTGGTCTGTAGCAGTATAGCAAACCGCGGTCGCGTTTGCTTTTTTCGTCCGTTTTTCGCTCGCGGACCGGGCCGTCAGACCACCGCGTCCGCCTCGCCTCGCCGAGACGCTTTCAATGAGGTCTCCCGTGTCCTTCTACGAGCAGCGGTTGGGGAGTTACATGCTAGACTCCTCCAGTGTAAACACTGCAGTGTACTTCCTGAAGGCGTGTTTCCTAAACCCACCAGAGAGCCCGGCAGTGTATGTTCTGCGCTGTGATTGGCCGGCAGTGTATAACCCTCGCTGTGATTGGCCGGTAGTGTGATGACGCAATTTTTCCGCGAAAACCGGTCCCGGGCAGGGATCATAGAAAACATATAAAGAGAAGGCTTTAGAAGCTGAAAATAACGGAGTGGGGGTTCTAAAACTTTAGCGATTTAACAGCTAGGACCATTTTAAGATTTGTTTTATAAAAAAAGTTACATGGTATAACTTTAAGCTCTACTAAAGCTCCAATAAATGTATACAGCAAGTACTGCTGTCTGGTGAACTTTGATAAATCATGGGTTGAGGTGTCAGTTTGTATCCTGGTGTTGATGGCTTGACAGTCCAAGGACAGTGGCAGTTTGGTACCTGTGTAGCAACACCCTAGAAATGAGTTGTATCCTGTATGAGAGCCTTTCTGCTTCTGCACTTGTTCGGGAACAGCTAATGTTGTACTTTTAAAGTTCGAGTATTCTTTCTTGTCAGATGGAAAAAAAAAATTTTTTCCCACCACAATAACCACCAGAAACAGGCTGGTTAAGGACCAGTCAAAGTTTGATTTATATTTCATTTAATCAATAATTCACCTTTTTCGATGTCAACTATTTTCAACTGTCCAAGAGAGAGTAGGCCTAGAAACAAAACAAAATAAAACAAAAACATACAATGAAGAGACAGTACACTGTCATAACACTCACCTTTCCATCATCTTCAGAAGGGTTGCTGACACTGAGGATGACCACTGGAAAATGTATACAAAACACATGTTCATCTAACTGATAATATAAATGTCATGTAATCTCCCCTGGCTGAGGATGATATGTGTCTCACCATGTGGTTTTCTGGTTGTCATTATGCAGAGAATCAGCAGAGCCACCACTTTCACTGCCATCACAACAGTGATACCGACCAGCAAACCTAGAAGTGAACATAACTGAGTCACATCAGCAGCACCCATTGGTTCATGCACATTTGAAGACAGTGTGTTGGGCAATATTACTGTGCAATATTACTGAGATTAATGTGTTGCTTGTGTATTACTTACTGAATGTATTACTTTGAATCAATATTATATTACATATTATATTTTATTTGTACAGTATTTCTGCATATTCCATATTGGAACAATAATAAATATCCTCACAGGCATAAAGAATCAACCAAACAGCAGAACTACACATTGAGATTAGCCGATCTACAAGCTCATCAGGTTTTTTTTGCGCCCGAACCAATTCCGATGACACTCTACAGCATTTAGAGTACACCCTCATTACTTTGATCAGTAATATGTAAGTAATACGTCACATACATGCGTACATGAAATAAATGTACGATTTTCAGTTATAACCGTGGAACTACCTCGTAGTTACTGTATCTACGGAGCAGGTGGATTTGGGCAATACAACATTGCATTCTGATTACTTTAATTAATTCATGTGGGTGAAATAATACATAATTAATGAGTGAAATATGCTTTTGTGTGCCTCTTATTCACCATTCTGCTCACAGCATGTCGCAACAAGGCTCCTTGTGAGCAGAATGGGGGGAACGCTTCGTGCATCAACCACATGACCACAGTTTCCTCTTTACTGCAAGGTCTTGCAAGGTCTTGACAGCCTACATATAGTCAGGGCCGTCTCGTCCCCAATACTCGTCTCCAAGTACCAGTTAAACCATTGCTTCTTTTTTCTTTCGCCTCCTTTTTTCAAACTCTCCCTAAAGTGCCCGCTGTTCAACAATATGGGAGAGAGCCGAGATGAGGAGAGCTGCCTGCTCTGCCTCATGCCCCTCCCCCTGTGCTGCGCTGCTCTCAAAGCAGCAGACAGGTAGAGTTAATTCACACGCAACATTGATGTGACTTGCTAACGCAAAACGAGTGATAGAATGCTGATCGCGCAAGTGTCATCATTCATTTCAGAATTAAAAAAAATATGCACCTTAAAAAATATAGAAAAAGGTTTTCCTTTTCTTTTCTTTTGTACTTTTCTTTTTTTACATGTCACCTCTACGACCTGCCGCTCTAGGCAGCCGAATGGTTCGCCTATAGGCAAGGGCCGGCCCTGCATATAGTACCGGTAAGTGATGCTTGAAACAACTTGACTTTACCATCTAAATAAGAGGTTCTCAAACTTTTTCATGCCAAGGACAACCAAATTATTATGCATTTAACCGCGGTCCCCGGACCCCAATCTGGAATTATTTTGTGTGAGGAACACCATACAAGATTTGTAATTTTTATTTTTCATCTTATCTTTCCCCCAAAAAATGCCAGGGTTTTCACAAAAGAATTCAAGGCTTTTTCAAGACCCTGTTTAACAGTCATTGTCACTGATTCATAAGATCATTAGTACTTATGTAATCTCTCAAGACGGATTAGAGCTCCGCAGCTGAATCTGTCTGCTCTCTATACACTCTACTCTTATACAACGTGTAGAGTTAGGAATGTTAGGAACGTAAACAAAGACATGTGCGACCGGAGGTGGAGTGCAAAAAAATTGAGTTTTTATTTACAGTATTTTGTTTGCCTATATAGGTTCCCAGATTGGTATTGGTACAGAGTGCATACATACCACCAGCCCCTAAAGACGAGGATTCATGAACCATGGTTGTACCGGTAGATGCGATGGAGAAGGTTGTAGAAAAATCTTGATGTTGAACCGTGGTCAACTCAGCTGTTGTAAAAGGAATGGTCATCTTAGCCGTTATAAAGGGAGTGGTCATCTTACCTGTTGTAAGGGGAGCTGGAAGCATATTTGAGAATGCATGCAGAATATATTTAAAACATTTTGTAAATTGATATAATTTAGTATTATTTGGACATCAGTAATGTAGATACAGAGGGAGAAAAAAACAGAACACAGGCAATATATTAACTTACAATGTAAACATGATGTATCGTTCATTATTGAAGCACAGACTTACCGTCATTAACATTAAGATGCATTTTTATGTATGAATCACCAATGATGCCAGGTCTGTCCAGTCCACATATGTATGTTGCAGTGTCTGACTTTCTGAGTTTAGTAATGGATACAAATAAGTCTTTTCCCAAGTTTGTCAAATGAATTCTGTCACTCTTAATGATGTCTTCATCTCTGCTGCATGGATCTTTACAGAGATACTTTGGATAATTAGTGGAAGTCCAGACATTCCAGTTTGAGCAGGTGAAAGACACGTTACCACCAACATGACCAGTTATGCTGAGAGGTGTTGTCTCCATAATACTCCACACTACAGTACAAGAGATAAGCACGGAAACAGCTCATCAGTATGACACACAACTTATAAATTGACAACATCATGTGAGGAGTGTATTTTTGCAGGGGTCCGCGTCAATATGCCAACGGGCCGTTGGTTCGAAGGGCCCGACCACCTAAACCTAACCTTAACCCTAACCTCAGTAAAACTAACACTGGCGAATGCTAACCTGGTGAAATGCTAGCCTGCCGATGCTGGTGAATGCTAACCTGGTGAATTTTTAACCTGGTCGAACAAACAGGGTGTCAATGCTCAGTCCCCTTTTTGCAGAATGATTCTAGATGCTCTACACAACAGTGGACAGACAAAGGATGAGACAGAGACATTGAGAGCATCATACCGACACTCAGAGACAGAGACAACCACACAGGCAGAGACACACATGAAAACAAGCAGAGGTCACTCACCAGAAAGCAAACAGTAAATGTAGACATTTCTCATGATGACAACGAGCTGCAGGTGACTGTCTAGTTCTGTCCGGAGAGACAGAACTTGTGCTATGCATAAAGGTCTAGATGTCTTTACAATAGTTGGTTTTCTTTTTCTTTTTACTAAACTCCACCTTCCACTTCCACTTCCTCTCTACCACACAGTAAATCAAACATTCACACGGTCAGGGCGGATGCCGACTCTACGCACTGGGCCTGAGAGCGCGCGCACACGTGCACACACACACACACACACACACACACACACACACACACACACACACACACACACACACACACACACACACACACACTTAAACACACACATGAGCACAGGCACACACACATGCACACTCACACACAATTTATTCATAAAGCAGTTTAAAAAACCTAATGTTTACAAAAGTGCTGCACAATGAAATTAAGTCTCTTAAAAATACATAATTAAAAACTGTGCAAGTGCAAAGTGCAAAAACAATACTTTCCATATCCATGCTGGAAAAATGAATTCTCTGGCTTACTTCACTACAGTGTCACATAAAAGTAGATAAAACAGCTGATCTTTCATTGCAAGCTTCTTTTCTTTTTTTCCAAAAAAAGAAACACAAAGAAAAAAAGAAAAAAAAAAAGAAAAGAAAAGAAAAAAAAAAAAAAAAAAAGACTGTGAAAGTGGTTAAGTGTCAGAAATCTGTCTGTGAGTTTTATAAATATTGAAAGTACACAAAGTATTAACAAGAGCTTAATTGTGACTAAATAATAGCTATGTTGGATCCATTGCAACACAGGTTATTGTATTTGTTTTCCTTCCATTTTCTGAAAGTGACAGTTTTGGACATACAGTACAAGGTAACTTTCCACCCAACAGCGGTAACACTCTTTTTTTCCTCCCTGTCCTCCCTGACTTACTGTAGTTCTCACCGTGTAAGGATTGGAGTGGAGGGCTTGTGTGACAGAAAGTCAATCTGTCCCCGTGTAAACCCAGCTTTAAAAGCACTGCCTCTGAGTGACAAGGCCTCCTCTGAGATCTCACTCCAATCACTTCTTCTCCAGTCCGTCTATCTGTCTGTCTGTCTGGCGTACACAACCAGAAGAACTAATTTAAAGCTACAACCCAGGACCTATTTTTAATTATGTGAATGCTATTTAATCCAATAGAGAGTAGTAGAGTATGTTAATACAGTGCTGTAGTGCTAACTAGTGCATCTAATCTGCAGTGGTTGCATGTGGAAGGCTCCTTACTCAGGTAGGACACCTGCTGGTTGAAAATGGCAATGCAGTTATTTGAAGCAGAAGGCATTACATTTTGCAAACACTGTTTGAAAGCAGCTCTGTAACTGCAGGACAATTTACAATGTAGGCATTTAGCAGACACTCTTAATCCAGAGCGACTTACAAAAAGCAAGGTAATACATCAATACATCAACATCAATACATTGATTGATTGATTGATTGATTGATTGATTGAAGAATGTATTAGAAGTTTGCAATAGAAAAAAGTACAGTTTCATGACAGCACAAATCACTGGTACAAGGTCAACTAAAAGGAGATCTTAGAAAGCTCTACGGCTAATTTCCACAGGGACCACACGTTATGTATCTCATGTAACATTGAAAGATAGATGGATAGAACTGAACATAGTACTTTATCTAGGATAACATCAATTGTAAACGAACACCAGGCTTTCCCCCGAGAAAGCCTGGTGACGCGAGGTTAATTTCTCCCATAAAACATGCGTGTGTGAGCCTGTGATTATTTTGTGATGTTGAGATGGCACAATACCCATGATATGCCCATGACGCGACTTGTAACATTACATACGTGTGCTAGCTGCCACATTTCACAGGAGAAACACAGAGTAGGCAGGAAAAAAATACATTTTGTACACTTTCTACAAGTTCTGGGGGTCCTTGAAATGAAAAAAAAAGGGGGTAAAAGTTTGAGAACCACTGTAAAGCATCAGTTGAGACACAAACCATTGACAAGCAGACAGAGAGGAGAGGAGAGGAGTAGAGTGTCCCCCGGTGCACATGCACGTACTGTAGATGACGGCCATCACGCTGTCACACCGCTGATCGATACGTGAGCTCATGGCCTCGCTCTAATGGGAGACGTGTGGAATGTAGATGCAGTCATTAGGGTCCCCACTAACTCAATTGATCCGCACAAAACTCTCCTGCAGGGGACCCTGATCTGATGGGTTTAATTATCTGTAGTGGTGGTTGCTTTGGGCATGGAACGTGCATGTGAATGTGTGTGTGTGTGTGTGTGTGTGTGTGTGTGTGTGTGTGTGTGTGTGTGTGTGTGTGCGTGTGTGTGTGTGTGTGTGTGTGTGTGTGTGTGTGTGTGTGTGTGTGTGTGTGTTTGCCTGTGCATGTGTTTGCATGTGTTTGTGTGCGTGCGTGATGGTGCATCCCATGCAGGTGACACCTTAAAGTGGATAAAGATTTCATGTCCTGGAGCGTGTGTGTGTGTGTGTGTGTGTGTGTGTGTGTGTGTGTGTGTGTGTGTGTGTGTGTGTGTGCGCGCGTGTGCCTTATGCCTCTCTCCTTGAAATAGAGGCATATAGACAAACAGAAGGACAGAAAGTCCTAGTGTTTGTCTCAAAGGAGGATTTATTTTTAAAACCTTATTCCAAGCCTAAGCCTAACCCTGTATGCAGTCTAACTCAGGTTGGACTCAGGGTGGTTGGACGCCCCTGCCGTGCACACACAGTCCCCAGTGAATACAATGCACAACATTCACCGGTATTATATGATTGCTTAAAGGTGTATTCAGTGATATTGAAAGTGGCCGGGGGTCATCTTGTCACCGCGTGGAAATGTTGAGTTTTTTATAGATTTTCTACACCATTATAATGTTCTCGGTTTGATCATTAGACCCAATCACTGAATATCGGTAGGCCTACGTCTCCAGCTTCAGGATATGTATGATACTGATTTACTACGAGACTGTGGCATTTTATGAGATCAGTAGTTTACAATCTAAGCGTTTAGCAGACGTTCTTAACTCATACAGTGCCATCCGGCCACAAGGGGTGCTAGAGTGCCAGAAATTTCTCCATAGACCTTCTTTATAGCTTTCGTCGACCCTCTCCCAACTGGCTTGTGTTTTCACTCCAGTCAATGCTATGGGTGTCGAGAGGAGGAAGCTAGCTGACACATAGCCAAAATGCTAACCCATTTAGAAGCCCGATCTAAAGCTATTTCAGCCGCAAAAAACTTTCTCTTTGGGTCTGGGGACACAATCCGGAGAAAATCCTGTCTAAATCCTGTGATGTGATTTATTATTGGAGTGGGCGGCGCGATGCGGCCGTTAGCGCGAATACGGCCCGTGGATGGCCGAGTCTAAGTCCCGGCCAAGGATGGACGTCTAGACCGGGGCTTCGTTGAGGCCTCCGATAAAATAATTCATTTTATTAAATATCCTGGACATGTTCAGGATAGGCACCCTGGAATACGTCGCGCCGCCTACAATGAACATTCGGTGAACATTGGGGGGGGTCTAAACTTTATTTTAAACCATTTTCAATGGAATAAATCGTCGGACCATCTAGCGTAAGTAAAAAATAGTGTCAATTTATGAAAAAAGCATAAAAAGATGAAATATGGAGATGTGTGTTTTCTGTGGCAGTATAAAAGGTGGTAACTTTAATCACTGGGTGGGGCTGTACAGTACATTTGGGGAAGCGTGACGGGGTCTGCTCTTAAATATTTTTACTGACAGATAAGACTTAGCAGCCTAGAAATGTTCATCGGTGGAGTGGAAAAGATCTCCCCGGAAAACCACTTAGACCCACAGAAAAAACTGTCTCGAACCGAAGCCAATACAGCCTTTAATTACTGGGCTTAATGGCAGCTATTGTACGCAAGGTGGACCACCTTGCCTATTATCCCGTCCTATTATACCAGAGGAAAGGCTGCCTCTGTCAAATGCACAGATAAGAAAAGGGGTCTAAATAATATCTTGTCCCCATTTGTCACGCATCACACGGAAAAGGGCTTTTAGGCAATTAAAACCCTTTTGGAACTTTGCTGGAAATTGATTTAACAAAACCAAAGTGTCTCTCTGCCCACGCGCGGCCCCCGATCTGCCCACCCTGCGTCGCACCGCTGATGATAGCCAATTACAGCTGTAGTTCCAAAGTCAAATGATCCAATTACCTCCCCTCACGCCACACTGGATTTGGAACCCCGTAAGCCAATTATAATTTCCCCTACTGTGAGTGTCCGGGAATCATGCACATTATACAGTGTGTGCTCACGTATACTCACACCTGCAAAACATCGTTAAAAGGCATCCCCCCCTTCCTCCCACTCTCCTTTATTAAAGCAGATAACCAAAGGTTTTGCAGTTGCGGTTCTGTTCACCTCCAGCTAAGGGCCAAGCTAAAGCCTCACAAGTTAATACGGCTCTTTAGCTCCACTTCGCCGGAGCCGTGCTATTGATGGCAAAAAGATGGCCGCTCAGGGCGCGCTGCACATAATCTGTCAGGTGCAGCAGCAGCCACAGAGTGGTAGACGCCCGTTTAATGTCTCCGCTCGGGGTTTTAAACTGTTGAGTAGCCATAAATGGGCAAGAAGACGGTTTCCCGTGTCGCTGATTTCCACACCGGCTCCTGTTGGTCCCCAAAGGAGTGAACCTTATGAGCTGTATTTAATAACTTTCAGCCGTTTTAACATTTACTCAAAGAGGGACCGGCGTCGAAACGGGAGAGAACTCTCTAATTCACTCCGTGCTGCTGTGGCGAGGAGCGTGTCTGTGGCACAAAGCACAGCGGACATGCAGGAGAATGTATTAATAACTCTGTACTGTACAGCATCTAATGACTAAATCTGCCAGTGATTTGTTATTATGGCATCTGATATATTGTGTCCAGAGTGTCAAAAAGCAGGGAATATTTTATTGTTCAATCCTCACTCATGGAATTATAATGATTATTTTATCTTTACAGTTCATTAACACTTTGCCGTCCGAAATAGAATGGTGGTTGGTAGATTAGCCGTGAAATTTCTATTATTGTATTGTGATCTGAGACATAATATTATGTTTATAAACATGAGCCCGCCGCCCCTCCTTCTTGGACAGCGCCATTGTTTTTTCTTTTTTTTTTTCCCCAGGTCATTAGCTCACCGTGATTTTCTCGATCTCCGTTGGGATAGAATGGGGGTTTTGGCCGATCATCGATCTCCCTGTGCGTTTCGCGTGCACGATCCGTTCACGTAAATGTCCCCGCAAATAATCCATGTGTGACTCAAGAACAGAACTGAAAATCTTCGCTAGCATAGCCCCAAGCATGGCTGCAGTAGGAGCACTGGTGTACAGACAGCAAACGGATGGCTGGGAGTAGCCTTGGAGAAGGAAAGGAGCTGACGTCACCTCTGCTTCATGTCAGACCGTGCATGAGCTATCAATGCACGAGTGGTGACTAGGGAAGGTTAGACGAATCATTTATTCCGGTTTTAATGACAAAGTCCGGGAAAGTACGGCGTGGCTGAGACTCCTTGCTGGGATGTGCGATATACTACGGTTTTAACATT
The DNA here is from genome assembly GCF_963921795.1 of Nannobrachium achirus. Lineage (NCBI taxonomy): Eukaryota > Metazoa > Chordata > Actinopteri > Myctophiformes > Myctophidae > Nannobrachium > Nannobrachium achirus. The sequence continues at coordinate 14,456,270 of NC_137812.1, forward strand.
AAGGGGCTCCCCGTGGCTTACAAAGGGTTAAGTGATGTTGCATGAGGAAGAGTTTATAGAGGGTATGCGCATGCATAAAGTGAATGGCATATCGAGTGGCAAATCGAGTGGCAAAGTGAGTTTAAAGCTATACTGTGTAAGTTGCTCAACTAGTGGTCAGTAGCGTCCGCGTCTTTCGGCCGTTTTTCGCCGTGGACCGGACCTCACACCCCCGCGTCACCCCCGCGTCTGCCTCCACGTCGCCGAGATCTATCTTTAGAGGGGTCCCTGGTTCCTGTGCGTTCAGGCATTCCGGAGAAACGGAGTGTTTCACCCGAGTATTGATAGAGACACACGGGCGCCTACAAATATGGCCGCCCTATTGTGATAGCTAGCGACCCCACTTCAAGATGCGCTGTGATTGGCCGGCAGTGTATAACCCTCGCTGTGATTGGCCGGGAGTGTATGATGACGTAATTTTTGCGCGAAAACCGGACCCCGGTCAGGATCATAGAAAACATATAAAGAGAAGGCTTCAGAAGCTGAAAATAACGGAGTTGGTGTTCTAAAACTTTAGCGATTTAAGAGTTAGGACAATTTTAAGATTTGTTTTATAAAAAAAGTTACATGGTACAACTTTAATGCCGTTTAACGTTGTTTAATGCAATCAGATAGGACTTTTCTGTTTGGATGTATGGGCTGTCAAGGCCAGAAAGTAGTTTTTGCCACTCAGTAGACGTTCCTCTGCATAATTTCCGAGTTTGATGATGATGACGCATACCCTACGCTCAAAATGTAATTGAGTCATGTGCACTTAGCCATTCTCATTGTGTCTGTAAGCCTATTCAGAATGCCGTGAACGAGCATATTTGCTATTAATGAGTACACCATTTTGGCATTGTACATTGGCTCTATCCTCCACGTTTTTGTGGATTAACTGTTTAGAAAGGAGAAGGAATATACACAGCAGTGGGTGGCAATGCATAGGCATATTAGGCAAGCAATTAGCCTTTGCATCTATGAATGTTATATAACTAAATCAGAGGGGGGGGGGAGAGATTGTAAACAAGAGATAATATTTTTTATCAAGATCATCTCTTAATTAACGTGGAGTCTGCTGTTGCTGAAGTTCATTGATGATTAGTATTCATCTGGAGACGGGGCACTGAATAAAGTGAAGCATGCTTTTAATGAGCATTCAACTTCTCAGCTCCATTCAGTACGAGCACCTCGGCAGGACATTAATGGATAGGATGTACTTTGTATAGAAAAGAATCTAAGACCTTGAGTGAGGCTGCCGTTGTTCAAAATGAAGACACTTTTGGCTTATGACAGCACATATACATAGGGAAGTAGACATATAAAGGTATAGACAAGATGCCTCCTCAGGGACGGACTGGGACTAAAATTCAGCCCTGGCATTTTTGCCAGACCAGCCCCCACAACCAGCACGCGCGAAGATGCTCTACCGGTCGAGGGCGGCACATATAAATACACAAGCTTTTAATACCACAACTTTTACAGACAACAAATGATAACTACACAACTACACAATCCATGAATTGTATAAGTTAGCATACAGTTCTCACCACCAACAAGCGGAGTATGAACATGATTAGGGCCAAACTGTGTCAGAACTTTGGCTAGTTAGCTAATGAATGGAAAACAAGCATATTGATCTGAGAATTGGACAAACAAGTTGTATTTGATTGTATACAGTAGGCTAATAGGCTACTGTATGTTATATACTAGAGCATGCTTGCAGGGCAGAATTAGGACGATACCACTCATTAAAAAAATATTTTGACCAATATTTTGACCGATATTTTTACAGATTTTTGTCTTTTTTTTCTTTACACCAGCCCCCCCAGCCCCCTAGCCTACCAGCCCACCGGTCAAATGCCCTGTATGCCAGATGGCCAGCCCTCCCCTGCACCTCCTCCAGCTCTGGGGCGTCTCTGACACGGGGCCATTTTGCAAGGGGGCAAGCTTCCGCCACTGGTGTGTCCTCTGATCGTTTGTTTATCGTTCCTTTTGAAGACACCCTATTTTCGGACACGTCCGGGAAAAGACGCGCTGTGCTGTGATTGACCAGTAGACACTTTGAATGGCAGCGTGCCATCCGCACTTCCGCCCTCCCCTTTTTACAGGTCGCTCCTATTAACTGGTTTTATATCTATGCATAGGGACATGTGGAGTCACTTTTTTCTATGTTTACTGCTGAACCCCTAATTGCACCCAATGTGCCTTGCATGGTTTCCTCCGCCATCGGTGTGTGTGTGTGTGTGTGTGTGTGTGTGTGTGTGTGTGTGAATGGGTGAATGCAATGAACAATCTCTGTAAGTGCACGCACCACTAGTTATCCTGTCCAACAGGTGCAGTGTTTGTTAACTGCAGTACATAGCTGATGTACCTGAGCGAGCAGCATGGTTATCGGACATCAAAAACAATAAGAAGACACACATGAAAGTTTAGACTTGTGTCATTAAATTATATATATATATATATATATATATATATTTTTTTTCTTTATTTGTCCAAGACAAAGAAACTCCTATCATCGTGACAGTGGTGAAATTGTATTATGTGAGCCACAAAAAAAATATGTCTTTGAATGCAGTCACTGGGGGGGAAAGGCATGGTGGGCTTGCCCTGCGCTGTGAGTGGCGGGGGGTACATGGCAGATGTACTGTGATCCAAAGCTTCTCATCTCGTTCCTTTCATCATCTCACCCTGCAGGTGATCCGCCCCGGCTTCAGGGGCGTCACAAGGGGGGGAAAAGTGGGACTGAGTTACTAGGGCCCAAGGTGGAGGGGCCTGGAATTATTTTATACTTTAGCTATTGAAAAATAGCAGATACACAAGCTCACAGCTCACTGCGAGCTTGTAGATCTGCTATTTTTTAAAATTCGTGAAAATGTGTGCAAATCAATTGTAACCCAAATTTTGCTTCTGGGGGGTCCCTGGAACGAAATATTTTGAGATGGGGGTCCGTGGCCAAATACATATAATTTTGGGGGTCTTTCACATGAAAAAGTTTGAGGACCACTGACATAGATTTATTTTTATTTATTTTCAAAAAACATATAGAAGGATTTGAAATATTCAAATATTTGCACACATTTTCACGATTCTACAAGCTCGCACGAGTGCCGCGCTGTGAGCTTGTATACAATATCTGCTATTTTTCAATAGTTAAAGCACAAAATAACGCGTAATAATGCGTTGCCAGTCTAAATGAACATGTGAATCCTTGTGAATCCTTGTACCCAGGGCCCAGAATTTGGTTACGACGCCCCTGACCAAGACTGATATATAGGCTATATATATTTATTTTCGTTTTTTTTTAAGAAACAGTTTGTTCTTATTCAATTACATTCCTACCATGGGGTTTGTTTGTTTTGTTTGTTTGTGAGCTGTAATATAGTTACAGCACCCGTTCTCTGGTTCTCATAATGCAATTGCTGCCCGCTGCAATTGAATAGCAATTATTTGTGAATGCATGGAGGTGGGCTAATGACATCAAGGTATCTTGTCTTGTGGCGTTGGAGACAATCTCAGCTGGGCTGGGGTTTGTGCTGCATTTTAAGTGTGTCCTCCGGTGACGGAACGAACGGCCATTTGTGTTTTTCATCTGAGGTTATTTAGTAGCTTCAGTCAGTGCTGTTGACCAGAGAGACACGCAGAACTTTCCTCCTGGAGCCACAAGAGACACAATGGAGGAGTGTTTAAAGAGGTGGTGCCATGATATTTTCCCCCTCTAAAACATGATTATCAGGTATTATGATTATACTAGGAGGAAGATTTTTTCCAAAAAAGTATACAGAAAGAGTTAAAATTGGGTTTTTATGTGGCCACACCCCCAGTTCATTAAGTATGCATGGATGTCATGGTGGGTGGTGACCTAGCTGAGTTAGCCACACCCCACAATGTTGTGTGAATGGCAATTAGGGGAGGAGTTGATTCTGTGATGTCATCTTATCTGTGTTTTTTAACTGACACTTTTGACCAGAGGTGGCAGCCTCCAAGAAAAACAAACAAATACCAAGTGAATAAATAATTGCTCATAAAAACCACACCAGGGGGTCTAATGAGGTACTTTCAACCTCCTAGACACATGAAAAACAGAAAAATTACAAAACTATGGCACCACCTCTTTAACAACAAAGGTAGAGTCTGGTATGCCAAGAACTTCCCAGCCGTGACTTTGCACAATTTCAGGAGAACATGCCGGTTTGCATTGGTATGGAAGAGAGAGAGAGAGACAGAGATAGAGAGAGAGAGAGAGAGAGAGAGAGAGAGAGAGAGAGAGAGAGAGAAACCCACAAATCCAGACTAGTGGTGGTGACTAAGGCCGGATTTACACTGCAGCCCAAAGTTGGCATCATGACGTTACGTCACAACGTTGACGCTAGTTGATCATGTTCAGGAAATGCGACAACAACAAAAACAAACACACTTTACAATATTGTTTTTCTCTCTTTTTTCTTTATTCTTGTGTTTGGCTCTTCTCTCTGGTTTTATCTATTTAGCTCACCTGTTTTCTCTCTCCTCTCTTGTTTTTCTCATGTGCTCAGCGTGCTGTAATATGCGCGGTAATCAAATAGTAAATACTCGCGCTCTGTTATAACGTCACATCAGTGGCGCCTCCCGCTCGGGTCGCGCAACAACTGACGTTTGGACAGTTTGATGTGACTTGCATGACGACTTGCGTATAACTCAATGGGGCGGTTGTGGTTACTGCTTTCAGACTGAGACAGATGTCCTCAGATGGATTGGATTTGAAACCACCTCTGGAAGTGGTTTTTCAAAATCAGATTTCATGTGACCTGCATGTGACCTGTCTAGATTTAGACCATTTAAAAAAAAAATCGGATTCCACTTTTGATGTGACTCAAATCTGATTCAGGCTAGATTTCAGTGGCAGTGTAAAGCCGGCCTACTGGTAAGTACAATTTTTAGGTACTTTCTACTTTACAGAGTATTTCCAATTTTCAATGCGCAATGGGACATTCTGCATAACGAGTAAACCTTTACTTTTGGTACTTTAAGTACGTTTTGAAATTCTAACCTGCCGTAGCTCCGCCCCCCCCCCCCCCGCGGGGACGTGACCTCGAGGGAGGACGGAGTGTCAGCAGGTACCACCTAACCTGACCCTTACCTGAGTAAATCTAACGCTGGTGAAATTCTAACCTTCCGACGCTGGTGAAAGCTGACCTGGTGAAATGCTAACCTCCGTCCCCTAGTGTGGTGTGGTCGCGTCCCCATGCACAGTGGGGACGCGACCCCAGTGAGGACTCATTGTCCCCGGGTCGGGGACGCCAGAAGAGATTGTGCTAGCTGTAGAGGTGATCCAATCTGCATTCCTGAAGCATGCCACAGGAGGAATGAGCTTCTCAGTCTCTAATAGGCGGCATCAAGATTCACACCTAACCTGTTTTGTTTGATTAATCTGAACCCTAGAGTGCCAATTAAACTTTAATATGGTTCCGCCATGGATATGTCCTGCAGGTGCTTTTATTGAATTGGCATCGATAACGCTTTAGAAGACCAAAACACGCCTGTTGCTCTGTTTGCCACCTATAGCAATCATATATATTAGCATTGCCTTGAGGGTCAAGCAACTGTGGGTTGTCGGGCTTGTTGACAGTGGGTGGACATCACAAACATAACGTGATCGGACCTACGAACAGTGGTTTTCAAGCTAAACATCCAGTCAGAGTGGCTCATGTATTGTATAAATTAATTAAAAAAACTGCTTTCCTGTTAACTGTCTTGTCCTCGGTACCATATCCTCAAAGTTGTCATGAGGACAGTCACAATGGGACGCTTGACAAGGGGGGAATGAAATAGAAACAAATCATCGTTGTCGGATGAAACCGTTTGTTTTGTATTTATCATTTTAAAAATGATTTAAACTAGTGAAAACAGCCGATCTACAAGCACACAACGCCTCGCACCGCGGATTGTATTGGATCCAATGGAATAAATCGGCGACGATAGTACGTTCGCTAGTAAACATAGGACCATGGACCTACGTCATTGTTGGTTGGGGAAAGGTGTTCTCGCACTCGCACTGAACACAGAACGTTCCAGTCTGAGTGCGGCCCTCAGAGCTCTGGAATCATTCACTTCTGAATCTTCAACTGATCTGAAGCTAGAAAATGAGTGGGCGTGGAAAAGGCGGAATAATGTCATAATGTCCAATAATGTCGTCTACTTTTGCCTCCCGGTACGTTAATAACTGGGCTAGGCTGAAATACGCGGGCGAGGCAGATCTCCCTACACGGGAGTTTGTAGGGAAAGAGTTGTTATTCAAGAGTAAGCTAGTTAGTGCAAAAGACATCTACTCTTTCATCGCCCTGCCGAACCGGCGTGAGTTTGAGCTGTGCTTTTATCAAGAGCTAACGCTCCGTCGCTTTCTGGAGCAGTATACTTTTGATGTGGAGGAGGAAAAATGGAAGGACTGGACCATAGAATCCTCTGTGAGTATCGGCATCGTAAATGTTGTAGTGAAGTTCTGGACTGGACGGGTCTCAGACCATGATGTGGATCTGTACCTGAAACGCTACTGCAACATACTGGAGAAACCGTACAAGCCGGTAGATGCGTTCGGGATATGGTACGGAGTACGCAAGTACAAAGTGGAGATTAAGCTTGACGCCAACGGGAAACGCATGTCTCTGCCCAGCTCCATTTCACTGGGCCCCTACAACGGGCGTGTGTTCTACCCGGGCCAGGAAACCAGGTGCTTCATCTGTAACAGCACCGCGCATCAGGTCCGGGAGTGCCAACTGGTTAAATGCTGGAAGTGCGGGTCTTTGGGACACAAGGCGAAGGACTGCGAGAATGACGCGGAATGTAGTCTCTGTGGAGAGCGGGGACACTCTTACTTCCAATGTCCTAAATCATACAGCAACAAGGCTAGAGAGCACCGAAAGGAACAAGCAGCAGAACAGCAGAGGCGTGTTGTGGAGCTACTGCGGAGCAGCAGACAGCAGGTACCGCCCTCTTACTACAACTCCATGGGGCCGCCACCAGACGGAGCCAGCTCCCCACAGTCGGCTGACAGTGGGCAGCAGAGCCGTAGGCCTACTCAGCTTGAACCCGGCGTTCCAACACCAACTCCGACTGAGGAGCGCGGTGAAGCTGGGATGACAGCTGAGACGGTGAGGCAGATGCGTGGCGAGGTGACGGTGAACCAGCAGCCGGTGTCCAGCAGAGGGAGAGGCCGTGGGAGAGGAACCTTCTCTGCCAACAGCATGAGGGAAGCAGCAGCAGCAGCGAGATCCGGAGGGACTTTCGCTCTGATGGGGAGACAGCAGCAGCAGCAGCAACAGCAGCAGTCACCGCCCCCCTCTTGCCCAGAGGCCGCTGCAGCAGAGGAGACGGAGGAGGCTGTCAGACTGCTGGAGAAAGCTGTCAAAGACATCCTGCCGCCCTGGTCCGACTCCTCTGGCGTCGAGGAGGAGAAGGGAGCAGAGGCCAAGGATCAGCGTGATGAGGAGAAGGGCGAGGAGTCAGACGCCTACGACTCAGCAAGTGAGGAACCGAGCGAGAAGAGCGAGCGGAGCGACAGCAGCTCGAGCAGCAGTATTGTTTCTAGCGGAGGAGAGGGGCTCCCCTCCACTACTGCAGAAGAGACACAAGGAGACGGAGCTCACGTGAGTGCTAACAAGAAACGTTATCCGTCGCCTCTGGCGAATGAAGAAAAGAAGCATAGGAAAAAATGAAAGTTTGATTAACATTCACACCTTTTCGTCATGGCTACAATCTCAATCGTTACATGTAACGTGAGAGGAATCAAATCTCTGGAGAACAGACAGTCCAAGATGAGCATTCTCCACAGCACAAGGTATGATATTATATGTGCACAAGAACTGAGGCTGACGACAAACAGTGATATTGCTGATGTAACTGCTATGTGGAGAAAAGGCACTTCTATTATTTCTTTAGGTTTTGATAAAGCTGACGGAGTGGGTGTATTTTTTAAGAGTAAAGCGGAAATTATAAAGAAAAGAGAAATTATACCAGGCAGAATTTTACTAGTTGACTGTTTTTATTTAAATTTAAAAATGAGAATTATAAATGTGTATACTCCACCAGATGCTGCAACTAAAGTAAGGATGTTTAAAAAGTTGTATGAGTTGTTGACTGTTGGTTACTACACTATATTATGTGGTGACTTTAATGCGTACACTGAGGAATTAGACAGAATTTCTGCTGTGCACGTGAATCCCCGGGTCCGCAATAGAGAAGGAAATGAATTGAAAAAAATGTATGAGTTCTGTGGTGTCAGGGATGTTTTTAGAGTGTTGCATCCAACAGATGTGGGCTATACTCGTTTTGACAAAAATGTCAAGACGAGAATAGACCATATTTATATAAATGAAAATATTACTCCTTTAAATTATAAAACCTGTGTGTTGGTTAAGTCTGATCATCTGGCCGTAGTTGTCGTTTTAAAACTCGGCAAAACAGAAAAGAAGGGTTTTTGGAAGTTGAATGTGAGCTGTTTAAGAAATAATGATGTATTGACAGAACTAAAAAAAGAGATGGCTATTACCAGGTCGTTACATGTGTTAACTGAATCATACATTGAGTTATGGGAGGTTTTGAAAGAGCGACTTCGTTTTTTCTTTAAATTTAAGTCTAAACTTTTAAATAAGGAGCAAAACGAAAAGTACAATGCTTTAATGGCTGATTATGTGAATCTCCGAACGAAAGTAGATAAATCGGAGGCTGATATTGAGCTCTTAAGTGAAATGGAAACTCAATTGGCTAAATTAAATGATGTGTCTTATTGCCTCCGCCTACAGGCTGGTATGGGGGACACAGATTGCTCCAGTAATATACATAGTCTAATGAATATACACAAGAAGGATTTGGAAAATAAACATGTTGGTTCAATTCTAAATGACAATGGTCAATTAATTGAGGATGAAAAAATAAAAAGGGAAACCATTAGAGAACTCTGTAAAAAAATGTATGAGAAAATTACTATTAATGAGGCAGTTTTGCATAGCTTTCTCGACTCCATCGATCTGAGCGAGGTTGGCCTTAATTCAGCAGGTGGGGAAATAACTAAAAATGAGGTGAGGGAAGCTATCTCACAGTTAAATAAGGGCAAAGCGCCAGGCCCAGATGGCCTGTCTAGTGAGATTTATCTCTCTTGTGTAGAAGATTTGGTGGACCTGCTGACCTCGGCTTTTAATGATGGTGTCAAGTTGGGCAAAATGCATGATTCTTTTTATCATGGTGTTATATCCCTAATATATAAAAAAGGGTCCGCGAATAATTTAGATAATTGGAGGCATGTCACTCTGATGAACATCGATTATAAAATACTTGCTAAGATAATTGTAAATAGACTAAATAACGATTTGGAAAAACTCATTGAAAAAGAACAAACATGTGCCATTAAGGGTAGATTTATGTGGGATAACCTGGGGATTCTAAGAGAAATTACTGGTGGTGAAGTGAAAGAGGAGTTTTATGTTATAAGTTTAGATCAAAAGAAGGCGTTTGATTACATTTCAAGGGAGTATTTGTGGGAGGTTTTAAAAGCTTATGGTTTTAAAAAGGAATTTATCAATTTGATTAAAATGCTGTATGCAAAGTCCACAGTTCAGGTAAATGTTAATGGTGTCTTGACTGAAACTTTTGACATTAAAAGAGGAGTAAAACAGGGTTGTCCGCTTTCGGGAGCTCTCTATATTCTGGCAATTAACCCTTTATTAAAAAAGATAAAAAACGATAAAAGACTAACAGGTATTAAAACTAGTGGGGGTGAGCGCTTGGTCGTCCTGGCCTATGCCGACGACGTAATTGTAATTGTTAAAAATAAGAAAGAGTTAGATATAATTAACGAGCATCTATCACTCTATGAAGAGGTCTCTGGATCAAAGTTAAACCTGGATAAAACGGAGGGTGTCTGGTTTGGGAGGAGCGAGGCACGGCCGAATATTAACATAAAAGATACAGATTCTATGACAATCCTAGGGATTAAGTTCAGTGCCAGTGATTCCTATGAGAAAAATTGGGACGAAAAGGATAAAGAAATTAAGGAAGAATTAAACAAATGGGAAAACAAATCCTGTTGTTACAGAACTAAAATTATTATTATTAAGTCTTTTATTGTTTCTAAGGTGATTTTCTTAGCAACAATTTTTCCTCCCAAGGACCAGACTCTGAAAAAAATTAATAAAACGTTGGTTAACTTTATTTGGGGAACCACCAGAGAGGTGACAAAAAGAGACCTGCTCTATAAAAGTAAAAAGAAAGGGGGGCTGGGGGCTGTGGACTTTGGGCTCAAACTAAAAATTTCTTTTTGTAAAAAAGACAAAAAAAAAAAAAGAAAGGTGTTCTGACTCTGATAGTCCCCGGATGCGTTGTGAGGCGCATTGATCTCAGAAATGTGCCTCATTAGCATGACAACACATCCGGGAACTTTGAGCAATTCACTGGAGTTGCCTCATTTACCACTGTTTTAAACCAATCAGATCCAGTATTTGATCATGTGACTAGAAAAAGTGGTAGAACTGCTGTTTTCAATACTTTTGTGCTATGGCCTTGTATGGTGAAGCAGGGCTTTACTTTGCGAAAAAATTTAACTTGGAGATACGAGGTTTCTGCCCGACAGTGACAATATAGACTTATAGAAATAGAAAAATAGCAGTAACTATACAATGGAGGATAAGAGCCGGATACACAGCAATTGGCAGATTGTTAATTAATTGCAAAACACACAGCGTTATGCATCTGCTTCTGTGGCTATTCATATTATCTGTGCTTTGTGTTCTTTTCATACGGTTATGCTTCCGCAGTATCCGCTTGGCAAATATTGAACAGGTGAGAGATAAGAGAGAGTGGATTGAAAAACTATGGGGAGATAGATTAAAAAAGATAAAAAAAATCTGTCTGGTATTAATAGTGTACACATCTCAGACCATTTCCCCGTGTATTTATCAGAAATATATAACGCCAAAAAATATGACACATTTTCAAAAATGCACTTGATTGTATATCCGAAGGCCGGAGAAATGCATAGGCCTACACAAAAACTGATGCACACGCAAACTGTGCCTACCGAGCCTTTTTTATTCAATCTGTTAATGCTGTCTTCAGTACATATTTTCCTTTAATTATTGTGCCCAGAAAACCCCCCGAAAGGCAGAGGCGGCACCATGCAGTCAGTGCATGGGAAAGTGACTCCAGAGAAAGAGATGGGGAGCTTATGATAAGAGTCAGGGACGTGCTGGCCATTGGGAAAAGCGGGACAAGTCCCGAACGGCCGGTTCATTCCCGGCTGGTCCAGGCCGGCCATTTGAAAAAAAAAAAAAAATGCCGGCCTTCGTTCCATTTTGGGGGCTATGCGGCCAACAAAGTAAATCGTCACTGTCAGGCAGAAACATTGTATCTCCAAGTATAAATTTTTTCGCAAAGCAAAGCCTGCTTCATCATACAAGGCTGTTGCACAAAAGTAGTGAAAACAGCAGATCGGTGCGAGGCGTTGTGTGCTTGTAGATCGGCTGTTTTCACTAGTTTAAATCATTTTTAAAATGATAAATACAAAACAAACGGTTTTGGACATATGAGGTTTCCACCTGATAACGACAAAATATAACTAAAAAAAAGAAATGAGGGCCTCTCCAACTCTTTTTCCCGGGCTGAATCAGGGGCCCAGCACGTCCCTGATAAGAGTGTTGCAACACCAAGCAGACTCATTAACCTGTCCCTTTCCATCTGACCTCCAGAGCTCGGCACATTACGACGAGAGAAAGAAAACGCTGGAGCAAAAAGGGGGGAAGGGGGGCTTCACTTAGTTTCTCTGTCTGATCTCATGAGGGGGGAAGGGGGGGGGAATTGGAAACCGAGACATGCTCTGGAGACCTTGAGGAAATTAAATACTGAATTCAATGTGCAGACCAACTCAATCACAGCATGCTTTTTGTTAAAATGACCTGGGAATTGAATCCCCCGGCCGGTTAGCTTACTGATCTTATTGCCATTGGAGCCGTTTCGGTTTAACTGGGGACTGGACATTGGTCACATAACACACATGCACAAGCGCACATACACACACATGCACGCACGCTCGCCCGCACACGCACACACACACACACACACACAGACACACACACACACGCACGCACGCGCGCGCACACACACACACACACACATGCACACGCACACGCACACACACACACACACACACACACACACACACACACACACACAGAGTTCTCTTGAACAGGATTTGAGGCAGGGGTGTCAATTGGGTATGGCAGGGGTATGCAGCTGCCATACCCTGGGTCCAGAGGGGAGAATACAAGTTACTTTAAAATATAAATCCATGAATGTCTCTTTGTCTATCTGTGCTGCTTATTATGTTGTTAAATTACAGTAAAATAACTACAAATGCTAAATTTAAACAAGGTATTATTATGATATTCTCCACACTTGTATTCTGCCCATCTTGACAGAATGGTATATTCCCAGGTTCCGCAGGTCAGCTGCACAGGTGCAATGCATTATTGTTAATTGTGGCACGTTTACTAACATGCCACGTTTAGCTGCACTTGAACAACCGTTCCAGGCTGCCATATCCAGCCCAAGAAACCATAGAAACGGAGGAAAAAATCAAATGTACTTCTTAAAATAAATGTATCATGCCTGGTTCTAAGGTATGGCAACATGACTGGTGTCTACTCTTACTCTTGCACGTGCACCTTTGCGCGCGTGCAAGACACCAGTCATGTTGCCATACCTTAGCCTTTTCTGAACTGACGCCACTGATTTGAGGACTGGTTTCAGGGTCAGACATGTCACACACAGACACTCTTGGACAAGTTGAGGGTGAAATAGAATGAATGCTCTGACCTGGTGGTCACATTATTAAACCCAAAGGGGAAGCCTTGATGACCCAGTCTATGCGTCTCTGGCGAATGAAGAGGAAATAGAGCTGGAAAGCTGGTGTTATAACTAAGGTTCTATTTACACAAGAGAACAGGATTTGACTCATAAGTTATGAATAGGGAATGGTCTCTCCTGATACTGTGTAGAGCAAGCGTGTATGTGTCTCCCGTAGGAAGTGAGGCCGATCGCCCCCCGCTACCCCCGCCTCCCCGTTCTTTGCTCCCAGACCACGCCCCCGACCGTCGCGATTGGCCGGCTGTACTCTGCTGTACTTCCTGGCCATGTCCTGTTACTGTTGTTGTCGCGTCGCACTAGTGCTGTCACGCGTAGAAGGATGTTTGAGAGAGATGAGATTCAATTTATTGTCAGTGTACAGTACAAGTACAGTACAGTACAGCGAAAAGTATTTTCACATCTCATACGTGGAGACGTTTGAATACGCGGAGACGTTTGGACTTTTGGAAAAATGAAAATGCGCGTGATTTACAACGCTGCCGACCGACCGATGACAATATTGTTGTTGGACCGTCGCTAAATACCATCTAATGATGTAAAGTTCGATTACTGTACCACATGAATAGCGTGGCATTACTGCCCACAGAAAAGCAGTGTGACTGCAGGTTTGGGAAGAGAGGGAGAGGGGGAAAAACGTCTGGAGACTGATGCTTTAGTCTAAAGTAGCCAGCCTGGAATCAGACTATTTTGAGTTCATTTTATTATTGTTATTGTTATTATTATTATGTTTGGGAAGAGAGGGGGGGGGGAGTAGCCAGTGTGGAATCAGGCTATTTTGAGTTATTTTGTTATTATTATCATTATTATGAAGGACCGACTGTGGGGGGGAAAATAATAATAATAATTTTTTATTTGACAAGCTTGGGAGAGAAGACTTGTAATTGAACGTATTGGTAGCCTAGTATATACATAGAGATGATTAATGAGGTGTTATAGTGATGCTAATTCTACACCACCTGAAAGGTAGATATATGAGCCATCAGAATTCCATCCATTCCTCCTCCTCCTACATTATTCTATAGGCCTATTGTCTGCATGACATCATTGTTAGTAGAGATGCTTGATGAGGCGTTACATTAGATCAGACAAATATACTTCAAAAGGTAAAGGTACATAATGTTCGAAAATAGCAGATCTACAAGCTCACAACGCGTCGTTGCAACCCCTGCTAAATACATAAATTGTACTGTGTGAAGTGCTCTCCTGAACTTTACATCAGCGTTGTAAATCACGCGCATTTTCATTTTTCCAAAAGTCCAAACGTCTCCGCGTATTCAAACGTCTCCACGTATGAGATGTGAAAATACTTTTCGCTGTACTGTACTGTACTTGTACTGTACACTGACAATAAATTGAATCTCATCTCTCTCAAACATCCTTCTACGCGTGACAGCACTAGTGCGACGCGACAACAACAGTAACAGGACATGGCCAGGAAGTACAGCAGAGTACAGCCGGCCAATCGCGACGGTCGGGGGCGTGGTCTGGGAGCAAAGAACGGGGAGGCGGGGGTAGCGGGGGGCGATCGGCCTCACTTCCTACGGGAGACACATACACGCGTAGAGCAAGGGTCTTCAACAGAGGGTGCGGGACCCCTAGGGGGTCCTCAGAGTTACTACAGGGGATCCGCCAAAAGGTTTCAATTTGTGTAAACTGGCACTGATTTATTTGAAGAGGGTGTAAGGGATCAAATATTGATGTTTACATTGCACATATTAATTAATGTACATGTTAACCCTGCAAAGGCCAAATATATGGCTGAAAAACACCCTCCCTGTCTGGGTTCCATTCAAGTAATAGGCCTAATGGCCAATTGGGAGCGCACTATGCGCACTATGTTCACTATGTTATCAATAAGGATAGTGCATCTATTCACGGTATTCCTGGCCATTCTATGGAGGCTGCCATTTTCTTTTACAGAGGGTGTGTACTTAAAAAAACATCTTTTCACTTCCTCCCAAGTAAGGAAGTGACACGGAATTGTCTGTTGCCAGATTTTGCCAAAGAAATAAGCCCAACAGAAGCAACTAGGATCTACTTTACATTTACAATTGAAAATAGCAGATCAGCAAGCGCACAAATTGTGAGCTTGTATATTTGCTATTTAAAAAAATATTGAGGGGAAAAAAAGAAATTTGAATATTTTTGAAAGATTTTAACAACATAAATCTGTGTGGATGTCCCTAGCACCACATATTTTCAGATGGGGGTCTGCAACTGTGGACAAATATGTTACACTGGGGTCCTTGATATGAAAAGATTTGGGAACCACTGGTTTAAAAAATATTAGAAAGTAAGCCCAATAAACAACTACACAAATTGCTTAGTATAAGCAGACATGGCAACACCGGTTCATTCAGAGCCAAGAGCCCAGAGCGCCTCTACTGACACTTTAATGCAAGGACACAGGAAACCAAATGATGTTTTTTATTTTCTTTCAGGATGTGAACAGGAAGCCGGGGGCGGGGCCAGGAATAACGTATCAGAAGAAGCTACGCTTAATGAAGAAATAGGCCATTCATTTAGGAAGGTACTGTATGTGATGCGTGAAATTGCCATTTGACTATTATGTGAGAACTGCCTATGCGTGTATGCATAGCAATCTATACGGTGGTCTGTGCTCATATACATGTTTAACTATGTAAAAGCCAAACATATGGATGAAAGGTTATGTGTTACCTTTCAGATGTTGTAGCAGCAGAATGCTAAGTATTTTCCAGTATAAACAATTTGAATACAAATGAATCCTAATCCTATGTTCCACACCATTCACACAGTACTGTTGGGGTGCTTTATGCTCACTCCTTATCATACTAAAGGGAATACATGCTAATAAGTTGGTCCATCCATTCAGCAACAGAGCTACACACCCTAACCCATTCTCACCTATCCATTAACAAAGGGACAAGCATCAGCTAGATAAAACATTCCACAACATTCTAAACATGAGTCTTCTAACGCAGTGGTTCTCAACCTTTTCAGGCCGCGACCTGAGGACCCCCCACCCTGATGAGCACTAAGAGTTGAGGCATTACATTTTGTATACCACGGTTCTATTGTGAAAATAGCAGATCTGCAGCATGTAGATCTGCTGTTTTCACAATTTCTGCCTCTAATATTTGACAATTTGGCCAATGTTTAATTCGTCATTTTAGAGGTATTAAAAAGTCCTTAAATTGTCACTTTAGAAATGTGCATATACCCTCTATACACTTAAACGTTATGTTGGTTTGTTTACTGTTGAGAGAGAGAAAACAATGTTGCACATTAAGTTAATCATCTGGGGACCCCCCTGGGGGACACAACCCACAGGTTGAGAACCACTGTTCTAACGGATTAGATAAAGATAGAGCTTTATACCCTACAACCAGAAAGTCTGTGTAAACTGGCACTGATTAAAAGGGGAGTAAGGGATATGTTTTACTAAAATAAGTGCAACATAGCTCTATAATCCAATAGTTAATTATGTCTGAGTTAGTGTTTGTTCATTAAATGGGATATCTGTGTTACCCCAGTCCCAGCTCTGTATCTTGATCAAATTGATGGTGATTAATGGGTTAAATTGCCTGAGTTCGTCAAATTGTGTACCCACCTTAAACTATATTGTATGTTTATTAAATAGTTGGGGGGATATAAGAATTACAGCAATGGTTATTATTAGAATATAGAGCTTTAGCATTTAACTTAAAAAGGAAGAGGAAAAACATTTGAAAAGTAAATGTTAATTTAAATGTTACACTGTGTAGGCCTTTGAGGATTTTTATACATAAAACGGAATTTGTTTCAGGCAAGCATGCAAGGCATTTTATTAAACTGTGTACTGTGTTTTTAAGGTTTCCAGATAGCTGGTGTGCTATGCTAATGTTCATGTCAGCATCTTAGCTCCCCCTACTCTCTTTGCTCTGCTCTGATTGGTTAATTTAATATGTGGGGAAAAAAAGATGGTGTGAACCCCTCCTCCTTGGAAACCCTCCTCAGGTATAAGTACCATAGCGTTGTTGTATTCTATGTTGTATGTGCTTTCAGCAAATTCAGAGACAAGATAATCATTTCCAAGGATTTGACTTTGAGAACAACTGAACAAGAAGGTAAGACGTTGCACTGTAATAATGTGGCTGAGACTTTATACTTTACATTAGTAATGGTCAACGAGTTGTATTGTTTAATACCAGTAAGACTCCCTAATCAGGAGATAAGCGACTGTCAGGTAGACTCAAGTGGCGTTTCCATAAAGCTACTTTTTGCGCATTAACGGCTTAATCGCAAAATGTTTTTATGGAAACACTTCAAAATGCGAATAAACTTTCATTATCCGCAAAAAAGATTATCCGCTTGGAGGAGGATTTTGAGGCTTAATCGAATAAACTAAATGCGCTTAAGTGAATGGAAACGGGTCAGACAATAAATGCGAATAAAATATGACGTTCTGGTCCATATCGTCCTCCTATAACACTTTCCCCCACCGCTTAATTAGCGTCCATTGTATAGCGTTAGCCTACAAAACAAACCGGTTGTTACACACGGAGTAGCCTCGGAAACCCAGACTTTTATTTTCACACGGAGTGACCCTTCGTCATCACACTGTGTTGCGCGTGCCGAAAGTGTCCGTACAAGCTCAGAGCAGCTCGCATCTGCGACACTGCAGGATGCAGTCTGCCCGGAGGACTCAACCGGGCGGTGGGCCGGCCGCCTCGGCTCGGCTCGGCTCGGGGACGCCCCTCGGGGAGCCCCAGCCCGGTGCTCTGTGCTCCCGCCGGCCGCACTTTCTCCGCTGCCATATCCAGCCCAAGAAACCATAGAAACGGAGGGAAAAAAAAATCAAACCTTGGTTCGAACTGAAGCGGTGAATTAGAGCAGTTCCAGATCTATGTTTTTGATTCAGATGGGTCCCAGGGACATTTTATGAGTCCCGTTTTTACTGGTGTGTGTGTGTGTGTGTGTTTTTTTTTTTTTTTTTTTACCGCAACGTGCTCTCTCTCTCTCTCTCTCTCTCTCTCTCTCTCTCTCTGTTTTCTCCGTGCGGTTTGTAAGTTTCACTTTCGGTTTAGAAATCAGCATTGCTTGCTCTGTCTGGCTCTCGGCTCTCTCTATCTCTCTCTCTCTCTCTCTCGCGCGCGCGCATGCGCAGATCCTCTTCATACTGGACGACGGTGAGTGAGTGAGTGAGTGAGTGAGGACAAGGCATGGGACAGACATGACCATACATTGGAAGCGGCTAGTCACCGCTTCAATAAATGTATCATGCCTGGTTCTAAGGTATGGCAACATGACTGGTGTCTACTCTTACTCTTGCACGTGCACCTTTGCGCGCGTGCAAGACACCAGTCATGTTGCCATACCTTAGCCTTTTCTGAACTGACGCCACTGATTTGAGGACTGGTTTCAGGGTCAGACATGTCACACACAGACACTCTTGGACAATTTGAGGGTGAAATAGAATGAATGCTCTGACCTGGTGGTCACATTATTAAACCCAAAGGGGAAGCCTTGATGACCCAGTCTATGCGTCTCTGGCGAATGAAGAGGAAATAGAGCTGGAGCTGGTGTTATAACTAAGGTTCTATTTACACAAGAGAACAGGATTTGACTCATAAGTTACCAGTAAGACTCCCTAATCGGGAGATAAGCGACCGTAGGTCTCGCTAGAAGAGGGCCATGTGAGAAATGAGGGGTGGGGCTCCTAGGCCGAGTTAGGGCATTTTATGTGAGCTGCAGTGGAGGGGGTCCTCCACTGGGGGCGCCACCACTTTTGCATCCGTTCTGGAGTAGCAGGAGTGGGTGGTCCCCGGGAATTCCCCGTGAGCAGCCCCGTGGGGGTGGTCATTTGGTCATTTTTGCACATTTGGTATTTTTTTTACACCTGGGGGTCCCCCAGGGACCTGGGGGTCCCTGGAACTCCGGGGGTCCTTGGA
Organism: Nannobrachium achirus; assembly: GCF_963921795.1. Taxonomy (NCBI): domain Eukaryota; kingdom Metazoa; phylum Chordata; class Actinopteri; order Myctophiformes; family Myctophidae; genus Nannobrachium; species Nannobrachium achirus. The sequence goes on from NC_137812.1 coordinate 14,475,094, forward strand.
GGTTGTAGTTTGGCAGGTAAGGAGTGTGTGTGCAAAATCTGGCATGGATCGGGGGAACGGTTGCGGAGATATGAGCAGGGCAAAAGTGTGACGTCTGACGTGTGACGGACGGACTGACTGACGCACGGACACCTGGTGGAGCTTTCTGTAGTAAGTGCGACCTACGGTCGCAATGAATAGGGAATGGTCTCTCCTGATACTGTAGAGCAAGGGTCTTCAACAGAGGGTGCGGGACCCCTAGGGGGTCCTCAGAGTTACTACAGAGGATCCGCCAAAAGGTTTCAATTTGTGTAAACTGGCACTGATTTATTTGAAGAGGGTGTAAGGGATCAAATATTGATGTTTAAATTGCACATAATTAATGTACATGTTAACCCTGCAAAGGCCAAATATATGGCTGAAAAACACCCTCCCTGTCTGGGTTCCATTCAAGTAATAGGCCTAATGGCCAATTGGGAGCGCACTATGCGCACTATGTTCACTATGTTATCAATAAGGATAATGGCATCTATCAGAAGAAGCTACGCTTAATGAAGAAATAGACCATTCATTAAGGTACTGTATGTGATGCGTGAAATTGCCATTTGACCATTATGTGAGAACTGCCTATGCGTGTATGCATAGCAATCTATACGGTGGTCTGTGCTCATATACATGTTTATGTAAAAGCCAAACATATGGATGAAAGGTTATGTGTCACCTTTCAGATGTTGTAGCAGCAGAATGCTAAGTATTTTCCAGTATAAACAATTTGAATACAAATGAATCCTAATCCTATGTTCCACACCATTCACACAGTACTGTTGGGGTGCTTTATGCTCACTCCTTATCATACTAAAGGGAATACATGCTAATAAGTTGGTCCATCCATTCGGCAACAGAGCTACACACCCTGACCCATTCTCACCTATCCATTAACAAAGGGACAAGCATCAGCTAGATAAAACATTCCACAACATTCTAAACCTGTGTCTTCTAACGCAGTGGTTCTCAACCTTTTCAGGCCGCGACCTGAGGACCCCCCACCCTGATGAGCACTAAGAGTTGAGGCATTACATTTTGTATACCACGGTTCTATTGTGAAAATAGCAGATCTGCAGCATGTAGATCTGCTGTTTTCACAATTTCTGCCTCTAATATTTGACAATTTGGCCAATGTTTAATTCGTCATTTTAGAGGTATTAAAAAGTCCTTAAATTGTCACTTTAGAAATGTGCATATACCCTCTATACACTTAAACGTTATGTTGGTTTGTTTACTGTTGAGAGAGAGAAAACAATGTTGCACATTAAGTTAATCATCTGGGGACCCCCCTGGGGGACACAACCCACAGGTTGAGAACCACTGTTCTAACGGATTAGATAAAGATAGAGCTTTATACCCTACAACCAGAAAGTCTGTGTAAACTGGCACTGATTAAAAGGGGAGTAAGGGATATGTTTTACTAAAATAAGTGCAACATAGCTCTATAATCCAATAGTTAATTATGTCTGAGTTAGTGTTTGTTCATTAAATGGGATATCTGTGTTACCCCAGTCCCAGCTCTGTATCTTGATCAAATTGATGGTGATTAATGGGTTAAATTGCCTGAGTTTGTCAAATTGTGTACCCACCTTAAACTATATTGTATGTTTATTAAATAGTTGGGGGGATATAAGAATTACAGCAATGGTTATTATTAGAATATAGAGCTTTAGCATTTAACTTAAAAAGGAAGAGGAAAAACATTTGAAAAGTAAATGTTAATTTAAATGTTACACTGTGTAGGCCTTTGAGGATTTTTATACATAAAACGGAATTTGTTTCAGGCAAGCATGCAAGGCATTTTATTAAACTGTGTACTGTGTTTTTAAGGTTTCCAGATAGCTGGTGTGCTATGCTAATGTTCATGTCAGCATCTTAGCTCCCCCTACTCTCTTTGCTCTGCTCTGATTGGTTAATTTAATATGTGGGGAAAAAAAGATGGTGTGAACCCCTCCTCCTTTAAAACCCTCCTCAGGTATAAGTACCATAGCGTTGTTGTATTCTATGTTGTATGTGCTTTCAGCAAATTCAGAGACAAGATAATCATTTCCAAGGATTTGACTTTGAGAACAACTGAACAAGAAGGTAAGACGTTGCACTGTAATAATGTGGCTGAGACTTTATACTTTACATTAGTAATGGTCAACGAGTTGTATTGTTTAATACCAGTAAGACTCCCTAATCAGGAGATAAGCGACTGTCAGGTAGACTCAAGTGGCGTTTCCATAAAGCTACTTTTTGCGCATTAACGGCTTAATCGCAAAATGTTTTTATGGAAACACTTCAAAATGCGAATAAACTTTCATTATCCGCAAAAAAGATTATCCGCTTGGAGGAGGAGGATTTTGAGGCTTAATCGAATAAACTAAATGCGCTTAAGTGAATGGAAACGGGTCAGACAATAAATGCGAATAAAATATGACGTTCTGGTCCATATCGTCCTCCTATAACACTTTCCCCCACCGCTTAATTAGCGTCCATTGTATAGCGTTAGCCTACAAAACAAACCGGTTGTTACACACGGAGTAGCCTCGGAAACCCAGACTTTTATTTTCACACGGAGTGACCCTTCGTCATCACACTGTGTTGCGCGTGCCGAAAGTGTCCGTACAAGCTCAGAGCAGCTCGCATCTGCGACACTGCAGGATGCAGTCTGCCCGGAGGACTCAACCGGGCGGTGGGCCGGCCGCCTCGGCTCGGCTCGGCTCGGGGACGCCCCTCGGGGAGCCCCAGCCCGGTGCTCTGTGCTCCCGCCGGCCGCACTTTCTCCGCTGCCATATCCAGCCCAAGAAACCATAGAAACGGAGGGAAAAAAAAATCAAACCTTGGTTCGAACTGAAGCGGTGAATTAGAGCAGTTCCAGATCTATGTTTTTGATTCAGATGGGTCCCAGGGACATTTTATGAGTCCCGTTTTTACTGGTGTGTGTGTGTGTGTTTTTTTTTTTTTTTTTTTACCGCAACGTGCTCTCTCTCTCTCTCTCTCTCTCTCTCTCTCTCTCTGTTTTCTCCGTGCGGTTTGTAAGTTTCACTTTCGGTTTAGAAATCAGCATTGCTTGCTCTGTCTGGCTCTCGGCTCTCTCTATCTCTCTCTCTCTCGCGCGCGCGCATGCGCAGATCCTCTTCATACTGGACGACGGTGAGTGAGTGAGTGAGTGAGTGAGGACAAGGCATGGGACAGACATGACCATACATTGGAAGCGGCTAGTCACCGCTTCAATAAATGTATCATGCCTGGTTCTAAGGTATGGCAACATGACTGGTGTCTACTCTTACTCTTGCACGTGCACCTTTGCGCGCGTGCAAGACACCAGTCATGTTGCCATACCTTAGCCTTTTCTGAACTGACGCCACTGATTTGAGGACTGGTTTCAGGGTCAGACATGTCACACACAGACACTCTTGGACAATTTGAGGGTGAAATAGAATGAATGCTCTGACCTGGTGGTCACATTATTAAACCCAAAGGGGAAGCCTTGATGACCCAGTCTATGCGTCTCTGGCGAATGAAGAGGAAATAGAGCTGGAGCTGGTGTTATAACTAAGGTTCTATTTACACAAGAGAACAGGATTTGACTCATAAGTTACCAGTAAGACTCCCTAATCGGGAGATAAGCGACCGTAGGTCTCGCTAGAAGAGGGCCATGTGAGAAATGAGGGGTGGGGCTCCTAGGCCGAGTTAGGGCATTTTATGTGAGCTGCAGTGGAGGGGGTCCTCCACTGGGGGCGCCACCACTTTTGCATCCGTTCTGGAGTAGCAGGAGTGGGTGGTCCCCGGGAATTCCCCGTGAGCAGCCCCGTGGGGGTGGTCATTTGGTCATTTTTGCACATTTGGTATTTTTTTTACACCTGGGGGTCCCCCAGGGACCTGGGGGTCCCTGGAACTCCGGGGGTCCTTGGAGGTTGTAGTTTGGCAGGTAAGGAGTGTGTGTGCAAAATCTGGCATGGATCGGGGCAACGGTTGCGGAGATATGAGCAGGGCAAAAGTGTGACGTCTGACGTGTGACGGACGGACTGACTGACGCACGGACACCTGGTGGAGCTTTCTGTAGTAAGTGCGACCTACGGTCGCAATGAATAGGGAATGGTCTCTCCTGATACTGTAGAGCAAGGGTCTTCAACAGAGGGTGCGGGACCCCTAGGGGGTCCTCAGAGTTACTACAGAGGATCCGCCAAAAGGTTTCAATTTGTGTAAACTGGCACTGATTTATTTGAAGAGGGTGTAAGGGATCAAATATTGATGTTTAAATTGCACATATTAATTAATGTACATGTTAACCCTGCAAAGGCCAAATATATGGCTGAAAAACACCCTCCCTGTCTGGGTTCCATTCAAGTAATAGGCCTAATGGCCAATTGGGAGCGCACTATGCGCACTATGTTCACTATGTTATCAATAAGGATAATGGCATCTATCAGAAGAAGCTACGCTTAATGAAGAAATAGACCATTCATTAAGGTACTGTATGTGATGCGTGAAATTGCCATTTGACCATTATGTGAGAACTGCCTATGCGTGTATGCATAGCAATCTATACGGTGGTCTGTGCTCATATACATGTTTATGTAAAAGCCAAACATATGGATGAAAGGTTATGTGTCACCTTTCAGATGTTGTAGCAGCAGAATGCTAAGTATTTTCCAGTATAAACAATTTGAATACAAATGAATCCTAATCCTATGTTCCACACCATTCACACAGTACTGTTGGGGTGCTTTATGCTCACTCCTTATCATACTAAAGGGAATACATGCTAATAAGTTGGTCCATCCATTCGGCAACAGAGCTACACACCCTGACCCATTCTCACCTATCCATTAACAAAGGGACAAGCATCAGCTAGATAAAACATTCCACAACATTCTAAACCTGTGTCTTCTAACGCAGTGGTTCTCAACCTTTTCAGGCCGCGACCTGAGGACCCCCCACCCTGATGAGCACTAAGAGTTGAGGCATTACATTTTGTATACCACGGTTCTATTGTGAAAATAGCAGATCTGCAGCATGTAGATCTGCTGTTTTCACAATTTCTGCCTCTAATATTTGACAATTTGGCCAATGTTTAATTCGTCATTTTAGAGGTATTAAAAAGTCCTTAAATTGTCACTTTAGAAATGTGCATATACCCTCTATACACTTAAACGTTATGTTGGTTTGTTTACTGTTGAGAGAGAGAAAACAATGTTGCACATTAAGTTAATCATCTGGGGACCCCCCTGGGGGACACAACCCACAGGTTGAGAACCACTGTTCTAACGGATTAGATAAAGATAGAGCTTTATACCCTACAACCAGAAAGTCTGTGTAAACTGGCACTGATTAAAAGGGGAGTAAGGGATATGTTTTACTAAAATAAGTGCAACATAGCTCTATAATCCAATAGTTAATTATGTCTGAGTTAGTGTTTGTTCATTAAATGGGATATCTGTGTTACCCCAGTCCCAGCTCTGTATCTTGATCAAATTGATGGTGATTAATGGGTTAAATTGCCTGAGTTTGTCAAATTGTGTACCCACCTTAAACTATATTGTATGTTTATTAAATAGTTGGGGGGATATAAGAATTACAGCAATGGTTATTATTAGAATATAGAGCTTTAGCATTTAACTTAAAAAGGAAGAGGAAAAACATTTGAAAAGTAAATGTTAATTTAAATGTTACACTGTGTAGGCCTTTGAGGATTTTTATACATAAAACGGAATTTGTTTCAGGCAAGCATGCAAGGCATTTTATTAAACTGTGTACTGTGTTTTTAAGGTTTCCAGATAGCTGGTGTGCTATGCTAATGTTCATGTCAGCATCTTAGCTCCCCCTACTCTCTTTGCTCTGCTCTGATTGGTTAATTTAATATGTGGGGAAAAAAAGATGGTGTGAACCCCTCCTCCTTTAAAACCCTCCTCAGGTATAAGTACCATAGCGTTGTTGTATTCTATGTTGTATGTGCTTTCAGCAAATTCAGAGACAAGATAATCATTTCCAAGGATTTGACTTTGAGAACAACTGAACAAGAAGGTAAGACGTTGCACTGTAATAATGTGGCTGAGACTTTATACTTTACATTAGTAATGGTCAACGAGTTGTATTGTTTAATACCAGTAAGACTCCCTAATCAGGAGATAAGCGACTGTCAGGTAGACTCAAGTGGCGTTTCCATAAAGCTACTTTTTGCGCATTAACGGCTTAATCGCAAAATGTTTTTATGGAAACACTTCAAAATGCGAATAAACTTTCATTATCCGCAAAAAAGATTATCCGCTTGGAGGAGGAGGATTTTGAGGCTTAATCGAATAAACTAAATGCGCTTAAGTGAATGGAAACGGGTCAGACAATAAATGCGAATAAAATATGACGTTCTGGTCCATATCGTCCTCCTATAACACTTTCCCCCACCGCTTAATTAGCGTCCATTGTATAGCGTTAGCCTACAAAACAAACCGGTTGTTACACACGGAGTAGCCTCGGAAACCCAGACTTTTATTTTCACACGGAGTGACCCTTCGTCATCACACTGTGTTGCGCGTGCCGAAAGTGTCCGTACAAGCTCAGAGCAGCTCGCATCTGCGACACTGCAGGATGCAGTCTGCCCGGAGGACTCAACCGGGCGGTGGGCCGGCCGCCTCGGCTCGGCTCGGCTCGGGGACGCCCCTCGGGGAGCCCCAGCCCGGTGCTCTGTGCTCCCGCCGGCCGCACTTTCTCCGCGGCGGTGCGTCGCGACTGGCTCTGGGTCGGGAATCGGGATGCGTGTGCAGCGAGTCACAGCAGTGCACTCACGTCTCTCGGTCTGAATTCAGCCCCATCCCAGCTCTGTGCACTGTGTGCAAGCCCGCGGGAAATGTTTACAGCAGGTCGGTCAGACGGACCCAGGCAGGATCTCCCAAGAATCGCATTTCACCAGTTTAATGGAAACGGGCTAAATTCGCTTTGTCTTAAAGCGCATTTCTGATAATTCGCTTCCCTAATTCGAATACGTTTATGGAAACGCCACTTCAGGTTGCAGCGTGATTTTAGGCCGAAATGTGTAGGAGCAGTATCCAAAAAATGGTGTTTGAAAAAAATCGGCCTGATGGTGGCACTATATGGGACAGATCCATGTTGATAGACACTGTGTACCGATTTGTGTGATTGTAGCCCTATTGTTATTTTGGGTTAATAAGAAGAGACATTATTTGAAATGCTGTTATTTGAATTAAGCTAAAAAGATATACAATACTGTAACAGCTATTTTGTGTGATTTTGATATAGAATGTGACATTGTTTATGGTTCAAAAGAAATGGGTATACGTACTTATATTTACCTACTTTGAAACTACCTCTGAGTGTTATATTTACCTGTGGGTTTATTCTATATTTACTGGGTTTTATTTTCTGTGAAGTTCAGTATTTTGTCCAAGTGTACTTACCGTAGCAGAGTGGCTGAGCCAATGAGGAGTGTCCTAGCACGTCATGTGATGGGAAGTAAACAAGCGCGCGTTGTCTCGGTTGTCTTCAGCTTTTATATACTCTATGGTCTTCAGGAGATGCGGCAGAGACGTTGTGAATGAACGATAAAAGTGATATAAAGTAAACGTGACAAACGGTTTAATTTGCTGAGTTTTACAGTCCCGTGTGACAACTCGTTACAGGGAGGACTGAAAGCTGTACTGTGGAGTGCCAGTGCCTTCGTTAGGATCGTGACTGTGTCATTCTACAGTGAGTGTTTGAGCAGCTAGCTGGCTAAAGTTAGCTGCGTGTCGGCACTGGCCCGCAGTATTTTGAGTGGACGGCAAGTTAGCCAAAGCTAGCCGGTACAGTGGTGTTGCTAAGCCAGCAACGTGAGCTGTTGTTGAGAGAGACTGTGGAGCTATTTAGATGCCGGCTTAGGTTGATAAATAACAGTGCAGTGAGTAATTAACTGAGGTATCTTATTGAAAGTATTTGAGGGTTTGGTGAAACTATTTTGAAGGTTTATTGCATTGAATTTGAGGTATTTGGCCAATTACATTTGAGTGGTTACATTTTGAAATGTTATTAAAAGTGGTTATTTGAAAAGTAACTAATTTAGGTTGGTTCTTTAAGTTTGGGAAGAGTTAAACAGTGAAACTGTTTGGTTTTGCACTACAAAGTGTGATTGTGTTTTATTTTGCACCTTATTGTGAATTTGGATAAATGCCAATTTGTATTTTATTTTCTATTTGCCTATTCCCTAAACTCCACTACTTTTTCCCTAACTACATTTTCCTAACTAAAATACTTATAATTGATGTCCTGGTGTCTGTAACTTCAGCTACATTTAAGGGTTTCCAATAAAAGGTCTTATTGGGGATTAATCTTTATGAAAACTCAAACATAGCATTATATAACTTGGGAACCCTTCTCCATAGATAGGTGAGATACGTGGGGATTAGATGGGCTACATGATTTTAGGGAAAAATCTGTAGGAGCAGTGTCCAAAAGTCAGGGTTGTCAACATTGGACGGTCAGAATCCAGGAGATTATTTTTTTGGGGGTTGCGCGGAACTCCCCTACCGGGGTCTGGGGGTCCTCTCCCCAAAACCTCTTAACATATATATATATTTTCCTGCGTTCTGTTGAATTTTGTGCATGTTCGATACTTTTATCAGGCTTGCTTTACTAGCACTGGTACAATTTTAGCCTTAAAATGCCAAATGTAGGTGAACGAATAATAATGACTTCTCATCTTTAAGTCATTACAAGTATAATTATGATCTTTCTTGCATGCATTGCCCCCAACCCTAAAGCGGGGCATCTGGGGGTCCTCCCCCCGAAAAAAGTTAACATAGTAGATGTAATTTCCTGTGTTCTGGTGAATTTTGTGCATGTTTTATATGCATGTATTGATGACTGAACCAAAGGACATCTTTAATGATGACTTCTAATATTTAAGTCATTACTTAAGTGAATATGTGTCTGATGTTTCTTGCATTCATTGCCCCACCCCTAAAGCGGGGGGTCTGGGGGTCCTCCCCCAGAAAAAAATGTACATAGTAGATGTAATTTCCTGTGTTCTGGTGAATTTTGGGAGTTTGATACAAAATCCAGGAGAAATCCAGGAGATTTGCCAATCCAGGAGACTCCCAGGAGAGGGGTTCAAAATCCAGGAGACTCCTGGGAAATCCAGGAGAGTTGACAAGCCTGCCAAAAGTGTGTTTAAAAAATCGGCCTGATGGTGGCGCTATATGGGACAGATCCATGTTGATGACATGAGTGTAGACAAACTGTGTAGCGATTTGCGTGATTTTAGGGCAAAATCTGTAGTAGTGTCGAAAAATGTGTTTTAAAAAATCCGCCTGAAGGTGGCGTTAAATGGGACAGATCCATGTCGATGACATGAGTGTAGAGCAAGTGTGTACCGATTTGCGTGATTTTACGGCAAAATCTGTAGGAGCAGTGTCCAAAAATGTGTATGACGGTCGCAACAAACTATAATCTTGACTTAGAATTAGAATTGTGTAGCCTCTATTTACCAATACCAAGACATGTATCATTACAGATGAACCAACCGGGGGAAGTTGAACACTTCTGTCGAGAAACCAAAAGGAGGAAGATTGTGCACCAGGTTTGTTATGTTATGCTTACATCTATTATCTTGTATGTATGTTGAGTATTTTCATCAAATAGTATTTTCCTCCACATTGCTTTTTATATCTGCTTCATACAAGTCATGTTTTCATGAATTTTATTTTTTTCTGTATTTGATTTCACAGGTGAATGCAACAACAGTAGTGCTGAAGCCTTGTTTCGTCCCTCTATCACGTCTAAGGTTTAACTGTGGACTGTTGGATGTGAACGATGAAATAGTTCCACTGGATCTTTCCAACACTGTGGAATACACAGCTGTTCCACAAAGTAAAATGGTAAGTTGATTATAAAATATATGTTGGATGAAGCCTTATTACACCACATTGGACACTATCATTAAAAACAACACAGTGTCCATGAATTTTCAATGCATTGCCAACATGGTTTGAGTCTGTAGAATAATCATTTCTGCTCAATAGATTTTAAGTGTTGTTTATAAAAGGAGAGGGCCATGGTAGTTTGCTTGTGTTTAAGTATTGCCCAAAATGTCAGTAGAAACCAAATCTAGAACATCAACAGAATGATGCAATGTATGTATTTATTTTAGGTGGAAGAGGACTGTAAATCATCACAATCAACCAGCGATGCTCAGCTCCTGCCTTCACACTGTTCTGAATCTGATACTGAAGACAGTGATGAGTGGGATGAGACCAGGGAAGCCGAGTCAGTTTTAAACACACAGCAATCACACAAGACTCAACATGTGAAAGGACAAAGGTTGTCTATGAGCAGCAAATTGTTCCATGGTGTGAAATCGTCAAAAGAGAAGCCATCCATGAAGAGTAATCAAGGGGGGAAACCCTTTATATGTACTCTTTGTGGCAACAACTTTAGTCAAAAGGGTCATCTGAAGCGGCACATGAGGGTTCATACAGGAGAAAAACCCTTTTGCTGTAGAGATTGTGGCAGCAGCTTTAGTACTAGTAGTCATCTGAAGCAGCACATGAGGGTTCATACAGGAGAGAAACCCTTTTGCTGTAGAGATTGTGGCAGCAGCTTTAGTACTAGTGGTCATCTGAAGCGGCACATGAGGATTCATACAGGAGAGAAACCCTTTAACTGTACAGATTGTGGCAGCAGCTTTAGTACTAGTAGTCATCTGAAGCAGCACATGAGGGTTCATACAGGAGAGAAACCCTTTTGCTGTAGAGATTGTGGCAGCAGCTTTAGTACTAGTAGTCATCTGAAGCAGCACATGAGGGTTCATACAGGAGAGAAACCCTTTTGCTGTACAGATTGTGGCAGCAGCTTTAGTACTAGTAGTCATCTGAAGCAGCACATGAGGGTCCATACAGGAGAGAAACCCTTTAGCTGCACAGATTGTGGCAGCAGCTTTAGTCAAGTACGTGGTCTGAAACACCACACAAAGGTTCATACAGGGGAAAAGCCCTACAGTTGTGACATTTGTGGCAACAGCTTTAGTGATAATAGTTATCTGAAAAAACACATGCTGATTCATAAAGGTGAAAAACCCTATAGCTGTACAATTTGTGGCAACAGTTTTAGTTCTAGTAGTCATCTGAAGGGGCACATGAGGATTCATACAGGGGAAAAACCCTACAGCTGTACAGATTGTGGCAGCAGCTTTAGTCACCTACATAGTCTGAAACTGCACATGCTGAATCATAAAGGTGAAAAACCCTTTAGCTGTGAAATGTGTGGCAACAGCTATAGTCAAAAAGGTAATCTGATGCGGCACATGAAGGTTCATGCAGGGGAATAGCCCTTTAGCTGTACTCTGTGTGGCAGCCACTTTAGTCATTTTACAACTTTGAAGAACCACATCAGAATTAATGCATGGGAAGTCTCTTTAAATGCACATCCAGATTATTATTATTATTTTCAATAAGGATAGGCATTTATCAGAGGTGGTCAGCTTAATGAAGAGATAAGCCATTCATTCAGGAAGTTGAACATTTGTGAAATTGCTATCTGACCTTTATGTGAGAACTGCCAGAAATAATGTTTTAATTTGTGTGAACTGGTACTGATGTATTTGAAAGTTGTGTAAGGGATAAAATATTGATGTTTACATTGTACACAGATGTATTAATCAATATACAAGTTAACCCTGCAAAGGCCAAATATATGGATGAAAAACATGCAAGAAGCAATGTGATATCAAGCAATGTCAATAACACCCTCCCTCCCTGGCTCCCCTTCACGTAACATGGTCCAATCGGGTGCATACTGTGTTCATGTAGGACATAACATTTGTTTCATATTATGTTGATAATTGTCTTTATTTGTGATGTAACTACACTGAACTGATTGCGCAAATCTTATTATGAACTAATAAAGTTGTGTTGGAGCTCATTGGCCTGATGGTTTGTTTTCATAACATATGCATATAGGAACATCAGACATGGTGGCATGTAAAGGCTAGATGTCTTTCTGACTACATGGCAGTAGCAGAGCTCAAGAGCAAACTAAAATGCTAAATCTAGACATGAACATAGCGACCCACTTTAACACCATTCATACACTTAAGGGCATTAATATAGTTGTCATCTGCAGGTGATATTTACGGATAAAAAGGTAAATTGTTGATTTGTACTCTACTCAACCAACCACCATCACCAGGGACTGGAATAAAGACAAAACTCAGATCATAACTCATTGCCCTCATCTCCTCAACCATAGTTAAAAGACAGCAATAATATGTCTGCACATCCCGTCTCAAAGACAGCAGGACATGCATAATGGACAGCAGTGACATTCACAGAATAAAATGTGAAATGTTTATGTGTTTACTTTTCAGTCAGAGATAGTTTGTGTTGAACTATTCAGCTGTTTTTTATGATACATTCAGTAATCATATCACCCCAATTACTCCCAGTGAGCAGGTTGGTGCCTTGTGTAGCCCCAAGTTAGTTCAGCCAAACATACTGTAGCTTAGCAAAAAAAAAAAAGAGTATCCAGAGAGCGTTCAAGTGGTTGGTGTGTGCACACATTGATTTGTCATTTGTGCAATATATACAGTGCTCATATGTATGTTTAATCCAGCAAAGGCCAATGTATGGATGGAAAATAGCTAAATTACTTCTTAACCTTTCAGGTCACCTCCTTGACAGTTTAACCCTTAAGTTCTGTTCAGATTCACTACACCTTTGTTCTGTTCGGGTCATTTTGACCCGGGGGATATTTGGTTTTAAAAAAACAACAACACTAATATACATTTTAACTTAACAAATCATCATGATACATTGACTTTGACTCAATACCAAACAATTCATATGATATATATGGTAAATGTTCGCATTTCTGCTTTGCTATATATATATATATATATATATATTTTTTTATACTTTTATTTAGACATGCACATTACAAAACATCATAAGATACATAAAACCTCACACCAGATAATATACAAGGATATATACAAGGAGATGGGAAATATATACATAGGCTACTGTACAAAGGAGGAAGCAGGATAAAATATTAAAAAAGAAAATATTCCATGTGGGTTAATCCAACAACCACAACAGATCTGCCCAGGCTTCATTACCTCTTGCCTCATCCACCAAGAGATCCATTTTAATTCTTGCCTTCAATTCAGAATGAAAGACAGACACCCTATCTGCTGTATAGAACCTTTGGTGATCATCCTTGTACCTTATCCACATTTTGAAGATGGACAGTTTAGCTATTGTTAAAATCAAATTGATACAATATCTGTCTCTAGGCGTTGTATTGAGACCCAAAATAATGTTTGACAATTCTACTCTAAATGTGACATTAAGCTGAGACATAAGAGCAGAAACATGGTTCCAAAAGTTACCCAGACACCGACATGAAACAAACATGCGTTCTGTGTCTTCTTTGACCAAACAAACAGCACATAGAGGATTAGGAACAAGCTTCCATTTATACAAGTTTGACATATTTGGGAGAATTCCATGCAATATTTTGAAATTGAACTCTGACAATTTTCTATCTGGAGATAGTTTTATAGTTTGTAGCTGCCATACGTTACTCCACATGATGTTTGCTTGGTCAACTAGTACAGCTTCCCAATATGCCTGCGTATATGATGTAGTTTTTTTTTTTTTAACAGCGCTTTATATATTGTTTTACAGCTATAACCTGTCAGAGCCATGTGTGCAGCAGTATTGTCATCTCTGGATGTTATACTGTTGTTTATAAAAGGGAGCCATTTTTGGGGAATTGCCTTTCTGATGATGGCTAATTCTCTCATTTCTCTTATCCAGTTACGAAGCTTTGGTTTTTCTTTAACAGATAGATCTTTAATATAAATTATTCCAGAGTCGATCCAATGTTTATAGAACAGGGACTTCCCTCTAGCATCCGTCATAAAAGCGGATCCCCAAATAATATGGTTTCCCACTTCATCTGCTGTACATGGCTCCTTCACTGAGCCTCCTCCCGCTTTATGCCAGCCTTGAATAATGCCTTGATAAAAAGTAGGAATTCCTGTCAAATCTGGGCAGTGCTTTTTTTTCTCTAAAATGCATTCTTAAAATAAGGAAATCTTTGCCTAATCTGTTTAGATACAATTTTGGTAGCAGCTTCCAGTCCCCTGATGATGCATCCATAATGCGCCTCACCCATCCAGCATGAAGTGCTTCTATATGAGACTGAATATCTAACATTTTTATACCCCCCGTGTCATAGTCTCCAAAAATAACAGATCTTAGATCTGACAGTAATACTATGTGGCACATCAGTCACAGTAGCCCAGTACAGAACTTTGGCTGCAATCAATGATTTCAGAATAGTTACTTTACCATATAACGTGAGATGTCTTTGTCTCCATAAATTAAGCACATTTTCTATATTCTTGATTTTCTCATTCCATTGGTTCATCTCGTTTGAAAGTTTGTTGTACCCAAAATATACACCAAGTGATTTTACAGGACCAATTGGCCACCTTATTCCACTTATTTCCTTTCGCCTAAATTTCCAGCAACCAACCCAAATTGCTTCAGTTTTGTTTAAATTCAGTTCCGGGCCTGCAACTTTGCCAAACGATGATATCATTTCTAGTGCTGTAGTTATTTTGGGTTAATAAGAAGAGACATTATTTGAAATGCTGTTATTTGAATTAAGCTAAAAAGATATACAATACTGTAACAGCTATTTTGTGTGATTTTGATATAGAATGTGACATTGTTTATGGTTCAAAAGAAATGGGTATACGTACTTATATTTACCTACTTTGAAACTACCTCTGAGTGTTATATTTACCTGTGGGTTTATTCTATATTTACTGGGTTTTATTTTCTGTGAAGTTCAGTATTTTGTCCAAGTGTACTTACCGTAGCAGAGTGGCTGAGCCAATGAGGAGTGTCCTAGCACGTCATGTGATGGGAAGTAAACAAGCGCGCGTTGTCTCGGTTGTCTTCAGCTTTTATATACTCTATGGTCTTCAGGAGATGCGGCAGAGACGTTGTGAATGAACGATAAAAGTGATATAAAGTAAACGTGACAAACGGTTTAATTTGCTGAGTTTTACAGTCCCGTGTGACAACTCGTTACAGGGAGGACTGAAAGCTGTACTGTGGAGTGCCAGTGCCTTCGTTAGGATCGTGACTGTGTCATTCTACAGTGAGTGTTTGAGCAGCTAGCTGGCTAAAGTTAGCTGCGTGTCGGCACTGGCCCGCAGTATTTTGAGTGGACGGCAAGTTAGCCAAAGCTAGCCGGTACAGTGGTGTTGCTAAGCCAGCAACGTGAGCTGTTGTTGAGAGAGACTGTGGAGCTATTTAGATGCCGGCTTAGGTTGATAAATAACAGTGCAGTGAGTAATTAACTGAGGTATCTTATTGAAAGTATTTGAGGGTTTGGTGAAACTATTTTGAAGGTTTATTGCATTGAATTTGAGGTATTTGGCCAATTACATTTGAGTGGTTACATTTTGAAATGTTATTAAAAGTGGTTATTTGAAAAGTAACTAATTTAGGTTGGTTCTTTAAGTTTGGGAAGAGTTAAACAGTGAAACTGTTTGGTTTTGCACTACAAAGTGTGATTGTGTTTTATTTTGCACCTTATTGTGAATTTGGATAAATGCCAATTTGTATTTTATTTTCTATTTGCCTATTCCCTAAACTCCACTACTTTTTCCCTAACTACATTTTCCTAACTAAAATACTTATAATTGATGTCCTGGTGTCTGTAACTTCAGCTACATTTAAGGGTTTCCAATAAAAGGTCTTATTGGGGATTAATCTTTATGAAAACTCAAACATAGCATTATATAACTTGGGAACCCTTCTCCATAGATAGGTGAGATACGTGGGGATTAGATGGGCTACATGATTTTAGGGAAAAATCTGTAGGAGCAGTGTCCAAAAGTCAGGGTTGTCAACATTGGACGGTCAGAATCCAGGAGATTATTTTTTTGGGGGTTGCGCGGAACTCCCCTACCGGGGTCTGGGGGTCCTCTCCCCAAAACCTCTTAACATATATATATTTTTTCCTGCGTTCTGTTGAATTTTGTGCATGTTCGATACTTTTATCAGGCTTGCTTTACTAGCACTGGTACAATTTTAGCCTTAAAATGCCAAATGTAGGTGAACGAATAATAATGACTTCTCATCTTTAAGTCATTACAAGTATAATTATGATCTTTCTTGCATGCATTGCCCCCAACCCTAAAGCGGGGCATCTGGGGGTCCTCCCCCCGAAAAAAGTTAACATAGTAGATGTAATTTCCTGTGTTCTGGTGAATTTTGTGCATGTTTTATATGCATGTATTGATGACTGAACCAAAGGACATCTTTAATGATGACTTCTAATATTTAAGTCATTACTTAAGTGAATATGTGTCTGATGTTTCTTGCATTCATTGCCCCACCCCTAAAGCGGGGGGTCTGGGGGTCCTCCCCCAGAAAAAAATGTACATAGTAGATGTAATTTCCTGTGTTCTGGTGAATTTTGGGAGTTTGATACAAAATCCAGGAGAAATCCAGGAGATTTGCCAATCCAGGAGACTCCCAGGAGAGGGGTTCAAAATCCAGGAGACTCCTGGGAAATCCAGGAGAGTTGACAAGCCTGCCAAAAGTGTGTTTAAAAAATCGGCCTGATGGTGGCGCTATATGGGACAGATCCATGTTGATGACATGAGTGTAGACAAACTGTGTAGCGATTTGCGTGATTTTAGGGCAAAATCTGTAGTAGTGTCGAAAAATGTGTTTTAAAAAATCCGCCTGAAGGTGGCGTTAAATGGGACAGATCCATGTCGATGACATGAGTGTAGAGCAAGTGTGTACCGATTTGCGTGATTTTACGGCAAAATCTGTAGGAGCAGTGTCCAAAAATGTGTATGACGGTCGCAACAAACTATAATCTTGACTTAGAATTAGAATTGTGTAGCCTCTATTTACCAATACCAAGACATGTATCATTACAGATGAACCAACCGGGGGAAGTTGAACACTTCTGTCGAGAAACCAAAAGGAGGAAGATTGTGCACCAGGTTTGTTATGTTATGCTTACATCTATTATCTTGTATGTATGTTGAGTATTTTCATCAAATAGTATTTTCCTCCACATTGCTTTTTATATCTGCTTCATACAAGTCATGTTTTCATGAATTTTATTTTTTTCTGTATTTGATTTCACAGGTGAATGCAACAACAGTAGTGCTGAAGCCTTGTTTCGTCCCTCTATCACGTCTAAGGTTTAACTGTGGACTGTTGGATGTGAACGATGAAATAGTTCCACTGGATCTTTCCAACACTGTGGAATACACAGCTGTTCCACAAAGTAAAATGGTAAGTTGATTATAAAATATATGTTGGATGAAGCCTTATTACACCACATTGGACACTATCATTAAAAACAACACAGTGTCCATGAATTTTCAATGCATTGCCAACATGGTTTGAGTCTGTAGAATAATCATTTCTGCTCAATAGATTTTAAGTGTTGTTTATAAAAGGAGAGGGCCATGGTAGTTTGCTTGTGTTTAAGTATTGCCCAAAATGTCAGTAGAAACCAAATCTAGAACATCAACAGAATGATGCAATGTATGTATTTATTTTAGGTGGAAGAGGACTGTAAATCATCACAATCAACCAGCGATGCTCAGCTCCTGCCTTCACACTGTTCTGAATCTGATACTGAAGACAGTGATGAGTGGGATGAGACCAGGGAAGCCGAGTCAGTTTTAAACACACAGCAATCACACAAGACTCAACATGTGAAAGGACAAAGGTTGTCTATGAGCAGCAAATTGTTCCATGGTGTGAAATCGTCAAAAGAGAAGCCATCCATGAAGAGTAATCAAGGGGGGAAACCCTTTATATGTACTCTTTGTGGCAACAACTTTAGTCAAAAGGGTCATCTGAAGCGGCACATGAGGGTTCATACAGGAGAAAAACCCTTTTGCTGTAGAGATTGTGGCAGCAGCTTTAGTACTAGTAGTCATCTGAAGCAGCACATGAGGGTTCATACAGGAGAGAAACCCTTTTGCTGTAGAGATTGTGGCAGCAGCTTTAGTACTAGTGGTCATCTGAAGCGGCACATGAGGATTCATACAGGAGAGAAACCCTTTAACTGTACAGATTGTGGCAGCAGCTTTAGTACTAGTAGTCATCTGAAGCAGCACATGAGGGTTCATACAGGAGAGAAACCCTTTTGCTGTAGAGATTGTGGCAGCAGCTTTAGTACTAGTAGTCATCTGAAGCAGCACATGAGGGTTCATACAGGAGAGAAACCCTTTTGCTGTACAGATTGTGGCAGCAGCTTTAGTACTAGTAGTCATCTGAAGCAGCACATGAGGGTCCATACAGGAGAGAAACCCTTTAGCTGCACAGATTGTGGCAGCAGCTTTAGTCAAGTACGTGGTCTGAAACACCACACAAGGGTTCATACAGGGGAAAAGCCCTACAGTTGTGACATTTGTGGCAACAGCTTTAGTGATAATAGTTATCTGAAAAAACACATGCTGATTCATAAAGGTGAAAAACCCTATAGCTGTACAATTTGTGGCAACAGTTTTAGTTCTAGTAGTCATCTGAAGGGGCACATGAGGATTCATACAGGGGAAAAACCCTACAGCTGTACAGATTGTGGCAGCAGCTTTAGTCACCTACATAGTCTGAAACTGCACATGCTGAATCATAAAGGTGAAAAACCCTTTAGCTGTGAAATGTGTGGCAACAGCTATAGTCAAAAAGGTAATCTGATGCGGCACATGAAGGTTCATGCAGGGGAATAGCCCTTTAGCTGTACTCTGTGTGGCAGCCACTTTAGTCATTTTACAACTTTGAAGAACCACATCAGAATTAATGCATGGGAAGTCTCTTTAAATGCACATCCAGATTATTATTATTATTTTCAATAAGGATAGGCATTTATCAGAGGTGGTCAGCTTAATGAAGAGATAAGCCATTCATTCAGGAAGTTGAACATTTGTGAAATTGCTATCTGACCTTTATGTGAGAACTGCCAGAAATAATGTTTTAATTTGTGTGAACTGGTACTGATGTATTTGAAAGTTGTGTAAGGGATAAAATATTGATGTTTACATTGTACACAGATGTATTAATCAATATACAAGTTAACCCTGCAAAGGCCAAATATATGGATGAAAAACATGCAAGAAGCAATGTGATATCAAGCAATGTCAATAACACCCTCCCTCCCTGGCTCCCCTTCACGTAACATGGTCCAATCGGGTGCATACTGTGTTCATGTAGGACATAACATTTGTTTCATATTATGTTGATAATTGTCTTTATTTGTGATGTAACTACACTGAACTGATTGCGCAAATCTTATTATGAACTAATAAAGTTGTGTTGGAGCTCATTGGCCTGATGGTTTGTTTTCATAACATATGCATATAGGAACATCAGACATGGTGGCATGTAAAGGCTAGATGTCTTTCTGACTACATGGCAGTAGCAGAGCTCAAGAGCAAACTAAAATGCTAAATCTAGACATGAACATAGCGACCCACTTTAACACCATTCATACACTTAAGGGCATTAATATAGTTGTCATCTGCAGGTGATATTTACGGATAAAAAGGTAAATTGTTGATTTGTACTCTACTCAACCAACCACCATCACCAGGGACTGGAATAAAGACAAAACTCAGATCATAACTCATTGCCCTCATCTCCTCAACCATAGTTAAAAGACAGCAATAATATGTCTGCACATCCCGTCTCAAAGACAGCAGGACATGCATAATGGACAGCAGTGACATTCACAGAATAAAATGTGAAATGTTTATGTGTTTACTTTTCAGTCAGAGATAGTTTGTGTTGAACTATTCAGCTGTTTTTTATGATACATTCAGTAATCATATCACCCCAATTACTCCCAGTGAGCAGGTTGGTGCCTTGTGTAGCCCCAAGTTAGTTCAGCCAAACATACTGTAGCTTAGCAAAAAAAAAAAAAAAAAAAGAGTATCCAGAGAGCGTTCAAGTGGTTGGTGTGTGCACACATTGATTTGTCATTTGTGCAATATATACAGTGCTCATATGTATGTTTAATCCAGCAAAGGCCAATGTATGGATGGAAAATAGCTAAATTACTTCTTAACCTTTCAGGTCACCTCCTTGACAGTTTAACCCTTAAGTTCTGTTCAGATTCACTACACCTTTGTTCTGTTCGGGTCATTTTGACCCGGGGGATATTTGGTTTTAAAAAAACAACAACACTAATATACATTTTAACTTAACAAATCATCATGATACATTGACTTTGACTCAATACCAAACAATTCATATGATATATATGGTAAATGTTCGCATTTCTGCTTTGCTATATATATATATATATATATTTTTTTTTATACTTTTATTTAGACATGCACATTACAAAACATCATAAGATACATAAAACCTCACACCAGATAATATACAAGGATATATACAAGGAGATGGGAAATATATACATAGGCTACTGTACAAAGGAGGAAGCAGGATAAAATATTAAAAAAGAAAATATTCCATGTGGGTTAATCCAACAACCACAACAGATCTGCCCAGGCTTCATTACCTCTTGCCTCATCCACCAAGAGATCCATTTTAATTCTTGCCTTCAATTCAGAATGAAAGACAGACACCCTATCTGCTGTATAGAACCTTTGGTGATCATCCTTGTACCTTATCCACATTTTGAAGATGGACAGTTTAGCTATTGTTAAAATCAAATTGATACAATATCTGTCTCTAGGCGTTGTATTGAGACCCAAAATAATGTTTGACAATTCTACTCTAAATGTGACATTAAGCTGAGACATAAGAGCAGAAACATGGTTCCAAAAGTTACCCAGACACCGACATGAAACAAACATGCGTTCTGTGTCTTCTTTGACCAAACAAACAGCACATAGAGGATTAGGAACAAGCTTCCATTTATACAAGTTTGACATATTTGGGAGAATTCCATGCAATATTTTGAAATTGAACTCTGACAATTTTCTATCTGGAGATAGTTTTATAGTTTGTAGCTGCCATACGTTACTCCACATGATGTTTGCTTGGTCAACTAGTACAGCTTCCCAATATGCCTGCGTATATGATGTAGTTTTTTTTTTTTTTAACAGCGCTTTATATATTGTTTTACAGCTATAACCTGTCAGAGCCATGTGTGCAGCAGTATTGTCATCTCTGGATGTTATACTGTTGTTTATAAAAGGGAGCCATTTTTGGGGAATTGCCTTTCTGATGATGGCTAATTCTCTCATTTCTCTTATCCAGTTACGAAGCTTTGGTTTTTCTTTAACAGATAGATCTTTAATATAAATTATTCCAGAGTCGATCCAATGTTTATAGAACAGGGACTTCCCTCTAGCATCCGTCATAAAAGCGGATCCCCAAATAATATGGTTTCCCACTTCATCTGCTGTACATGGCTCCTTCACTGAGCCTCCTCCCGCTTTATGCCAGCCTTGAATAATGCCTTGATAAAAAGTAGGAATTCCTGTCAAATCTGGGCAGTGCTTTTTTTTCTCTAAAATGCATTCTTAAAATAAGGAAATCTTTGCCTAATCTGTTTAGATACAATTTTGGTAGCAGCTTCCAGTCCCCTGATGATGCATCCATAATGCGCCTCACCCATCCAGCATGAAGTGCTTCTATATGAGACTGAATATCTAACATTTTTATACCCCCCGTGTCATAGTCTCCAAAAATAACAGATCTTAGATCTGACAGTAATACTATGTGGCACATCAGTCACAGTAGCCCAGTACAGAACTTTGGCTGCAATCAATGATTTCAGAATAGTTACTTTACCATATAACGTGAGATGTCTTTGTCTCCATAAATTAAGCACATTTTCTATATTCTTGATTTTCTCATTCCATTGGTTCATCTCGTTTGAAAGTTTGTTGTACCCAAAATATACACCAAGTGATTTTACAGGACCAATTGGCCACCTTATTCCACTTATTTCCTTTCGCCTAAATTTCCAGCAACCAACCCAAATTGCTTCAGTTTTGTTTAAATTCAGTTCCGGGCCTGCAACTTTGCCAAACGATGATATCATTTCTAGTGCTGTAGTTAATGACTTTTCGTCACCAAGCAGTAGAGTGGTATCATCTGCTACTTGTGAGGTTTTAACCCCACGGGTAGCGCTTCCATCTGATAGATTGATACCTTTGATGTTTTCATTTTGATTAATATACAGTGCTAGAATTTCCATAGCGAAAAGAAATAAGATTGTGGATAGCAGGCAACCTTGTCTAATTCCACGACTAAGGTCAAAGAATTCTGATGTCCATCCATTATTGGTTACTGCACTACTACAGTTTGTATAGATAGTTTGTATCCATCTTAGAAACATGCTCCCAAAATTGAACTTTTTTAGTGCTTTGAATATAAATACCCACTCTAAGCTATCAAATGCCTTTTGAAAATCTAGGAAGAGAACTATGCCAGGAATTTGCATTTCATCTGTATAGTCAATAGCATCTGTAATACGGCGTACATTTTGTCCAATGAATCTGCCCTTTACATAGGCAGTTTGAGGGGGGTTGGAGGGGGGAGGGGTGGAAGGGGTTAGGGGGTGATTGTGTATCTGTGTTTGTACATGATTCCTAGTATTTCTGTGCATCAGGGGAGGGGGGGGGTTAGTTGTGGGGAGGGGGGGGGGGGGGGGGAGGGTTCGGAATGGGGCTTCGGAAGGGGGGTGTTAGAAGTGGGGGTGACTGTGTGTCTGTGTTTTGCCATAATACTGTGTATTTCTGTGCATCTGTGCTTCCGGGTCAAAATGACCCGAACAGCACTAAAGGTTCAAAACATATGAGGGGGTGTAGCATGGGTGTAGTGCAAAAATATCTTTTTTTACATGTTCATCTCAGAATTAAGGCCAGTGAGTTTCAGGTGGAACAAATTTAAACTTCTACCTTTTTTTTCAAATGAAAATGTAAAACGGGTCAAAATGATCCGAACAGCACTTAAGGGTTAAGTCAAATTGTTTTGTGATAATAGCTTCCGCTCTTGACATGGGCCATACCATTAAGCCCGTATCAGAGTCGGGTCCGCGGTGTAGTGCGGTGTAGTCTTTTTGAGTCATAAAACTACAACGTTAACGCTCAAAAAGACTACACTGCACTACACCGCGGACCCGACTCTGATACAGGCTTTACTGGGGTGGGGAGTCACCATTCACACAATACTGTTGGGGGCTTTATGCTCACTCATACTAAAGGGAATACATGTATGCTAATTAGGTGGTCCATCCATTCGGCAACAGTGATACACACCTAACCCATTCTCAACTATCCATTAACTCATTTTGTGCCCGCGATTTTCGGTCGCAATGATGTCCAGAGTGCCTCACGCAGGCTCCATCCGCTTGCACTCTCTTATTTTGAAAGCCAGAAGTGCCACAGCGTGATCACTTCCGGTCTGACGTCATCGGGTCGTGCGCCGGAACCGATCATTGTTTACGTGGTGCCATGCTGGATTGCAATGGAGCGTTTATACATGTGTTATATAAGCGAGCATCTGCCTCCATCTTCGCTTCTAAAGTGTTGTTTTGAGATAATGGACATTAAAGATGAGATCGGCCGTCCACCTCAATGTTATGGGATGACTATTGTGTGCTCGTGGAGCCGTGATGATGACAAATCAGCGCGGATTTTCGTCTCCGGACATCCGGCCATTCTACTCGGTAATGTACTCAACGTTACAGTAATTTATTACTTTTTGCGCGACATCACGCATTCGGCACTGTAAGTACTCTAGTACTTATTGCGTGACATCACGCAAACGGCACTAGATGAGTTAACAAAGGAACAACCATCCTCTTAAAAAAAAAAAAAAAAAAAAAAAAAAAAATTCACAACCTGTGTCTCACGGATTAGATAAAGATAGAGTTTTATACCCTACACTACAACAAGAAAGTTTGTGTAAACTGACACTGGTTCAAAGGGGAGAAGGGGATATGTTTTACTAAAATAAGTGAAACATAGCTCTATAACCCACTAGTTAATTATGTCTGATTTAGTGTTCGTTAATTAACTGGGATATCTGTGTTACCCCAGTCCCAGCTCTGTATCTTGATCAAATCGATGGTGATTAATGGGTTAAATTGCCTGATTTTGTCAAATTGTGTACCCACTTTAAACTATATGTTATGTTTATTAAAGAGTTGGGGGGATATAAGAATTACAGCAATGGTTATTATTAGAATATAGAACTTTAGAGTTTAACTTAAAAAAAAGAAGAGGAAAAACATTTAAACAGTAAAGGTTAATTTAAATGTTAGACAGTGTAGGCCTTTGATGATTATTCTTCGACGTAAAACAGAATTTAAATGTTTCAAGCAAGTATGCAAGGCATTTTATTAAACCACTAAACTGTGTACTGTATTTTTAAGGTTTCCAGATAGCTGGTGTGCTATGCTAATGTTCATGTCAACATCTTAGCTCCCCCTACTTCCTTTTCTCTGCTCTGATTGGTTGAATTAAAGGTGTGAAAATACCCTCCTCGGGTATAAGTAAAGTACTATAGCGTTGTTGTAGTCTACTCTATGCTGTTTGTGCTTTCAGCAAATTCAGAGACAGACTTTGAGAACAACTGAACAAGAAGGTAAGATTTTGGACACTGTAATTAGGCTACATAGTTGAGACTTTATACTTTACCTCAGTAATGGTCAACGAGTTGTATTGTTTGATACAAATTATAATCTTGAATTAGAATTAGAATTGTGTAGCCTCTATTTACCCCCTTGTATTAATACCAAGACATTTATCATTACAGATGAACCAACCAGGGGAAGTTGAACAGTTCTGTCGAGAAACCAAAAGGAGGAAGATTGAGCACCAGGTTTGTTATGTTTGTCTTATTGCCTACATCTATTATCTTGTATGTATGTTGTGTATTTTCATCAACTAGTATTTTTCCTCCACATTGCTTTTTATATCTGCTTTATACAAGACACATTTTCATGAATTGTCTTTTTTTCCGCATTTGATTTCACAGGTGAATGCAACAACAGTAGTGTTGAAGCCTTGTTTCATCCCTCTATCCCGTGTAAGGTTTAACTGTGGACTGTTGGATGTGAAGGATGAAATAGTTCCACTGGATCTTTCCAACACCGTGGAATACACAGCTCTTCCACAAAGTAAAATGGTAAGTTGATTATAAATGATATCTATTGGATGAAGCCTTATTACACCACATTGAACACAATCATTAAAATCCACACAGTGTCCATGCATTTCATGGTAAATTATTTCTGCTCAATAGATTTTAAGTGTTGTTTATAAAAGGAGAGGGCCACAGTAGTTTGATAAAATCAATTGTACATTGGTTGCTTGTGTTTAAGTATTGCCCAAAATGTGAGTAGAAATCTAGAACATCAACAGAAAAATGCAATGCATTCATGTACGTATGTATTTATTGTAGGTGGAAGAAGACTGTGAAACATCACACAAGACTCAACATGTGAAAGGACAAAGGTTGTCTATGAGCAGCAACCTGTTCCACACTGTGAAATCGTCAAAACAGAAGCCATCCATGAAGACTAATCGAGGGGAAAAGCCCTTTGTGTGTACTCTTTGTGGCAACAGCTTTAGTCAAAAGGGTAATCTGAAGCGGCACATGATGGTTCATACAGGAGAGAAACCCTTTTGCTGTAGAGATTGTGGCAGCATCTTTAGTAATAGTAGTAATCTGAAGCAGCACATGAGGGTTCATACAGGGGAGAAACCCTTTAGCTGTACAGATTGTGGCAGCAGCTTTAGTACTAGTAGTGGTCTGAAGCTTCACATGAGGATTCATACAGGGGAAAAACCCTTTTGCTGTACATATTGTGGCAGCAGCTTTAGTACTAGTAGTTATCTGAAGAAGCACATGATGATTCATACAGGGGAAAAACCCTTTAGCTGCACAGATTGTGGCAAGAGCTTTAGTCAAGTAAATGGTCTGAAACAGCACATGAGGGTTCATACAGGGGAAAAGCCCTACAGCTGTGACATTTGTGGCAACAGCTTTAGTGATAATAATTGTCTGAAAAAACACACAATGATTCATAAAGGTGAAAAACCCTATAGCTGTACAATTTGTGGCAACAGTTTTAGTCACAGTAGTGATCTGAAGCGGCACATGATGGTTCATACAGGGGAAAAACCCTTTAGCTGCACAGTTTGTGGCAGCAGCTTTCGTAATAGTAGTGATCTGAAGCGGCACATGATGATTCATACAGGGGAAAAATCCTTCAACTGTATAGATTGTGGCAGCAGCTTTAGTCACCTACATAGTCTGAAACTGCACATGCTGAATCATAAAGGTGAAAAACCCTTTAGCTGTGAAATTTGTGGCAACAGCTTTTGTCAAAAACGTAATCTGATGCGGCACATGAAGGTTCATGCAGGGGAATAGCCCTTAGCTGTGCTGTGTGTGGCAGCCACTTTAGTCATTTTACAACTTTTAAGAACCACGTGAGAATTCATGCATGGGAAGTCTCTTTAAATGCACATGCAGATTATTATTATTATTTTCAATAAGGATAGGCATTTATCAGAGGTGGTCAGCTTAATGAAGAGATAAGTCATTCATTCAGGAAGTTGAGAATGTGTGAAATTGCTATCTGACCTTTATGTGAGAACTGCCAGAAATAATGTTTTAATTTGTGTGAACTGGTGCTGATGTATTTGAAGGTTGTGTAAGGGATACAATATTGATGTTTACATTGTACACATGTAATAATTAATGTACAAGTTAAACCTGCAAAGGCCAAATATATGGATGAAAAACATGCAATGTTCAATATCACCCTCCCTGGGCCCCCTTCACGTATTATGGGCCAATTGGGTGCATACTGTGTTCATGTAGGAGATAACATTTGTTTTATATTGTGTTGAACATTTTCTTTAGTTTTGATGTAACTACACTGAACTGATTGTTCACATCTTATTATGAACTAATAAAGTTGTGTTGGTGCTCATTCGCCTGTTGGTTTGTTTTCATAACATCTGCATAGAAACATCAGACATGGTGGCATGTACAGGCTAGATGTCTTTCTGACTACATGGCAGTAGTAGTAGAGCGCAATAGCAGAATAAAAGGCTAAATCTAGACATGAACATAGCGACCCACTTTAACACCATTCATACACTTAAGGACATAATATAGTTGTCATTTACAGATAAAAAGGTAAATTGTTGATTTGTAGTCTACTCAGCGAACCACCATCACCAGGGCTTGGAACAAAGACAAAAACTCAGATCATAACTCATTGCCCCCATCTCCTCACCAACACACATGGTGTCAACAGACAGCAATAAGCTGTCTGTACATCCCATCTCAAAGACGGCAGGACATGCAGAATGGACAGCAGTGAAATTCACAGAATACAAGGTGAAATGTTTGTGTTTACTTTTCAGTCAGATATAGTGTGAGCTGAACTAATCATGCCCTGTTTTATGATAACTTCAGTAATCATATCACCCTAATTAATCCCAGTGAAAAAAAAAGAGTACCATTATCCAGAGAGCGTTCAAGTTGTTGGTGTGTGCAGTGTGCACACCTTGATTTGTGCAATATATATATATAGTGCTCATATGTATGTTTAACCCAGCAAAGGCCAATGTATGGATGGACAATAACTAATTTACTTTTTAACCTCTCAGGTCACCACCTTGAGAGTTTAAGTCAAATTGTTTTGTGATACTAAAATGGTCTAAGTAACATCGTTGTGTGAAAAAAAAAAAAAAACTGCCTAGCTTCCGCTCATGACAAGGGCCATACCACTACTGGGGTGGGGAGACACCATTCACACAATACTGCTGGGGGCTTTATGCTCACTCTTATCATACTAAATGGAATACATTCAAATGAGTTGGTCCATCCATTCAGCAACAGAGCTGCACACCCTAACCCATTCTCACCTATCCATTAACAAAGGGACAAGCATCCTCTAGATAAAACATTCACAACCTGTGTCTTCTAACGGATTAGATAAAGATAGAGTTTTATACCCTACAACCAGAACTTTGTGTAAACTGACACTGGTTCAAATGGGAGTAAGGGATATGTTTTACTAAAATAAGTGCAACATAGCTCTATAATCCAATAGAGTTAGTGTTTGTTCATTAACTAGGATCTCTATGTTACCCCAGCTCGGTATCTTGATCAAATTGATGTTAATTAATGGGTTAAATTGCCTGATTTTGTCAAATTGTGTACCCACTTTAAACTACTGAGGGCATCAGCATTTAAGGATGGCATGGCAAATAGTTGAAATGATTAAGACAGACAGATTAAGACAAAAACTCTAAAGCTAACCTCTACCGTAGATGCCTAATCCTAACCCACATAGATCCCAACTTGATATTCTTCCTAATTGGAAGCCTAACTGACCCACAAAACAACCCTTCCTCACAATGTCTATTTCTCATATTCTACTGTATATTTGTGGGGACATCACTTACAAGTAACATAATACAACCACACACACACACACACACACACACACACACACACACACACACACACACACACACACACACACACACACACACACACACACACACACACACAGAGTTCTCTTGAACAGGATTTGAGGACTGGCTGCAGGGTCAGACATGTCACACACAGACACCCTTGGACAAGTTGAGGGTGAAATAGAATGAATGCTCTGACCTGGTGGTCACATTATTAAACCCAAAAGGGAAGCCTTGATGATCCAGTCTATGTGTCTCTGGCGAATGAAGAGGAAATAGAGCTGGTGTTATAACTAAGGTTCTATTTAAACACGAGAACAGGATTTGACTCATAAGTTATGAGTCAAATCCTGATACTGTAGAGCAAGGGTCTTCTACAGAGGGTGCGGGACCCCTAGGGGGTCCTCAGAGTTACTACAGGGGATCCGCCAAAAGGTTTCAATTTGTGTAAACTGGCACTGATTTATTTGAAGAGGGTGTAAGGGATCAAATATTGATGTTTACTTTGCACATATATATTAATTAATGTACAACCCTGCAAAGGCCAAATATATGGCTGAAAAACACCCTCCCTGTCTGGGTTCCATTCAAGCAATAGGCCTAATGGCCAATTGGGAGCGCACTATGCGCACCATGTTCACTATGTTATCAATAAGGATAATGGCATCTATCAGAAGAAGCTACGCTTAATGAAGAAATAGGCCATTTATTTAGGAAGGTACTGTATGTGGTGCGTGAAGCACACACACTCCCTGGATGCCAATTCAGAACCTCTGCCCCACATTTTTCAAATCAGCCTCATGGTGGCGCTATAACAGGCCGATTTGTGTGGCCTGGTTGTTACCAGCTAATCTCCGGCGCCGTTGGCCCGATCGCTGCCAAACTGAGCACACACACTCCCTGGATGCCAAATCAGAACCTCTGCCCCACATTTTTCAAATCAGCCTCATGGTGGCGCTATAACAGGCCGATTTGTGTGTTGAAATGCTGTTATTTGAATTAAGCTAAAAAGATATACAATACTGTAACAGCTATTTTGTGTGATTTTGATATAGAATGTGACATTGTTTATGGTTCAAAAGAAATGGGTATACTTACTTATATTTACCTACTTTGAAACTACCTCGGAGTGTTATATTTACCTGTGGGTTTATTCTATATTTACTGGGTTTTATTTTCTGTGAAGTTCAGTATTTTGTCCAAGTGTACTTACCGTAGCAGAGTGGCTGAGCCAATGAGGAGTGTCCTAGCACGTCATGTGATGGGAAGTAAACAAGCGCGCGTTGTCTTCAGAGAGGAGATGCGGTGATAAGAGATCAGAGACGTTGTGAATGAACGATAAAAGTGA
Source organism: Nannobrachium achirus (assembly GCF_963921795.1). NCBI lineage: Eukaryota > Metazoa > Chordata > Actinopteri > Myctophiformes > Myctophidae > Nannobrachium > Nannobrachium achirus. The sequence continues at coordinate 14,504,922 of NC_137812.1, forward strand.
TATAAAGTAAACGTGACAAACGGTTTAATTTGCTGAGTTTTACAGTCCCGTGTGACAACTCGTTACAGGGAGGACTGAAAGCTGTACCTTGGAGTGCCAGTGCCTTCGTTAGGATCGTGACTGTGTCATTCTGCAGTGAGTGTTTGAGCAGCTAGCTGGCTAAAGTTAGTTGCGTGTCTGCACTGGCCCGCAGTATTTTGAGTGGACGGCAAGTTAGCCAAAGCTAGCCGGTACAGTGGTGTTGCTAAGCCAGCAACGTGAGCTGTTGTTGAGAGAGACTGTGGAGCTAGGGGTGGACCCCTTTGACTCGTCAGCGGAGCATCATCTTCGGTCTTTTGAAGATCTGTGTTTGGAACATACAGTATAACTAAAAGTCTCCTGAACTGTGAGTAAACATTCCTGAGTGAGGACGCCATATTCTGGAAGTGATTGAAGACTTTATTAGAAGTTTGCATAGGAAAAGGTACAGTTTCATGACGGTACAGTTCACTGGTACAAGGTCTACCAAAAGGAGATCCATGAAAAGACTAAGCTTATTTCCACTGGAAAACAGGCATGCAAACAAGTAAACAGGCCTGCAACGTGGGTGGGGTTTTGTTTTCTTTTATTTAGATGCCGGCTTAGGTTGATAAATAACAGTGCAGTGAGTAATTAACTGAGGTATCTTATTGAAAGTATTTGAGGGTTTGGTGAAACTATTTTGAAGGTTTATTGCATTGAATTTGAGGTATTTGGCCAATTACATTTGAGTGGTTACATTTTGGGTTATTTGAAAAGTAACTCATTGAGGTTGGTTCTTTAAGTTTGGGAAGAGTTAAACAGTGAAACCGTTTGGTTTTGCACTACAAAGTGTGATTGTGTTTTCTTTTGCACCTTATTGTGAATTTGGATAAAAGCCAATTTGTATTTTATTTTCTATTTGCCTATTCCCTAAACTCCACTACTTTTTCCCTAACTACATTTTCCTAACTAAAATACTCATAATTGATGTCCTGGTGTCTGACTCAATTTACTTCAGCTACATTTAAGGGTTTCCAATTAAAGGTCTTATTGGGGATTAATCTTTATGAAAACTCAAACATAGCATTATATAACTCGGGAACCCTTCTCCATAGATACGTGGGGATTAGATGGGCTACATGATTTTAGGGAAAAATCTGTAGGAGCAGTGTCCAAAAGTGTGTTTAAAAGAATCGGCCTGATGGTGGCACTATATGGGACAGATCCATGTTGATGACATGAGTGTAGACAAACTGTGTAGCGATTTGCATGATTTTAGGGAAAAATCTGTAGGAGTAGTGTCGAAAAATGTGTTTTAAAAAATCCGCCTGAAGGTGGCGTTAAATGGGACAGATCCATGTTGATAACATGAGTGTAGACATACTGTGTAGCGATTTGCATGATTTTAGGGCCAAATCTGTAGGAGTATTGTCCAAAAATGTGTTTTAAAAAATCGCAGTATTTTGAGTGGACGGCAAGTTAGCCAAAGCTAGCCGGTACAGTGGTGTTGCTAAGCCAGCAACGTGAGCTGTTGTTGAGAGAGACTGTGGAGCTAGGGGTGGACCCCTTTGACTCGTCAGCGGAGCATCATCTTCGGTCTTTTGAAGATCTGTGTTTGGAACATACAGTATAACTAAAAGTCTCCTGAACTGTGAGTAAACATTCCTGAGTGAGGACGCCATCTTCTGGAAGTGATTGAAGACTTTATTAGAAGTTTGCATAGGAAAAGGTACAGTTTCATGACGGTACAGTTCACTGGTACAAGGTCTACCAAAAGGAGATCCATGAAAAGACTAAGCTTATTTCCACTGGAAAACAGGCATGCAAACAAGTAAACAGGCCTGCAACGTGGGTGGGGTTTTGTTTTCTTTTATTTAGATGCCGGCTTAGGTTGATAAATAACAGTGCAGTGAGTAATTAACTGAGGTATCTTATTGAAAGTATTTGAGGGTTTGGTGAAACTATTTTGAAGGTTTATTGCATTGAATTTGAGGTATTTGGCCAATTACATTTGAGTGGTTACATTTTGGGTTATTTGAAAAGTAACTCATTGAGGTTGGTTCTTTAAGTTTGGGAAGAGTTAAACAGTGAAACCGTTTGGTTTTGCACTACAAAGTGTGATTGTGTTTTATTTTGCACCTTATTGTGAATTTGGATAAAAGCCAATTTGTATTTTATTTTCTATTTGCCTATTCCCTAAACTCCACTACTTTTTCCCTAACTACATTTTCCTAACTAAAATACTCATAATTGATGTCCTGGTGTCTGACTCAATTTACTTCAGCTACATTTAAGGGTTTCCAATTAAAGGTCTTATTGGGGATTAATCTTTATGAAAACTCAAACATAGCATTATATAACTCGGGAACCCTTGTCCATAGATACGTGGGGATTAGATGGGCTACATGATTTTAGGGAAAAATCTGTAGGAGCAGTGTCCAAAAGTGTGTTTAAAATAATCAGCCTGATGGTGGCACTATATGGGACAAATCCATGTTGATGACATGAGTGTAGACAAACTGTGTAGCGATTTGCATGATTTTAGGGAAAAATCTGTAGGAGTAGTGTCGAAAAATGTGTTTTAAAAAATCCGCCTGAAGGTGGCGTTAAATGGGACAGATCCATGTTGATAACATGAGTGTAGACATACTGTGTAGCGATTTGCATGATTTTAGGGCCAAATCTGTAGGAGTATTGTCCAAAAATGTGTTTTAAAAAATCGTCCTGAAGGTGGCGCTAAATCGGACAGATCCAATTTGATGAGATGAGTGTAGACAAACTGTGTACCGATTTGCGTGATTTTAGGACAAAAATTGTAGGAGCAGTGTCCAAAAATGTGTTTTACAAGAATCGGCCTCATGGTGGCGCTAGAAGAGGGCCATGTGAGAATTGATGGGTGGAGGTTGTTGTTTGGCAGGCAAGGAGTGTGTGTGCAAAATTTGGCATGGATCGCGGCAACAGTTGCAGAGATATGAGCAGGGCAAAAGTGTGACGTGTGACGGACGGACGGACAGCCGGTGGAGGTTTTGGTAGTAAATGCGACCTGACGGTCGCAACAAACTATAATCTTGAATTAGAATTATAATTGTGTAGCCTCTATTTACCAATACCAAGACATGTATCATTACAGATGAACCAACCAGGGGAAGTTGAACAGTTCTGTCGAGAAACCAAAAGGAGGAAGATTGTGCACCAGGTTTGTTATGTTTGTCTTATTGCTTACATCTATTATCTTGTATGTATGTTGAGTATTTTCATCAAATAGTATTTTTCTCCACATTGCTTTTTATATCTACAAGTCATGTTTTCATGAATTTTCTTTTTTTCTGTATTTGATTTCACAGGTGAATGCAACAACAGTAGTGTTGAAGCCTTGTTTCGTCCCTCTATCACGTCTACGGTTTAACTGTGGACTGTTGGATGTGAACGATGAAATAGTTCCACTGGATCTTTCCAACACTGTGGAATACACAGCTGTTCCACAAAGTAAAATGGCAAGTTGATTATAAATGGATAAACCTTTATTACACCACATTGAACACAATCATTAAAATCCATGCATTTCATGGTGTAGATAAATTATTTCTGCTCAATAGATTTTAAGTGGTGTTGTTTATAAAAGGAGAGGGCCACAGTAGTTTGATAAAATCAATTGTACATTGGTTGCTTGTGTTTAAGTATTGCCCAAAATGTGAGTAGAAACCAAATCTAGAACATCAACAGAAAAATGCAATGCATTCATGTACGTATGTATTTATTGTAGGTGGAAGAAGACTGTGAAACATCACACAAGACTCAACATGTGAAAGGACAAAGGTTGTCTATGGGCAGCAACCTGTTCCACGCTCTGAAATCATCAAAAGAGAAGCCATCCATGAAGACTAATCGAGGGGAAAAGCCCTTTGTGTGTACTCTTTGTGGCAACAACTTTAGACAAAAGGGTCATCTGAAGCAGCACATGAGGGTTCATACAGGGGAGAAACCCTTTAGCTGTACAGATTGTGGCAGCAGCTTTAGTAATAGTGGTGATCTGAAGCAGCACATGAGGGTTCATACAAGGGAGAAACCCTTTAGCTGTACAGATTGTGGCAGCAGCTTTAGTAATAGTGGTGATCTGAAGCGGCACATGAGGGTTCATACAGGGGAGAAACCCTTTAGCTGTACAGATTGTGGCAGCAGCTTTAGTTCTAGTGGTAATCTGAAGCAGCACATGAGGATTCATACAGGGGAGAAACCCTTTAGCTGTACAGATTGTGGCAGCAGCTTTACTACTAGTAGTCATCTGAAGCAGCACATGAGGATTCATACAGGGGAAAAACCTTTTAGCTGCACAGTTTGTGGTAGAAGCTTTGGTCTAGAAAATGGCCTGAGGCAGCACAAGCTGATTCATACAGGTGAAAAACCATATAGCTGTACAATTTGTGGCAACAGTTTTAGTCAAAGTAGTCATCTGAAGGGGCACATGAGGATTCATACAGGGGAAAGGCCCTATAGCTGTGAAATTTGTGGCAACAGCTTTAGTGATAGTAGTCATCTGAAAAAACACATGATGATTCATACAGGGGAAAAACCCTTTCGCTGCACAGATTGTGGCAGCAGCTTTAGTCACCTACGTAGTCTGAAAATGCACATGCTGAATCATAAAGGTGAAAAACCCTTTAGCTGTGAAATTTGTGGCAACAGCTTTACTCAAAACTGTAATCTGATGCGGCACATGAAGGTTCATGCAGCTAAATAGCAGTTTAGTTGTACTGTGTTTGGCAGCCACTTTAGCCACGCTTCTCAAGGCCTTCCGGAGGAAGTGGTAAGCGACAACGGCCCTCAGTTCACTTCCTGTGAGTTCAAACAGTTCCTGAGGAGCAACGGCATCAAGCAGACACTTGTGCCCGCTTACCATCCTGCTTCTAACGGCGCAGCTGAAAGGTCAGTGCAGATAGTCAAAGCTGCTCTCATGAAACAAGTTCTTGGAGAGGAGGCTCAGCAGCTGCCCGTGTCATTGCAACACAGACTGGCAAACTTCCTGTTGATGTACAGGAGCACACCCCACTCGGTGACGGGGGTTTCGCCAGCAGAGCTGTTCCTAAAACGTCAACTCAGAACCAGGTTCAGTCTGCTTAAGCCAAGCCTGGCAAGGACTGTTGAAGAAAAGCAACTCAAACAGAAGATTCACCATGACAAGACTACAACCAAATTAAGACACCTGTCCCCGGGTGATTCAGTTCGGGTGAGAAATTTTCGTGAGGGGAAGGAAAAGTGGTTCAGAGCCACAGTAGTGAAGCGTCTTGGACCAGTCACGTACCTGATCAACGATGGATGGAAAGAGCGCTCCGTTCATATCGATCATCTGCTACTCTCCAGAGAAACCGAGCTGCAGTACCAGAACTGCAGTGACCACACGACAACCGCCAGAGACTTCAGTGAGCCGTTCACCAGCCAAGTTTCTACTCAGCCTCCGGGAACCTGTGAGTCCACTCCTGGGCCGACTCACGCTCCACGGATGACTCCAGGGACACCTGCGAGGACGCCTGCCAGCAGCGTCAGCCCTGCACAGCCGCCGCAGAGTCCAGCTCAACCAACGCAGAGCCCTACTGCGCCTGTCAACCCCAGCAGTCCTGCCATGCGCCGCTACCCTGAACGAGTGCGCATGAAACCAGCAAGGTTGAGAGAATAGTCAGGGACCCAAGGCCAGTACAAAGGGCAGAATAATCCCTTTTGGCTTGGTTAACAAGGGTGGAGCAGTCTACCTCTCCCTTGTTCAGAATAGGGACTTGTTTTGCTATGGACATTTTTGTTGATGATTATTGCTAAGAAGAATTTATGCATGCTTATTACTATTATTACTATTGTTACTATTGTTATTGTTACGTGGATTGCCAACTGAATTAACGGGACTTAAAGAAAAGAAACAGTACTCTTTTGAAGTTGTTTGGCTAGAGTATTTGTGGTGCATGCTTTGAGTAAAAGAAAACAGTTAAGGGAGTTTTCATTTAAAGGGGAGGACTGTAATGTATTTACTATACATTCTAGGCTCTATAGTATTAGTCTATACCACGGCTCCCCCTGATGGCTGAGTATGGTACGCTCCAGCTTGATACTGCGCATGTGCACCTCTCTCTGTATGTTCCCGGTTCCCAGTGATTCTTTCATTCAGTAAACAAGCAGGCATCCACGATACATCGTGTCTCTGTCTCAGTTATTAATAAGAGTATATGAACCCAATATACTACAATTACGACGACAGAAAGAAAACGCTGGAGCAAAAAGGGGGGAAGGGGGGCTTCACTTAGTTTCTCTGTCTGATCTCATGAGGGGGGAGGGGGGGGGGGGGATTGGAAACCGAGACATGCTCTGGAGACCTTGAGGAAATTAAATACTGAATTCAATGTGCAGACCAACTCAATCACAGCATGCTTTTTTGTTAAAATGACCCGGGAATTGAATCCCCCTGCCGGTTAGCTTACTGATGTTATTGCCATTGGCGCCGTTTCGGTTTAACTGGGCCTGGACATTGGTCACATAACACACATGCAAAAGCGCACATACACACACATGCACGCACGCTCGCCCGCACACGCACACACACACACAGAGTTCTCTTGAACAGGATTTGAGGCAGGGGCGTCAATTGGGTATGGCAGGGGTATGCAGCTGCCATACCCTGGGTCCAGAGGGGAGAATACAAGTTACTTTAAAATATAAAGCCATGAATGTCTCTTTGTCTATCTGTGCTGCTTATTATGTTGTTAAATTACAGTAAAATAACTACAAATGCTAAATTTAAACAAGGTATTATTATGATATTCTCCACACTTGTATTCTGCCCATCTTGACAGAATGGTATATTCCCAGGTTCCGCAGGTCAGCTGCACAGGTGCAATGCATTATTATTGTTAATTGTGGCACGTTTACTAACATGCCATGTTTAGCTGCACTTGAACAACCGTTCCAGGCTGCCATATCCAGCCCAAGAAACCATAGAAACGGAGGGGAAAAAAATCAAACCTTGGTTCGAACTGAAGCGGTGAATTAGAGCAGTTCCAGATCTATGTTTTTGATTCAGATGGGTCCCAGGGACATTTTATGAGTCCCGTTTTTACTGGTGTGTGTGTGTGTGTGTGTGTGTGTTTTTTTTTTTTTTTTTTTTTTACCGCAACGTGCTCTCTCTCTCTCTCTCTCTCTCTCTCTCTCTCTCTCTCTCTCTCTCTGTTTTCTCCGTGCGGTTTGTAAGTTTCACTTTCGGTTTAGAAATCAGCATTGCTTGCTCTGTCTGGCTCTCGGCTCTCTCTATCTCTCTCTCTCTCTCTCTCTCTCGCGCGCGCATGCGCAGATCCTCTTCATACTGGACGACGGTGAGTGAGTGAGTGAGTGAGTGAGGACAAGGCATGGGACAGACATGACCATACATTGGAAGCGGCTAGTCACCACTTCAATAAATGTATCATGCCTGGTTCTAAGGTATGGCAACATGACTGGTGTCTACTCTTACTCTTGCACGTGCACCTTTGCGGGCGTGCAAGACACCAGTCATGTTGCCATACCTTAGCCTTTTCTGAACTGACGCCACTGATTTGAGGACTGGTTTCAGGGTCAGACATGTCACACACAGACACTCTTGGACAAGTTGAGGGTGAAATAGAATGAATGCTCTGACCTGGTGGTCACATTATTAAACCCAAAGGGGAAGCCTTGATGACCCAGTCTATGCGTCTCTGGCGAATGAAGAGGAAATAGAGCTGGAGCTGGTGTTATAACTAAGGTTCTATTTACACAAGAGAACAGGATTTGACTCATAAGTTATGAATAGGGAATGGTCTCTCCTGATACTGTAGAGCAAGGGTCTTCAACAGAGGGTGCGGGACCCCTAGGGGGTCCTCAGAGTTACTACAGAGGATCCGCCAAAAGGTTTCAATTTGTGTAAACTGGCACTGATTTATTTGAAGAGGGTGTAAGGGATCAAATATTGATGTTTACATTGCACATATTAATTAATGTACATGTTAACCCTGCAAAGGCCAAATATATGGCTGAAAAACACCCTCCCTGTCTGGGTTCCATTCAAGTAATAGGCCTAATGGCCAATTGGGAGCGCACTATACGCACTATGTTCACTATGTTATCAATAAGGATAATGGCATCTATCAGAAGAAGCTACGCTTAATGAAGAAATAGACCATTCATTAAGGTACTGTATGTGATGCGTGAAATTGCCATTTGACCATTATGTGAGAACTGCCTATGCGTGTATGCATAGCAATCTATACGGTGGTCTGTGCTCATATACATGTTTATGTAAAAGCCAAACATATGGATGAAAGGTTATGTGTCACCTTTCAGATGTTGTAGCAGCAGAATGCTAAGTATTTTCCAGTATAAACAATTTGAATACAAATGAATCCTAATCCTATGTTCCACATCATTCACACAGTACTGTTGGGGGACTTTATGCTCACTCCTTATCATACTAAAGGGAATACATGCTAATAAGTTGGTCCATCCATTCGGCAACAGAGCTACACACCCTGACCCATTCTCACCTATCCATTAACAAAGGGACAAAAGCATCCTCTAGATAAAACATTACACAACATTCTAAACATGAGTCTTCTAACGCAGTGGTTCTCAACCTTTTCAGGCCGCGACCTGAGGACCCCCCACCCTGACGAGCACTAAGAGTTGAGGCATTACATTTTGTATAACACGGTTCTATTGTGAAAATAGCAGATCTGCAGCATGTAGATCTGCTGTTTTCACAATTTCTGCCTCTAATATTTGACAATTTGGCCAATGTTTAATTCGTCATTTTAGGGAGTGTACGTTTATTATCCACTAGGGGGGGCTGGTTGACAGATTGTAACTTTTAAAAAAACTTCCTTGCCCCCCCCCCAACCTTCAGATTTTTTTTGGTGATCCCCCCTGCGTGACTTGAAGAAAATGCATGGCCCCCCCTCCCCAATAAACTATATATATATATATATATATATATATATATATATATATATATTCACACACACACACACACACACACACACACACACACACAAAGTACCAGGAGACAATCAAATGAATGCTGACCTATTAATATAGTACCCTATTTGAAAATTGATTGATTGATTGAGGGTACAGAACAGTACAGTTCATTGATACAAGATTAGCCTCGGAAACCCAGGCATTTTATTTTGGCAGGATACAAGATCAACTAAAAGGACCACAAGAAAGCTTTTGGGATTAAATGTGGGTCTCTTTGTACTCAACTAATACAGAAAAGGTCCATTTGGTTCCACAACACTCAAAACAAAAGAAAGATTGAGCAACTGTGAACTATTTTCCATGATATAAAATCTAAAATCATAGTTTAAAACCAAGCTGTTTCTCCTATACCTCCTTCCCTGCCGAAAGCCTTGTTATTGCCTTGAACTAACAATATTTGACAGATATGACTGCTTATACATTTCAGTCTCAGGCCACATTCTCATACATAATTCGGTAGTCAGTGCGAATTATGGGAGGGAAGAAGTTGCAACATTCTTGCATATAGGATAGGTTTGCTCCACTTTGTCAACCGTAACAAGCCTCGCTTTAATAGTCCACGTCTGTCCACGGGACATGTACCGGTATGTATCCAAGCTGCCTAATAATGCATCCTCCATCTCCCTGTGTTTATTAATTCTTCCAAGTTCAACCACAATGTAACCAGGCGGTGACCAAGCAGGCAGTCGGAAACGGGCGATCAAAAAATAAAACGAGCGGCGGCCAGCAGACTCGCAAAATCTTGCAATAAACCAAACTACTTTAGCAAGATAACGTCTCTCTCTCTCTCTCTCTCTCTCTCTCTCTCTCTCTCTCTCTCTCTCTCTCTCTCTGCGTGTGTGTGTGTCTCTGCGCTCCGCGCATGAAGCGTCTCCATTTGGACATGATTTGGAACAGAGTGAGAGAGAGATGGAGAGAGAAAGCGAGCGAGCGATGTGCATTTTCCGACAATATGCTACAGTATTCGTTTTAATTGCAATATAAAACGAATGAAAAAATCCTGCCTACAGGATTGTTCTTCTGGTTTAAGTTCATCATGGCTCGGTCAATTATGAAGCGATTAAAACAAATAAAACGTCACCTCTTCCTTGGAAAGCCCCACTTCCATGGACTGTATTGTGTCCCTATTAGGCTACATCTAAAGATGTAAACGTTGGCTGATCTACCAGTGCGCCATGCAGTGCGCTCCCAAAATGGACATTTCCCGACATTGATTTGCTATATAAAACTATCATCTACAATTACTTATTGTAGAGAACGTTATAGGCTATATAGGGTATTTTAGCCTAGTGCGCAATGCCACCCTGGCAATGCCGATACTTTAATTAATATGGCATTCATATTATTCAAGTTATTATACAGCCTACCAAAAGCTGTATGGTTTAAAGTAGGCCTAATTAATATAGGTAGGGTATAGGATATAATGCAGCACTCGTGTGTAAAGCCCTGTGTTGGTTCTTCTGTTCGCTTCACAATCACTTTTGTAGAATGCAACACAAACTCGAAGCACTGCGCTGTCAGCGCCGAGTCGCCGACTGCGCCCAATGAAAGCGTTTCTTGTGGGGAGATTTACAGAAGCGGAATATACCAAGTTAATCAGGGGGAACTTGATAAATATAGGGGAGTAAACACGTATGAAAAATAACAAAAGAAAACATTTTTTTAATACAAAATTCAACAAATTAAAGTTGCATGGACCCCCCTCCAGCCAAAATAAAAAAGTCATGGTCCCCCCTGACAATCAAATTATTATTTGAGAACCCCCCCTCGCTATGGACCATACCAACCTTAAGTATTAGACGAACACTCCCTTAGAGGTATTAAAAAGTCCTTAAATTGTCACTTTAGAAATGTGCATATACCCTCTATACAATTAAACGTTATGTTGGTTTGTTTACTGTTGAGAGAGAGAAAACAATGTTGCACATTAAGTTAATCATCTGGGGACCCCCCTGGGGGACACAACCCACAGGTTGAGAACCACTGTTCTAACGGATTAGATAAAGATAGAGCTTTATACCCTACAACCAGAAAGTCTGTGTAAACTGGCACTGATTAAAAGGGGAGTAAGGGATATGTTTTACTAAAATAAGTGCAACATAGCTCTATAATCCAATAGTTAATTATGTCTGAGTTAGTGTTTGTTCATTAAATGGGATATCTTTACCCCAGTCCCAGCTCTGTATCTTGATCAAATTGATGGTGATTAATGGGTTAAATTGCCTTATTTTGTCAAATTGTGTACCCACCTTAAACTATATTGTATGTTTATTAAATAGTTGGGGGGATATAAGAATTACAGCAATGGTTATTATTAGAATATAGAGCTTTAGCATTTAACTTAAAAAGGAAGAGGAAAAACATTTGAAAAGTAAATGTTAATTTAAATGTTACACTGTGTAGGCCTTTGAGGATTTTTAGATATAAAACGGAATTTGTTTCAGGCAAGCATGCAAGGCATTTTATTAAACTGTGTACTGTGTTTTTAAGGTTTCCAGATAGCTGGTGTGCTATGCTAATGTTCATGTCAGCATCTTAGCTCCCCCTACTTTCTTTGCTCTGCTCTGATTGGTTAATTTAATGTGTGGGGAAAAAAAGATGGTGTGAACCCCTCCTCCTTGGAAACCCTCCTCAGGTATAAGTAAAGTACCATAGCGTTGTTGTATTCTATGTTGTATGTGCTTTCAGCAAATTCAGAGACAAGATAATCATTTCCAAGGATTTGACTTTGAGAACAACTGAACAAGAAGGTAAGACGTTGCACTGTAATAATGTGGCTGAGACTTTATACTTTACATTAGTAATGGTCAACGAGTTGTATTGTTTAATACCAGTAAGACTCCCTAATCGGGAGATAAGCGACTGTCAGGTAGACTCAGGTTGCAGCGTGATTTTAGGCCGAAATGTGTAGGAGCAGTATCCAAAAAATGGTGTTTGAAAAAAATCGGCCTGATGGTGGCACTATATGGGACAGATCCATGTTGATAGACACTACTGTGTACCGATTTGTGTGATTGTAGCCCTGTTGTTATTTTGGGTTAATAAGAAGAGACATTATTGTCTCCACCAGCCGAAGGCTGAGGGAGAGTATGTTTTCCCCTCCGTCCGTCCGTCCGTCCGTCCGTCCGTGCGTGCGTCCTCGCAGTTTGTGAGCAGCTAATCTCCGGCGCCGTTGGCCCGGTCGCTGCCAAAATTAGCACACACACTCCCTGGATGCCAATTCAGAACCTCTGCCCCACATTTTTCAAATCAGCCTCATGGTGGCGCTATAACAGGCCGATTTGTGTGGCCTGGTTGTTACCAGCTAATCTCCGGCGCCGTTGGCCCGATCGCTGCCAAACTGAGCACACACACTCCCTGGATGCCAAATCAGAACCTCTGCCCCACATTTTTCAAATCAGCCTCATGGTGGCGCTATAACAGGCCGATTTGTGTGTTGAAATGCTGTTATTTGAATTAAGCTAAAAAGATATACAATACTGTAACAGCTATTTTGTGTGATTTTGATATAGAATGTGACATTGTTTATGGTTCAAAAGAAATGGGTATAGGCCTACTTACTTATATTTACCTGCTTTGAAACTACCTCAGAGTGTTATATTTACCTGTGGGTTTATTCTATATTTACTGGGTTTTATTTTCTGTGAAGTTCAGTATTTTGTCCAAGTGTACTTACCGTAGCAGAGTGGCTGAGCCAATGAGGAGTGTCCTAGCACGTCATGTGATGGGAAGTAAACAAGCGCGCGTTGTCTTCAGAGAGGAGATGCGGTGATAAGAGATCAGAGACGTTGTGAATGAACGATAAAAGTGATATAAAGTAAACGTGACAAACGGTTTAATTTGCTGAGTTTTACAGTCCCGTGTGACAACTCGTTACAGGGAGGACTGAAAGCTGTACTGTGGAGTGCCAGTGCCTTCGTTAGGATCGTGACTGTGTCATTCTAGTGTTTGAGACTGGCCTAGCCTGATTTCAGACTCAGCTCACGCTTTAGTCTGAAACTGTGCTCCATTCTGAGCGATTTACGGGGGACTTTTTTGCGAGCGTGCACGCGCGTGTCCGCGCGCGAGTGATCGCGACGCACGGTGATCGAGACGCACGGTGGACGCGACGCACCGTCGGGGAGTGTGTGTGTGATTGTGTGTGTGTGTCTCTGTCTGTGCCAGTGACTGCTTCCACACAGAACTGCGACCAGAAACTTGTAATCAACATTAAACAGCTTGGTGAAATCAGTGCGCTCGTGCGTGTGTGTGTGTGTGTGCCTTCCTCAGCCTGCCTGTGTGTGTGTGTGTGTGTGTGTGTGTGTGTGTGTGTGTGTGAACTTCGTTTGAATCGTTTCAACTGCTGCGCGGATTGGATATTCGTTAGACCCACCCCACCCCCACCCCACCCCGCGCGCTCATTGGACAGCCGAAAATAAAAACAGATTCATGTACTAAGCTCCAGACCAGAGAAAGAGTCCACTCTGAGAGTGGGCGGGGTCTCTGGTCTGGAAGCAGGCTAGCACTGGCCCGCAGTATTTTGAGTGGACGGCAAGTTAGCCAAAGCTAGCCGGTACAGTAAGCCAGCAACGTGAGCTGTTGTTGAGAGAGACTGTGGAGCTAGGGGTGGACCCCTTTGACTCGTCAGCGGAGCATCATCTTCGGTCTTTTGAAGATCTGTGTTTGGAACATACAGTATAACTAAAAGTCTCCTGAACTGTGAGTAAACATTCCTGAGTGAGGACGCCATCTTCTGGAAGTGATTGAAGACTTTATTAGAAGTTTGCATAGGAAAAGGTACAGTTTCATGACGATACAGTTCACTGGTACAAGGTCTACCAAAAGGAGATCCATGAAAAGACTAAGCTTATTTCCACTGGAAAACAGGCCTGCAAACAAGTAAACAGGCCTGCAACGTGGGTGGGGTTTTGTTTTCTTTTATTTAGATGCCGGCTTAGGTTGATAAATAACAGTGCAGTGAGTAATTAACTGAGGTATCTTATTGAAAGTATTTGAGGGTTTGGTGAAACTATTTTGAAGGTTTATTGCATTGAATTTGAGGTATTTGGCCAATTACATTTGAGTGGTTACATTTTGGGTTATTTGAAAAGTAACTAATTGAGGTTGGTTCTTTAAGTTTGGGAAGAGTTAAACAGTGAAACCGTTTGATTTTGCACTACAAAGTGTGATTGTGTTTTATTTTGCACCTTATTGTGAATTTGGATAAAAGCCAATTTGTATTTTATTTTCTATTTGCCTATTCCCTAAACTCCACTACTTTTTCCCTAACTACATTTTCCTAACTAAAATACTCATAATTGATGTCCTGGTGTCTGACTCAATTTACTTCAGCTACATTTAAGGGTTTCCAATTAAAGGTCTTATTGGGGATTAATCTTTATGAAAACTCAAACATAGCATTATATAACTCGGGAACCCTTCTCCATAGATACGTGGGGATTAGATGGGCTACATGATTTTAGGGAAAAATCTGTAGGAGCAGTGTCCAAAAGTGTGTTTAAAAGAATCGGCCTGATGGTGGCACTATATGGGACAGATCCATGTTGATGACATGAGTGTAGACAAACTGTGTAGCGATTTGCATGATTTTAGGGAAAAATCTGTAGGAGTAGTGTCGAAAAATGTGTTTTAAAAAATCCGCCTGAAGGTGGCGTTAAATGGGACAGATCCATGTTGATAACATGAGTGTAGACATACTGTGTAGCGATTTGCATGATTTTAGGGCCAAATCTGTAGGAGTATTGTCCAAAAATGTGTTTTAAAAAATCGTCCTGAAGGTGGCGCTAAATCGGACAGATCCAATTTGATGAGATGAGTGTAGACAAACTGTGTACCGATTTGCGTGATTTTAGGACAAAAATTGTAGGAGCAGTGTCCAAAAATGTGTTTTACAAGAATCGGCCTCATGGTGGCGCTAGAAGAGGGCCATGTGAGAATTGATGGGTGGAGGTTGTGGTTTGGCAGGCAAGGAGTGTGTGTGCAAAATTTGGCATGGATCGCGGCAACAGTTGCAGAGATATGAGCAGGGCAAAAGTGTGACGTGTGGCGGACGGACGGACAGTCGGTGGAGGTTTTGATAGTAAATGCGACCTGACGGTCGCAACAAACTATAATCTTGAATTAGAATTAGAATTGTGTAGCCTCTATTTACCAATACCAAGGCATGTATCATTACAGATGAACCAACAGGGGGAAGTTGAACAGTTCTGTCGAGAAACCAAAAGGAGGAAGATTGTGCACCAGGTTTGTTATGTTTGTCTTATTGCTTACATCTATTATCTTGTATGTATGTTGAGTATTTTCATCAAATAGTATTTTTCTCCACATTGCTTTTTATATCTACAAGTCATGTTTTCATGAATTTTCTTTTTTTCTGTATTTGATTTCACAGGTGAATGCAACAACAGTAGTGTTGAAGCCTTGTTTCGTCCCTCTATCACGTGTAAGGTTTAACTGTGGACTGTTGGATGTGAACGATGAAATAGTTCCATTGGATCTTTCCAACACCGTGGAATACACAGCTGTTCCACAAAGTAAAATGGCAAGTTGATTATAAATGATATCTATTGGATAAAGCTTTATTACACCACATTGAACACAATCATTAAAATCCACACAGTGTCCATGCATTTCATGGTGTAGATAAATTATTTCTGCTCAATAGATTTTAAGTGGTGTTGTTTATAAAAGGAGAGGGCCACAGTAGTTTGATAAAATCAATTGTACATTGGTTGCTTGTGTTTAAGTATTGCCCAAAATGTGAGTAGAAACCAAATCTAGAACATCAACAGAAAAATGCAACGCATTCATGTATGTATGTATTTATTGTAGGTGGAAGAAGACTGTGAAACATCACACAAGACTCAACATGTGAAAGGACAAAGGTTGTCTATGAGCAGCAACCTGTTCCACACTGTGAAATCGTCAAAAGAGAAGCCATCCATGAAGACTAATCGAGGGGAAAAGCCCTTTGTGTGTACTCTTTGTGGCAACAACTTTAGACAAAAGGCCCATCTGAAGCAGCACATGATGGTTCATACGAGGGAGAAACCCTTTAGCTGTACAGATTGTGGCAGCAGCTTTACTAGTGGTCATCTGAAGCGGCACATGAGGATTCATACAGGAGAAAAACCCTTCAGATGTACAAATTGTGACAGCAGCTTTAGGCTCCTACATAATCTGAAACTGCACATGCTGAATCATGAAGGTGAAAAACCCTTTAGCTGTGAAATTTGTGGCAACAGTTTTAGTCAAAGTAGTCGTCTGAAACAGCACATGAGGGTTCATACAGGGGAAAAACCCTACAGCTGTGACATTTGTGGCAACAGCTTTAGTGATAATAGTTATCTGAAAAAACACATGATGATTCATACAGGGGAAAAACCCTTCAGCTGCACAGATTGTGGCAGCAGCTTTAGTCACCTACATAGTCTGAAACTGCACATGATGAATCATAAAAGTGAAAAACCCTTTAGCTGTGAAATTTGTGGCAACAGCTTTAGTGTTAATAGTTATCTGAAAAAACACATGCTGATTCATAAAGGTGAAAAACCCTTTGGTTGTGAAATGTGTGGCAACAGCTTTACTCGAAAATGTCATCTGATTTGACATGAGGATTCATACAGGGGAGAAAGTTGAGAAACCCTTTACCTGCACAGTTTGTGGCAGCAGCTTTTGTAATAGTAGTGAGCTGAAACTGCACATGCTGATTCATAAAGGTGAAAAACCCTTTAGCTGTGAAATTTGTGGCAACAGCTTTACTCAAAAATGTAATCTGATGCGGCACATGAAGGTTCATGCAGGGGAATAGCACTTTAGCTGTACTGTGTGGCAGCCACTTTAGTCATTTTACAACTTTGAAGAACCACGTGATCATTAATTCATGGGAAGTCTCTTTAGCTGTACAAGTTGTCTCCTGAAGTTGCACATGCAGATTTGTTTTCTCCCTTTCAATAAGGATAGGCATTTGGTGGTCAGCTTAATGAAGAGATAGGCAATAGGCAGCAAATAATACATACAAGTTAACCCTGCAAATGCCAAATATATGGATGAAAAAACATGCAATGGCCAATATCACCCTGTCTGTCTTCCCTTCACATAATATGGGCCAATCAGGTACACTGTTCATGTATGACATAACATTTGTTTTATATTGTGTTGATCATTTTCTTTATTTGTGATGTATGCAACCCGCTAGAAATATGACAATTCCAGGGCTTGGTACAAATATAACAATGATTTTATTATTACAAAGTCATGTGGAACCACTGTGAGATAGAGGGCTCTATTTTGATTGTCTTAAGTACCAGCTCTTATAACTTGTAAGGCCTGTCTGACTGCATGAGAGTATTAGAGTGGAAGAGCAGAATAAAAGGCTAAATCTAGATGTGAACATAGCGTAACCTAGCGACCCACTTTAACACCATAGTGCTACACTTAAGGACTTATAATATAGTTGTCATTTACAGGTGACATTTACAGATACAATGTAAATTGTTGATTTGTAGTATGCTCAACCAACCACCATCATGAGAGACTGGAACAAAGACAAAAACCTAGTTGATTTGATACTTCTCAACTCAGTTCATAACTCATTTTTTTACAACAAGGGTTCATATTTTAGATTGGAATTAGAGAAAAGAAAAAGTGATTGTTAAAATGTTTTCATTTGCTTTGTTCTATTGTTTTATCGTGTTTACCGTGCTAACATGTGGGGCATGCGTACGTATGGGGACATGCGGCTAAAGTAAATGGTCTGAAACAGCACATGAGGGTTCATACTGTACAGGGGAGAAACCCTTTTGCTGTATAGATTGTGGCAGCAGCTTTAGTTCTAGTAGTTATCTGAAACAGCACATGAGGGTTCATACAGGGGAAAAGCCCTACAGCTGTACAATTTGTGGCAACAGCTTTAGTGATAATAGTAATTGAAAAAAAAAAAAAAACACACATGATTCATAAAGGTGAAAACCCTGTTAGCTGCACAATCTGTGGCAACAGTTTTAGTCAAAGTAGTCATCTGAAGGGGCACATGAGGATTCATACAAGGGGAAACCCCTTTAGCTGTACAGATTGTGGCAACAGCTTTAGTAAAAAATAGTCATCCGAAGCGGCACATGAAGGTTCATGCAGGGGAATAGCCCTTTAGCTGTATTCTGTGTGGCAGCCACTTTAGTCATTTTATAACTTTGAAGAACCACTTCCAATTCATGCATGGAAGTCTCTTTAGCTGTACAAGTTGTCTCCTGAAGTTGCACATGCAAATTTATTTTCTCCCTTTCAATAAGGATAGGCATTTGGTGGTCAGCTTAATGAAGAGATAGGCAATAGGCAGCAAATAACGTTTTAATTTGTGTAAACTGGCACTGGTGTATTTGAAGGGTGTGTAAGGGATAAAATATTGATGTCTACATTGTACACACATGTATTAATTAATGTACAAGTTAACCCTGCAAATGCCAAATATATATATATATATATATATATATATATATATATATATATATATATATATATATATATATATTATGGATGATAAAACATGCAATGGCCAATATCACCCTTTCTGTCTTCCCTTCACATAATATGGGCCAATCGGGTGCATACTGTGTTCATGTAGGAGATAACATTTGTTTTATATTATGTTGATCATTTTAGTTGTGATGTAACTACACTGAACTGATTGTCCAAATCTTATTATGAACTAATAAAGTTGTGTTGGAGCTCATTGGCCTGATGGTTTGTTTTCATAACATCTGCATAGAAACATTAGGCATGGTGGCATGTAAAGGCTAGATGTCTTTCTGACTGCATGGCAGTAGTAGAGCGCAAGAGCAGAATAAAGAGCTAAATGTGGGTGGAGCATACAAACAATAGACAGAAACTGGACAACTATTGTTTAACAGCCCCCACTTAACCCTTCACATCCCTGCAAGTCCTAAAACGAGTTGTATCAAGTACCAAATGGTTAAGGAGGGAAAAGGAAGACAAAACTTGGTGTAACTCTGGGTAAACAGCTGGCCAGCTATGGCCAAAGTTAGCAAGTTGAGTTGGCTATAGCTAATGCCAATATCCACCCTTTGTGGTTTGTGTGAACAATACTAAGGGAAATGAAAGAACAGAAAATGCATTATCTTATTGGCTATATCTTATATTAATCTCAAAAGCAGGTAACTCCTGTCCTTACTGTACCTTTTCACCATTAAATAGCAGCCATGTCCAAATCACTGGTTCATCTCCTCCTGTCAGAAGCTGCTGTCCAGTGGTAGTGAATGAAAGGCGGGAACAATAAATAAATACATAAAACAAAGGTGAAAAGAGCTGCAAATTTTGAGGGCTGCCCTCAGTACGCCCGTTTAGGCCCATAGCAAAGTTCTACCTTTGGGCCCAATGCCGTTTTTGTGTGGGCAGCCCACATCATTTGCCGCTCTTTTCACACGTAAGGGCTGCCCACAGTACGCCCATGGTTAGCTCATGATGAGTCAACAGCTGTGGGCCTAATTTGGGCAATCCCACTATGGGCCTGTGTAGGTTAAGTGCAGGCTGGCATTGCCCTCACTGCCCACACATAGCCTGCAGAGGCCCACCCGGGGCTTGCTTGCAGGGGTTGGACAGGAAAGGAGTATATTGCTTTGAGCAGCTATAATGATTGATTGCTATTGATTGTTTATGTACTGTTACTGTATTACCATGAAACCAGAAACTGCATTCATATCATTTCAGTGTTCAGTCTAGTCAAGACGTCTGTCAGACACACAACTGAATGTAAAATATATGTTTCACAGATACCCCACTACCTGGAAACTAAAATAAACGTGTTGCCCCCTATGGAGGAGCCTTCTTCATTACATGGGTGTAACACAAGCATGCAAGGCATGTTATTAAACCACTAAACAGTGTAGGCCTATTGTATTTTTAAGGTTTCCAGATAGCTGGTGTGCTATGCTAATGTTCATGTCAACATCTTAGCTCCCCCCACTTCCTTTGCTCTGCTCTGATTGGTTGAATTAAACATGTGAAAATACCCTCCTCAGGTATAAGTAAAGTACCATAGCGTTGTTGTTGTAGTCTACTACTCTATGTTGTTTGTGCTTTCAGCAAATTCAGAGACAGATCATCATTTCCAAGGATTTGACTTCGAGAACAACTGAACAAGAAGGTAAGATTTTGCACACTGTAATTACATGGTTGAGACTTTATACTTTACCTTAGTAATGGTCAACGAGTTGTATTGTTTGAAACAAATTATTAACCTTGAATTAGAATTGTGTAGGCTCTATTTACCCCCTTGTGTTTAATACCAAGACATTTATCATTACAGATGAACCAACCAGGGGAAGTTGAACACTTCTGTCGAGAAACCAAAAGGAGGAAGATTGAGCACCAGGTTTGTTATGTTTGTCTTATTGCATACATCTATTATCTTGTATGTACTGTATGTTGAGTATTTTCATCAAATAGTATTTCTTCTCCACATTGCTTTTTATATCTGCTTTATAAAAGACACGTTTTCATGAATTGTCTTTTTTCCCCACATTTGATTTTACAGGTGAATGCAACAACAGTGGTGTTGAAGGCTTGTTTCATCCCTCTAACACGTGTAAGGTTTAACAGTGGACTGTTGGATGAGAAGGATGAAATAGTTCCACTGGATCTTTCCAACACCGTGGAATACACAGCTCTTCCACAAAGTAAAATGGTAAGTTGCATTAAAAACAACACAGTGTCCGACATTTTCAATGAATTGCCAACATGTTTTGAGCCTGTAGATCAATTATTTCTGCTCAATAGATTTTAAGTGTCGTATAAAAGGAGAGGGCCATAGTAGTTTGATCATATCAATAGCATAGTTGCTTGTGTTTAAGTGGCTTGGTATGTTATTGCCCAAAATGTTATTAGAAATCACATTTAGAACATCAACAGAAATATGCTGTGTATTTATGTCTTTATGTGTTTATTTTAGGTGGAAGAGGACTGTGAAACATCACAACCAACCAGTGATGCTCAGCTCCTGCCTTCACACTGTTCTGAATCTGATTCTGAAGACAGTGATGAGTGGGAGGAGACCAGGGAAGCACAGTCAGTTTTAAACACACAGCAATCACACAAGACTCAACATGTGAAAGGACAAAGGTTGTCTATGAGCAGCAAACTGTTCCATGGTGTGAATTCATCAAAAGAGAAGCCATCCATGAAGACTAATCAAGGGGGGAAACCCTTTATATGTACTCTTTGTGGCAACAACTTTAGTCAAAAGGGTAATCTGAAGCGGCACATGAGGATTCATACAGGGGAAAAACCCTTTAGCTGTACAGATTGTGGCAGGAGCTTTAGTCAAGTAAATGATCTGAAACAGCACATGAGGGTTCATACAGGGGAAAAGCCCTACAGCTGTGACATTTGTGGCAACAGCTTTAGTGCTAATAGGTATCTGAAAAAACACATGATGATTCATAAAGGTGAAAAACCCTATAGCTGTACAATTTGTGGCAACAGTTTTAGTCAAAGTAGTCATCTGAAGGGGCACATGATGATTCATACAGGGGAAAAACCCTTCAACTGTACATATTGTGGCAGCAGCTTCAGTCACCTACATAGTCTGAAACTGCACATGCTGAATCATAAAGGTGAAAAACCCTTTAGCTGTGAAATGTGTGGCAACAGCTTTAGTCAAAAAGGTAATCTGATGCGGCACATGAAGGTTCATGCAGGGGAGAATAGCCCTTTAGCTGTACTGTGTGTGGCAGCCACTAGTTATTTTATAACTTTGAAGAACCACATGAGAATTCATGCATGGGAAGTCCCTTTAAATGCACATTGCAGATTATTATTATTATTTTCAATAAGGATAGGCATTTAGCAGAGGTGGTCAGCTTAATGAAGAGGTAAGCCATTCATTCAGGAAGTTGAGAATGTGTGAAATTGCCATCTGACCTTTATGTGAGAATTGCCAGAAATAATGTTTAAATTTGTGTGAACTGGTACTGATGTATTTGAAGGTTGTGTAAGGGATACAATATTGATGTTTACATTGTACACATATGTATTAATTAATGTACAAGTTAACCCTGCAAAGGCCAAATATATGGATGAAAAACATGCAATGTGCAATATCACCCTCCCTGGACCCCCTCCACGTATTATGGGCCAATTGGGTGCATACTGTGTTCATGTAGGAGATAACATTTGTTTTATATTGTGTTGAACATTTTCTTTAGTTGTGATGTAACTACACTGAACTGATTGTTCACATCTTATTATGAACTAATAAAGTTGTGTTGGTGCTCATTCGCCTGTTGGTTTGTTTTCATAACATCTGCATAGAAACATCAGACATGGTGGCATGTACAGGCTAGATGTCTTTCTGACTACATGGCAGTAGTAGTAGAGCGCAATAGCAGAATAAAGGCTAAATCTAGACATGAACATAGCGACCCACTTTAACACATTCATACACTTAAGGTTACATAATATAGTTGTCATTTACAGATAAAAAGGTAAATTGTTGATTTGTAGTCTACTCAACGAACCACCATCACCAGGGCTTGGAACAAAGACAAAAACTCAGATCATAACTCATTGCCCCCATCTCCTCACCAACACACATGGTGTCAACAGACAGCAATAAGCTGTCTGTACATCCCATCTCATCCCATCCCATCTGACACTTACAAGTTATGTAATACAACCAAGCACACGCACGCACACAGAGTTCTCTTGAACATGATTTGAGGACTGGCTGCAGGGTCAGACATGTCACACACAGACACCCTTGGACAAGTTGGGGGTGAAATAGAATGAATGCTCTGACCTGGTGGTCACATTATTAAACCCAAAAGGGAAGCCTTGATGATCCAGTCTCTGTGTCTCTGGCGAATGAAGAGGAAATAGAGCTGGTGTTATAACTAAGGTTCTATTTACACAAGAGAACAGGATTTGACTCATAAGTTATGAATAGGGAATAGTCTCTCCTGATACTGTAGAGCAAGGGTCTTCAACAGAGGGTGAGGGACCCCTAGGGGGTCCTCAGAGTTACTACAGGGGATCCTCCAAAAGGTTTCAATTTGTGTAAACTGGCACTGATTTATTTGAAGAGGGTGTAAGGGGTCAAATATTGATGTTTGTTGAAATAATCATATTTTAACTGAGGACCCCCCACCCTGACGAGCACTAAGAGTTGAGGCATTACATTTTGTATAACACAGTTCTATTGTGAAAATAGCAGATCTGCATGCTCACAACGCGATGCAGATCTGCTATTTTCACAATTTCTGCCTCTAATATTTGACAGTTTGTCCAATGTTTAATTCGTCATTTTAGTATTAAAAAGTCCTTAAATTGTCACTTTAGAAATGTGCATAAACCCTCTATACACTTAAACGTTATGTTGGTTTGTTTACTGTTGAGAGAGAAAACAATGTTGCACATTAAGTTAATCATCTGGGGACCCCCCTGGGGGACACAACCCACAGGTTCTAACTAATTAGATAAAGATAGAGCTTTATACCCTACAACCAGAAAGTTTGTGTAAACTGGCACTGATTAAAAGGGGAGTAAGGGATATGTTTTACTAAAATAAGTGCAACATAGCTCTATAATCCAATAGTTAATTATGTCTGAGAAAAAAAAAAAAAAAAACGCCTAGCTTCCGCTCATGACAAGGGCCATACCACTAATGGGGTGGGGAGACACCATTCACACAATACTGCTGGGGGCTTTATGCTCACTCTTATCATACTAAATGGAATACATTCAAATTAGTTGGTCCATCCATTAAGCAACAGAGCTGCACACCCTAACCCATTCTAACCTATCCATTAACAAAGGGACAAGCATCCTCTAGATAAAACATTCACAACCTGTGTCTTCTAACGGATTAGATAAAGATAGAGTTTTATACCCTACAACCAGAACTTTGTGTAAACTGACACTGGTTCAAAGGGGAGTAAGGGATATGTTTTACTAAAATAAGTGCAACATAGCTCTATAATCCAATAGAGTTAGTGTTTGTTCATTAACTGGGATCTCTATGTTACCCCAGCTCTGTATCTTGATCAAATTGATGTTAATTAATGGGTTAAATTGCCTGATTTTGTCAAATTGTGTACCCACTTTAAACTACTGAGGGCATCAGCATTTAAGGATGGCATGGCAAATAGTTGAAATGATTAAGACAGACAGATTAAGACAAAAACTCTAAAGCTAACCTCTACCGTAGATGCCTAATCCTAACCCACATAGATCCCATTCTTCCTAATTGGAACTGACCCACAAAACAACCCTTCCTCACAATGTCTATTTCTCATATTCTACTGTATATTTGTGGGGACATCACTTACAAGTAACATAATACAAACACACACACACACACACACACACACACACACACACACACACACACACACACACAGAGTTCTCTTGAACAGGATTTGAGGACTGGCTGCAGGGTCAGACATGTCACACACAGACACTCTTGGACAAGTTGAGGGTGAAATAGAATGAATGCTCTGACCTGGTGGTCACATTATTAAACCCAAAAGGGAAGCCTTGATGATCCAGTCTATGTGTCTCTGGCGAATGAAGAGGAAATAGAGCTGGTGTTATAACTAAGGTTCTATTTAAACACGAGAACAGGATTTGACTCATAAGTTATGAGTCAAATCCTGATACTGTAGAGCAAGGGTCTTCAACAGAGGGTGCGGGACCCCTAGGGGGACCTCAGAGTTACTACAGGGGATCCGCCAAAAGGTTTCAATTTGTGTAAACTGGCACTGATTTATTTTAAGAGGGTGTAAGGGATCAAATATTGATGTTTACTTTGCACATATATATTAATTAATGTACAACCCTGCAAAGGCCAAATATATGGCTGAAAAACACCCTCCCTGTCTGGGTTCCATTCAAGCAATAGGCCTAATGGCCAATTGGGAGCGCACTATGCGCACCATGTTCACTATGTTATCAATAAGGATAATGGCATCTATCAGAAGAAGCTACGCTTAATGAAGAAATAGGCCATTCATTTAGGAAGGTACTGTATGTGGTGCGTGAAATTGCCATTTGACCATTATGTGAGAACTGCCTATGCGTGTATGCATAGCAATCTATATGGTGGTGGTCTGTGCTCATACATGTTTAACTATGTAAAAGCCAAACATATGGACGAAAGGTTATGTGTCACCTTTCAGATGTTGTAGCAGCAGAATGCTAAGTATTTTCCAGTATAAACAATTTAAATACAAATCGAATCCTAATCCTATGTTCCACACCATTCACACAGTACTGTTGGGGGGCTTTGTGCTCACTCCTTATCATACTAAAGGGAATACATGCTAATTAGTTGGTCCATCCATTCGGCAACAGAGCTACACACCCTAACCCATTCTCACCTATCCATTAACAAAGGGACAAGCATCAGCTAGATAAAACATTACACAACATTCTAAACATGAGTCTTCTAACGCAGTGGTTCTCAACCTTTTCAGGCCGCGACCTGAGGACCCCCCACCCTGATGAGCACTAAGAGTTGAGGCATTACATTTTGAATAACACAGTTCTATTGTGAAAATAGCAGATCTGCAGCATGTAGATCTGCTGTTTTCACAATTTCTGCCTCTAATATTTGACAATTTGGCCAATGTTTAATTCGTCATTTTAGAGGTGTAGTACCGGCGTAATAAGCCTGACAACGCCACCTCCCGTAAATAGAGGGGACAGGAGGAACCCCTTAACGTTTAGACCTTTTAAATATACAACACTGTGTAGTGTGACCAAACTTCCCCTTAAACAGGAACAATTCGACAGAGGCACTTTGTTATGAATAATAGTACAAATCTTTATTACAAAGTAGCTACCAAATACATTAATGTAACTTCAATAAAAGCATCAGGGCAAAACAAGTAAGTAAGGCAAGACTTAATTAATAAGTGACAAGTTACCGATAAAACTCTCCTATAAGGAAGGGCGGGTCAGCCCGTGCACACTATGCTATATACCAGCAATGCTAGGGAAAGAATAGGGGACAGGCCTGGCACCAATATAACTCATGCAATAATAATAAAAGATTCAATACAAAACCATGCAGTGCCAGGGATTAAACGTACACACCAATAAAACCAAAGGTCCCACAGTGCAGTCCCAGGAGAGAGGAAAAGCTATGTGCAACAGGGCGGACCCGGCCTTGAACAAAGGCTACACTGTAACAGAAGGAGGAGAGAAACCCAATTAAAACATGTCACTGTAAATACAACCTAAAATCATGCCAAACTATTGTACCTTAAATAAACAACTAATAAACCAAACAAATCAAAATGGTAAAATAACAGTGGGGAAAACAGTGGCTGGACTGGTCCCTTTAAGAAACAAAACATACATTAGTTGCCAGCCCTAGTAGAATAGACAGCAAACACTGAATTCAAATCATAAAAGTACATCAGTTGCCAGCCCTAGTATCTAAATCGAATTCAAATCATAAAAAGAACAAAACAGCTTAAAACCTACTTTGTGTTGCAGGTAATGCATACACAATGCAAGGGCAAAGGCAGGGGACCATCAGCATCAACAGCTACTGTGTAAAAGAAGACATTGATGTTACAAAATGAAACGGGCTTAAAATGCACAAAAAGAGGCAACACATAAAATGTATACTGTTTTACCAGTAGGCCTATATCCAGGGTCTCACAGGACACCGGTCAATTCAGCACAGCACTGGAGGTTGCTTCATTTGTGAACTGAAATAATAAATACAATTAAAACAGGATAAAACAGTGCATGTGCTTGACCAACAAACAAAAGGCTAGCAGTAGCATTAGCCTACCATGTGTTCTCGATCTCTTTCACCCTATGAGAGGGAAATGCCATTCTCTGCACCAGAGTCAAATGGCTTTCTGAAGGGAGGAACCAGGCTTTTATACTTCCTGGTTCCTATCATGTGACTAGGTCAGGTGCACTCACCTAGATTCCCACATTCATCCCCCCCAAAAATTGTCGTCGCCCCGACGATCAACTGACTCATAACAGTGGCCTAAACTGTTGTCTCAAGAACCAGGAGAGCAGCAGTCCCTACCACCCCCGCATTGTGGCTTGCCACTGTTGACCTTGGCAAATTATGTGGGTTAGGATTCCTCCCAGCGGTAGGCCGGGTAGTGCGTCGAACGGTTGGCATCTCCAGGCCACTATGGGATGAAATGGAATCGTCTTCAGGGGCCTCGTGTTCCACTCTATCCATGCTCTCTGCTCTGTTGAGTACAGGGGGCTGTTGAGTTGCAGCAGCAGGCTGAGTTGGCATTTCCCTACCAATCCATGCCAGGGTGTCTTCGTCTCCACTACCCTCAGGGTCCTTATCTTGGTGGCTAGACTGAGGAGATGGCTCTGTCACCTCTGGCACAGAAGGTAGTGCCTCAAGTTGTGCTGCCCTCATCTCTGTACGATGGACACGTCGCACGTTACCAGTGCCATCAGCAAGTGTAATAGTGTATGGCCCGCCTGGTTCGGTCGGCACTCTGGCCACTTGATAAAGGACTGGTGACCAAACATCCTGGATCTTCCTACGACCTTGACCGTGATGATCCTTTAGGTAGACCAACTGTCCCACCTTGAAACCTGGATCACGCACATGTTGGTTGTGGTGTTGCTGGCGGTACTCTGCTGCCTCCCCAAGGTTCTTGCGGGCTAGATCTCGTGCCACCTGAAGCCGTTCCTGGTGCTGACAGACCCACTCATCCCAGGACCTCGTATCAGCAGAGTCATCTGCCTCCAGAAGGAAGTCTATTGGAAGGCGAGGTGGTACACCAAAGAGTAGGGAGTAAGGGGAATGACCTGTGGAGCGATGGGTAGAGGTGTTGTATGACCACACTAACTGCGAGATGTACTTTGGCCACATTCGCTTCTTTTCAGGGGGAAGAGATCGAAGCAGGTCGTGAAGAGTCCTGTTAAATCTCTCACATTGGCCATTTCCTTGTGGATGGTATGTTGTGGTCCTGGACTTCTCGATCCCGTGCAACTGACAGAGTTGGCGGATCAGGGCACTCTCAAAGTTCCTCCCTTGGTCCGAGTGTATTCTTTTGGGCACTCCGAACCGGGTAAACCAGTTGTCAACCAGGACCTTTGCTACGGTCACAGCACTTTGGTCTTTAGTCGGCACAGCCTGTGTGTATTTAGTGAAAACGTCAGTCATCACAAGCACATTCTCTCTCCCGTCTGTTGCTGGTTCAAGCAGGGTGAAGTCAATGGCAAGTACCTCCAATGGCTCACTGGCAAGGAGGGCACCCTGGTAAGTCTTCACTCCAGGCTGAACAGCCTTGGAAAGAACACAACGTTGACAGTTCTGACAGTACTGCTCGATCTCCGTTCCCATCCCTGGCCAGTAACATCTTTGCCTTGCCAGGTCAGTGGTCCTTCGCACACCCTGATGTCCATGTTGGTCATGGATGCTGTTTAGAAGTTCCAGGTGAAGGCATGCAGGAAGAAGGAATTGAGTTAGTAAACCCCCTTGTGGTGCATTGATTTGTCTATACAGCAGGCCGTCCTTCTCCAAGATACGATCCCACTGCCGCAGTAGAAGCCGGACATCTTCTGGGAGCTGTGACCGCTGTTCCTTATTTGGTGGCCTACCCACCCTCCAGAAAGAAAGAAAAGCTTTTAGAACTGGATCAGTACTCTGTAAGGTTACCAGTTCAGC
The DNA here is from genome assembly GCF_963921795.1 of Nannobrachium achirus. Classification (NCBI taxonomy): domain Eukaryota; kingdom Metazoa; phylum Chordata; class Actinopteri; order Myctophiformes; family Myctophidae; genus Nannobrachium; species Nannobrachium achirus. The sequence continues at coordinate 14,533,627 of NC_137812.1, forward strand.
TGTCGTTCTACTGGGCAAGGCGCCGATCTGCAGCTGTGTCACAACTTCAGGTTCCTCTTGGATCTGCTGGTCAGGCTCCTCAAGCCGTCTCACTGGGTCACTGTACTGGCGGGAGAGTGAGTCAGCATTCCCGTTGTTCTTTCCTGGTCGATAGTGCACTGTGAAATCAAAGGCTGCCAATTGGGCAACCCACCGTTGTTCTACGGCACCCAGCTTGAGGGTCTGAAAGTGACTCAGAGGGTTATTGTCAGTGTAAACTTTGCATTTGCTACCCAACAAATAGTCTCTGAATTTTTCAGACAATGCCCACTTCAATGCGAGGAACTCCAATTTCATAGAGCTGTAATTCTCCATGTTGCGCTCAGAACCCCGCAGTGACCGACTAGCATAGGCCACAGGCTTTAACTTGCCCTGCTGCTCTTGTGAAAGGACAGCTCCTAAGCCCTGATGACTAGCATCCACCTCCAAGACGAAGGGCTTGGTGAAATCAGCAAAAGCCAAAATAGGTGTACTCGTGAACATCTTTTTCAGGTCACTGAAACTCCGCTCGCACGCCTCGCTCCACATGGTGGGCAGGACAGCGGCGGGCCTCTTTCTGTTTTCTTTGGCCACTTTGATGACATCAGCCACCAGTTGGTGTAGAGGGGCAGCTAACTGGGCAAAGCCCTTCACAAAACGGCGATAATAGCTACAGAAGCCAAGGAATGAACGGACCTCCGATACATCCTGGGGCCGCCTCCAGTTTGCCACTGCCGAGACCTTCTCTGGGTCAGTTGCTACTCCTTCTCTGGACACCCGGTGTCCAAGATACTGCACCTCTGTCCTGAAGAACTGGCATTTGCTCAGTTTTGCTTTCAGCCCCTTCTGTTGTAGTCGGCTGAGGACCATCTCAAGTCTCTTCAAGTGCTGTTCGATTGAAGTGGAAAATACAATGACATCGTCAAGATAAAGCAGAACAGACTGAAGGCTTTGATCACCGAAGATCCTTTCCATGAGCCTTTGAAAGGTCCCAGGGGCATTGCATAAGCCGAAAGGCATTCGTTCAAATTCAAAGAGGCCAAAGGGTGTACAAAAGGCTGTCTTTGCTTTATCAGCTTCAGCTACAGGGACCTGATGGTAACCGCTTGCTAGGTCAATGGTGGAGAACCACTGAGCACCACAAAGGCCATCCAAAGACTCTTCAATACGGGGTAATGGGTAAGCATCCTTCCTTGTTTTAGCATTGAGCTGCCGGTAGTCCACGCACATCCTCAGCTCTCCAGTCTTCTTCTTCACCAAGACAATGGGGGATGCGTAAGGACTGCTGCTCTCCCTGATAACTTTGCTATCAAGTAGCTGCTTAATGTGGTCTTTCACAGCCTGCCACTGAGTAGGGGGTATTCTCCTATATCTTTGACGGATTGGGGCCTCATCAAGAAGGGGTATCTCATGTGTAATTTCATCAGTGCACCCTATATCTCCCTCCTGTTTAGCAAAGACTTCGCTATACCTCCCCAATAACTCCTTTGCCTGTTTCTCTGCTACAGGTGGGAGTTCTGGCCAGTGCAATGCTGCAATGGAGTCAGGGATGGTCGGAGGAAGCCCTCCTGCAGCCTGTGCACTGACCAATGTCACCTGAGCAACCTCTTTGCTTCCTTCCTCAAAGTGTAGCTGAGGTTCCTCTACTCCCTCAACTAGATGTAACACTCCTAATACCTGCTTGGAGTGGACAGTAGCCCCTGTAGCTCCAACATTAACCACAGGTACATATGCCACACCATTACTGACAGTCACAAGGGCGGGGGACATCAACAGGCCAGGGGCAAGATCTGAGCCACCAGGCTCCAAGAGCATAGTTTTTGTCGGGGCATGGGGGACCTTTGGGCAGTTAACTTGAATAAATTTGACAGAGCCTGCTGGTATAAACTCCCCTGCCTTGTCAAGAACACGGACACGGCCCTCGGGAAGCAATGGGCAAGCTTCCATCCTATGACAGTGGCGTAGGGCTGACCCCCAGCTTACATCTGCCTGAATGGTGGATAACGAGGCAAAAAGAGCTTCCCCATGTTCAATGAATAGTTCTCTATAGCACTCTATGACGACATTCATCCCTAATAACCCTGGGACAGCGTGTTGCTGTGGTGTACAGGCAGTGTCTTTTATAACCAAAATCCCACGACTTGGAATCTTTTTACCCAGAACCTGGACATCCAACTCTAGGTATCCCACATAGGGGATAGCTAACCCATTAGCCGCCTTCAATGACAACCACCCACATGACTTAAGTTTATGGGCACCCCAGGGTTTAAATATGTCATTAAAGAATGACTCTGTAATGGTAGTAACCATGGAGCCTGTGTCCAGCAAGCATTTCACCATTACCCCACCCATCTCCACCTCTACTTCAGGGCATCTACCTATAAGTTGCTGGGCAGCAGTCGAAAAGGGTGGAAACTGTGTAGGTTGAGCATTGCCAATGGTCTGGTTACTAACATTAGCACTGTTAACAAAGCCCATACCTGAAGATCCCACAGCAGGGTGGGCTGAGCCTGATTCGGGCTGAACACTGGGCATGCTGGATGCACGTGGCCTCGGCCCCTGGCGACACTGGCGGAGGACATGTCCCGGCTGCTGGCAACGGAGGCAGATGGGCAGGCCTTCTGGGGTAAACTGGAGATTCGGTTTATAGGGACGAGCAGCAGGCTGGTCTAGTACACGTTCTATTTTAGATAGACTTTTCATAATGCTGTCAATTTGTGACTGCTGTTGCTTAAATTGTTCCTGCAACACTGAAAACTCAGATCCCTTCCCGCCTCCCACCGCATGACAGGCCCCCTCTACATCAACCCCGCAGTGATGAAGACCAGCCCGAGTCTGTCCAGAAGGCCGTTCCCCCTCCTCCGTCCACTTAATGGCTTCTTGACGTAATGCCAAGAAAGAAATCAAGGGGCGTTGCCTTACAATGCTCTTTAACTCTCGTCGCAAGGATACATCACGCACATGTTCCAAAAACTGGTCTCGAACAAGAGTATCTAGGTCTGTCAACCTATTTGGATATGCACGTTTTATATTCTCGATTAATGCCGATAGGGAATGAGAAAACTCTTTTAAAGACTCCCCCTCTTTCTGTTTTCGATCAAAGAACTGTTTCTGAAGGCTAACAAAAGAAGAGGAGGAACCATACAGCTCTTTTAGAATGGACAATATGGTATCTGGCTGCTCCCGTTCTGCCAATGAACGGAATCTAATTTCTGCTTTTGCTTCCCCCTCCAAGTGGTCATAAAGGAAGAGGGCCTTCTCTCTGGCACTCAGGTGCCTCTCTCTCAAACATGACTCTACATTCTCTAGCCAATCATGGATTGATTGTTCAGATTTGGAGCCAGAGAAATGTGGGCATCTCCTCTCTCTTTGAATATAGACAAAACGCTCAGCTTGTGGTGCGAGCACGTTTGGAGCCGAATTGTCGCTGGGGGTGAACCCGGCAGAATTTCTACTGGTAGTAGGAGTAGTATTACCTGCATCTAAGCTGGCACCTCTTCCTTGAGTGAGTTGCTCATTAGCCACCCTGAGCCTCAGTACCTCCTCACGCAGAGCCAATAGTTCCTCCTCCTGTTCATCACCCATTTCAGCAGCACGTTTTACAACACTTCGCTATAATGACAAAGACAAAGGTTATCACAGCTAAACCAATAATGGGGTCCAGTCGTTGCCACGGGCCTTGGGTTCAAGGACGGATCGATTGTGGCAGTCCACAAGTCTTCCTCTGCCGTCCAACACCAACCACTGTTTTCCCACTCAGCAAAAATAAAATAAAACCCTAAGTTCATACACAAAATGCCTCTTTAAATCCTGCCGACAACGCCATAATGTAGTACCGGCGTAATAAGCCTGACAACGCCACCTCCCGTAAATAGAGGGGACAGGAGGAACCCCTTAACGTTTAGACCTTTTAAATATACAACACTGTGTAGTGTGACCAAACTTCCCCTTAAACAGGAACAATTCGACAGAGGCACTTTGTTATGAATAATAGTACAAATCTTTATTACAAAGTAGCTACCAAATACATTAATGTAACTTCAATAAAAGCATCAGGGCAAAACAAGTAAGTAAGGCAAGACTTAATTAATAAGTGACAAGTTACCGATAAAACTCTCCTATAAGGAAGGGCGGGTCAGCCCGTGCACACTATGCTATATACCAGCAATGCTAGGGAAAGAATAGGGGACAGGCCTGGCACCAATATAACTCATGCAATAATAATAAAAGATTCAATACAAAACCATGCAGTGCCAGGGATTAAACGTACACACCAATAAAACCAAAGGTCCCACAGTGCAGTCCCAGGAGAGAGGAAAAGCTATGTGCAACAGGGCGGACCCGGCCTTGAACAAAGGCTACACTGTAACAGAAGGAGGAGAGAAACCCAATTAAAACATGTCACTGTAAATACAACCTAAAATCATGCCAAACTATTGTACCTTAAATAAACAACTAATAAACCAAACAAATCAAAATGGTAAAATAACAGTGGGGAAAACAGTGGCTGGACTGGTCCCTTTAAGAAACAAAACATACATTAGTTGCCAGCCCTAGTAGAATAGACAGCAAACACTGAATTCAAATCATAAAAGTACATCAGTTGCCAGCCCTAGTATCTAAATCGAATTCAAATCATAAAAAGAACAAAACAGCTTAAAACCTACTTTGTGTTGCAGGTAATGCATACACAATGCAAGGGCAAAGGCAGGGGACCATCAGCATCAACAGCTACTGTGTAAAAGAAGACATTGATGTTACAAAATGAAACGGGCTTAAAATGCACAAAAAGAGGCAACACATAAAATGTATACTGTTTTACCAGTAGGCCTATATCCAGGGTCTCACAGGACACCGGTCAATTCAGCACAGCACTGGAGGTTGCTTCATTTGTGAACTGAAATAATAAATACAATTAAAACAGGATAAAACAGTGCATGTGCTTGACCAACAAACAAAAGGCTAGCAGTAGCATTAGCCTACCATGTGTTCTCGATCTCTTTCACCCTATGAGAGGGAAATGCCATTCTCTGCACCAGAGTCAAATGGCTTTCTGAAGGGAGGAACCAGGCTTTTATACTTCCTGGTTCCTATCATGTGACTAGGTCAGGTGCACTCACCTAGATTCCCACAGAGGTATTAAAAAGTCCTTAAATTGTCACTTTAGAAATGTGCATATACCCTCTATACACTTAAACGTTATGTTGGTTTGTTTACTGTTGAGAGAGAGAAAACAATGTTGCACATTAAGTTAATCATCTGGGGACCCCCCTGGGGGACACAACCCACAGGTTGAGAACCACTGTTCTAACGGATTAGATAAAGATAGAGCTTTATACCCTACAACCAGAAAGTCTGTGTAAACTGGCACTGATTAAAAGGGGAGTAAGGGATATGTTTTACTAAAATAAGTGCAACATAGCTCTATAATCCAATAGTTAATTATGTCTGAGTTAGTGTTTGTTCATTAAATGGGATATCTGTGTTACCCCAGTCCCAGCTCTGTATCTTGATCAAATTGATGGTGATTAATGGGTTTTTGCCTGATTTTGTCAAATTGTGTACCCACCTTAAACTATATTGTATGTTTATTAAATAGTTGGGGGGATATAAGAATTACAGCAATGGTTATTATTAGAATATAGAGCTTTAGCATTTAACTTAAAAAGGAAGAGGAAAAACATTTGAAAAGTAAATGTTAATTTAAATGTTACACTGTGTAGGCCTTTGATGATTTTTAGACATAAAACGGAATTTGTTCAGGCAAGCATGCAAGGCATTTTATTAAACCACTAAACTGTGTACTGTGTTTTTAAGGTTTCCAGATAGCTGGTGTGCTATGCGAATGTTCATGTCAACATCTTAGCTCCCCCTACTTTCTTTGCTCTGCTCTGATTGGTTAATTAAATGTGTGGGGGAAAAAAGATGCTGTGAACCCCTCCTCCTTTGAAACCCTCCTCAGGTATAAGTAAAGTACCATAGCGTTGTTGTAGTCTATGTTGTTTGTGCTTTCAGCAAATTCAGAGACAAGCTAATCATTTCCAAGGATTTGACTTTGAGAACAACTGAACAAGAAGGTAAGACGTTGCACTGTAATAATGTGGCTGAGACTTTATACTTTACCTTAGTAATGGTCAACTAGTTGTATTGTCTAATACAAACTATAATCTTGAATTAGAATTGTGTAGCCTCTATTTACCCCCTTGTATTTAATACCAAGACATTTATCATTACAGATGAACCAACCAGGGGAAGTTGAACACTTCTGTCGAGAAACCAAAAGGAGGAAGATTGAGCACCAGGTTTGTTATGTTTGTCTCATTGCCTACATCTATTATCCTGTATGTATGTTGAGTATTTTCATCAAATAGTATTTTTCTACACATTGTTTTTTATATCTGATTCATACAAGTCGTGTTTTCATGAATTTTCTTTTTTTGTGCATTTGATTTCACAGGTGAATGCAACAACAGTAGTGTTGAAGCCTTGTTTCGTCCCTCTATCACGTGTAAGGTTTAACTGTGGACTATTGGATGTGAAGGATGAAATAGTTCCACTGGATCTTTCAAACACCATGGAATACACAGCTGTTCCACAAAGTAAAATGGTAAGTTGATTATACAATATCTGTTGGATGAAGCCTTATTACACCACATTGGACACTAGCATTAAAAACAACACATAGTGTCCATTAATTTTCAATGCATTGCAAACATGGTTTGCGTCTGTAGAATAATTATTTATGCTCAATAGATTTGAAGTGTTGTTTATAAAAGGAGAGGGCCATAGTAGTTTGCTTGTGTTTAAGTATTGCCCAAAATGTCAGTAAAAACCAAATCTAGAACATCAACAGAATGATGCAATGCATGTATGTATTTATTTTAGGTGGAAGAGGACTGTAAATCATCACAATCAACCAGTGATGCTCAGCTCCTGCCTTCACACTGTTCTGAATCTGATACTGAAGACAGTGATGAGTGGGAGGAGACCAGGGAAGCCCAGTCAGTTTTAAACACACAGCAATCACACAAGACTCAACATGTGAAAGGACAAAGGTTGTCTATGAGCAGCAAACTGTTCCATGGTGTGAAATCATCAAAAGAGAAGCCATCCATGAAGACTAATCAAGGGGGGAAACCCTTTATATGTACTCTTTGTGGCAACAACTTTAGTCAAAAGGGTAATCTGAAGCGTCACATGATGGTTCATACAGGAGAGAAACCCTTTTGCTGTACAGATTGTGGCAGCATCTTTAGCAATAGTAGTAATCTGAAGGAGCACATGAGGATTCATACAGGGGAGAAACCCTATAGCTGTACAGATTGTGGCAGCAGCTTTAGTACTAATAGTTCTCTGAAGCTGCACATGAGGATTCATACAGGGGAGAAACCCTTTAGCTGCACAGATTGTGGCAGCAGCTTTAGTACTAGTAGTTATCTGAAGAAGCACATGATGATTCATACAGGGGAAAAACCCTTTAGCTGCACAGATTGTGGCAAGAGCTTTAGTCAAGTAAATGGTCTGAAACAGCACATGAGGGTTCATACAGGGGAAAAGCCCTACAGCTGTGACATTTGTGGCAACAGCTTTAGTGATAATAATTGTCTGGAAAAAACACACAATGATTCATAAAGGTGAAAAACCCTATATCTGTACAATTTGTGGCAACAGTTTTAGTCACAGTAGTAATCTGAAGCGGCACATGATGGTTCATACAGGGGAAAAACCCTTTAGCTGCACAGTTTGTGGCAGCAGCTTTCGTAATAGTAGTGATCTGAAGCGGCACATGATGATTCATACAGGGGAAAAAACCTTCAACTGTACAGAGTGTGGCAGCAGCTTTAGTCACCTACATAGTCTGAAACTGCACATGCTGAATCATAAAGGTGAAAAACCCTTTAGCTGTGAAATTTGTGGCAACAGCTTTTGTCAAAAACGTGGTCTGATGCGGCACATGAAGGTTCATGCAAGGGAATAGCCCTTTAGCTGATAATGAGAATTAATGCATGGGAAGTCCCTTTAAATGCACATGCAGATTATTATTTTCAATAAGGATAGGCATTTATCAGAGGTGGCCAGCTTAATGAAGAGCCATTCATTCAGGAAGTTGAGCATGTGTGAAATTGCTATCTGAACTTTATGTGAGAACTGCCAGAAATGATGTTTTATTTTGTGTGAACTGGTACTGATGTATTTGAAAGTTGTGTAAGGGATAAAACATTGATGTTTACATTGTACACATTATGTATTCATTAATGTACAAGTTAACCCTGTCCTGCCGTCTTTGAGATGGGATGTGCAGTAATTAGGTGTGATAAGATAAGATATTGATGTTTACCTTGTACACATATATGAATTAACGTACAAGTTAACCTGGCAAAGCCCAAATATATGGATGAAAAAAACATGCAATGGCCATTATCACCATGTCTGTCTTCCTTTCACGTAATATGGGCCATTTGGGTGCACACTGTGTTCATGTAGTAGATAACATTTGTTTTATATTATGTTGAATATTTTCTTTAGTTGTGACGTAACTACACTTAATTGATTGTACACATCTTATTATGAACTAATAAAGTTGTGTTGGAGCTCATTGGCCTGATGGTTTGTTTTCATAACATCTGCATAGAAACATCAGGCATGGTGGCATGTAAAGGCTAGATGTCTTTCTGACTGCATGGCAGTAGTAGAGCGCAAGAGCAGAATAAAAGGCTAAATGTGGGTGGAGCATACAAACACTAGACAGAAACTGGACAACTATTGTTTAACAGCCCCCACTTAACCCTTCACATCCCTGCAAGTCATAATAGGAGTTGTATCAAGTACAAAATAGTTAAGGGGGAAAAGAATGAAAAATCTGATATACACATATTACACCTTCAGACATATTAGAACATAATATACCGGTAATAGATCTTTATTGTCATTGTCACAAGTACAACAACATTAAAAGTGCCAAACGATCAGTGCACTAAAATAATTCAAAAATAGCTAAAACAATACAACAAAACCATACTTCCCGTCATTGCACGACACCTATTGCAACTTGCACAGCACAGCACAGACAAACACAGATATCCCATTTAATGAACAAAAGTTATGGGTATTTGTTTCCGCAAGAGTAGAATAAAAGGCTAAATGCAAATATTACAGTGTCCACCAAATAGACCCTTACATTTTTGTAACTAAACAATATAAGCACTGATATTCAGGATCTGTTTGCCTTCAGGGCTTTATAAAAAATCACACCCGTGTGAAGTGGAGCTGTGTGTGTGTGTGTGTGTGTAGATCACGTGTACCGATTTTTGTGACATTTGAAGAAAATATGTAGGAAAGGGAGCAAAAAGTGTGTTTTGGAGAAAATTCAAGATGGCGGAAAATCTATCCTGGCGCAAATGGGCGTGGCCTATATGAGGAGATGCGTCATGACCCAAGGAATCCAGGGAAAAGGGAATTTTAATTTTCCGACCTACGGTTCAAGAGTTACAGGCCGAAACGTAAAGTGGACTGTTATAGCGCCACCATGAGGCCGAGTGACGATTTTTTTTTTTATTTAATCCTTGATATCATTATAAATCTCCTCTCCAAGTTTTGTAACTGTAGCCCCTATGGTTTGCGAGAAAAAAAATAATTGAATGTGAGTTTTTGCCATTCCCATTATAAGTCAATGGGGAAAATTAATTCACTAATAAATTAATATCAATTAAACGATACAACTTTTCTCTTAGAAAAGTAATAGCACACGATTCCCGATGAAGCCGGTCAATTTGACATATGGCGCGAGTGTGTGGTGCAAAAACTGTGGGACTAGTGGCGTGCCGAAGTTTAGGAAGTTCAGGCTACATACACACAGACAGACACACAGACAGACCCACACAGCCACGTATAGGGAGCCTGTGTTTCACACAGCTCCAAAAATAGATACAAAATAGCACAGGGTAGATAATGATAAATAACAAAAATTGCCAAACCCTTAAACCACATGTAAGCACTATGTCCTCTAATGATAAAACATCCATTTGGGGGGAAGGAGGGAAATTGACATATTTGACATAAATGTATGGTTCTGTAAAGTAACCAGTTGAATTAGGAGGGGAAAAAACATGTGTTTAATGGTGAAACTTGATATGAGCCTGAGTTGCTAACCCAAATTTACATGGTATCAGGTAATTGGGATGTGTTTTAAAGTTGTTTGATTGAGAGAGAGAGAGAGAGAGAGAGAGAGAGAGAGAGAGAGAGATTACTACTTAATTCAATTATGGTGGATGGATTACAACTTAATAATGTTTATATTTATTTTCTTGTTTTAAAAGATTCTTCCAAATATGCGCAGATGTACAGTAATCAGGTTGGAACAAGTCATTTAGAAGTTTTATGGAAACTTTATTAACATTCTGCAATCACACATTCATTTTGCAAACAATTATTATAAACAGGAACCTTTTAGAGTATGTGAACCTTGAATGTGTATTCACATCATATAGCATTTCTAATGAATCAAATCACTAAGTATTAGCCTCTCGTATCAGTGAATTATAAGAAATTGGCTGAGCAATACATACATTTTACACCCATATATTGACAAAACTACAAAGGAACAAAACATGTTCACTTGTGTCCTGGTTTCACAGACTGATGTGAGGGGGGAGGTACATCCCAAATCCCCAAAATTGTGTAAAGTAAAACAAATAAAAAGTATTTTGTAATCAGACATTGTTATATGTTATGTGTTTGGTGATGCAAATAGTTACCTATCAGTGTTGTTGTCTTCACATCTAACTGTGGTGTTCTAGTGTGACACTGACCTTCCCAGGTAACACCTTCAGAGGGAGATGCCCATAAGTAGAAATGAATGGAAATAGTCTCCTAGTGAAAGAGTGTGCAAAGGTGAGTATGTGAGTGTTAGAGTCAGGATCAGAGAAGGATATCTCTCCTCTGTTCCAGTCCAGATGGACTCTGATCTTTGAGGGGTTCTGGTTCACAGAGATATCAATCCCTGGCCCTGTTGAGGAGCTTGCTGTGTATCTACCGTTAACAAAGCCTAAACACCACATCATACCATTGTCTCCCTTTCTCTGGAAAGACAACACACCCAACTCCCAGAAATTATTGTTTGCCACCTCAACATCCCAACTGTGAATCCCTGAGTTAAATCCCTCTGAACCTAATATATTGTGTGGATATTCCAACCTTTCTGAGTTATCGTGAAGCTCTACACGCTCTCCATCAGATAACACACAGGTCAGATCATGAGACAAGTTGAGATCTGTATTGGAGGTGTTGGGGTCCAGGATCACAGGAGTGTAGGCGACAATGTCCTTCATCGTGTTCCAGACCTTGAAGGTCAGATTGCCAATGTGTTTGGCCACGTCTATCATTGCTAATGAGACTGGCTGTGCATTACGCATTGTGAGCTGGACTCTTTTCACTGTGGTCTTATAGTTCTGCAGGAATAAGATGTCATCTGCCTCGAAATCTCTCATGGTTTTGGCAAGAGTCGCCATCTCTCTGCTCAACCCCTCAACCTTATCCATCATCATCTGACTCTTCTGCCTCTCTTCCTCCCTCAGGGCAGAGATCCTGTCCTCCTCTTCCTGAGAAAGGAACTGGCGAATGTTCTCAAACTGTTTCCTAATCTGTGTCTCTGTGTGCAAGGCCTGGACCTTAATGCATTCTGTAGCTTCAATATAGTTTGCTTTCAAGGAATGCAAATTCTCCAGTTTATCCTGCAAAGGCTTCAGTGATTTCTGGAGGCCCTCTTTGCAACATTTTGCAGATTCGTAGATGGGTCTGAACCTGTGTCCAGTGTGTTTTTCAGAATCACAACACACAAGACATGCCAGCTGTGCATCGTCCAGACAGTACAGCTTGAGTTTCTCCCCATGCAGAGTGCAGAGAAGCTGCTCAGACCTCGCTGACAAAGATCTGTGACTTCTCTCCTCTAAGAAGTTCTCACACAGGTTCTTCAATGCTAAGTTGATAGGCGGTTCGTCCTGGGAGCAGTTTGTTTTGCAAACAGGGCATCCCTTGTTCCACGTTGGTTTTCCTGTCCACCATTTCTGCAGACAGGCTTTACAGAAGCTGTGGCTACACGGCAGGATAACCGGATGTTTAAAGATGTCACGGCACACTGGACAGGTGAGCTCCTCTTCCTGTCGGGTCAAACAGGAAGCGACTCGGTCAGCTAGCATCACTCCCTCCTCTGGAACGTTCACTGAGGCTGACATGGTTGTGAATCACCAGTGTTGAAACTTTACAGCAGGAGATCTAGTAAAGGAAACAGTAGTGTTAGCATTATGAGTAGATGTAGGTGTAGTAGGCCTATTAATAGTTGCTGCAATACAAATCTGTCTTTATACTATGAAACATTTACAGAAGTGCACTTCTTTGAAATATAAGTAATTCACTAAAATAACTAAAAGTCAAGACACACTAACACAAATTCTGAAAACAAACTGCATACCTGATTACTTCACCAAGTCCAGAAGAGAGAAGTTCAACTCTCAACAACAACACAGATTAAAGTGATAACAGACTAGACTGAGGCCTGTTAAATACACTAGGGTGTGTGTGATGGTCCAATAACAGTGGTGGGTGGAGCATACAAACAATAGACAGAAACTGGACAACTATTGTTTAACAGCCCCCACTTGTGAATCTGTCTTTATACTATGAAACATTTACAGAGGTGCACTTCTTTGAAATATAAGTAATTCACTAAAATATAGTAATTAACTAAAAATTCAAGTCAAGACAAACACAAATTCTGAAAACAAACTGCATACCTGATTACTTCACCAAGTCCAGAAGAGAGAAATTCAACTCTCAACAACACCACAGATTAAAGTGATACCAGACTAAACTGAGGCCTGTTAAATACACTAGGGTGTGTGTGATGGTCCAATCACAGTGGTGGGTGGATCATACAAACAATAGACAGAAACTGGACAACTATTGTTTAACAGCCCCCACTTAAGCCTTCACATCCCTGCAAGTTGTATCAAGTACAAAATAGTTAAGGGGGGAAAAGAAAGACAAATCTGATACATACATATTACATCTTCATACATATTAGAACAGAATCGAATAGATCTTTATTGTCATTGTCACAAGTACAACACAATTAAAAGTGCCAAACGATCAGTGGCACCAGTGTAACGGACAGCACTTAGTAGGCAATGATAACAGCAGGAAGCAGGTTTGTCCGTTTATTCTGTTAGGAACAGACAAATAAACCAATATTTGCCACTGCACATCAACACTCTCTTCAGAAGGCAGGAATCATTCTGCCCTTCAATCTGACCAATAACAGAAAACATATATCTTTTTATTTTATCCTGACCAATAACAGAAACATCTATCTAACACATTTTCTTACTTATTTTCTTTTATACAATAGGCAAGTTACAAAAAGTACAATAATTGTAGCATTTACTGGCTCAACATTGAAGTAAACATCCAGACAGAATTTTAAATAAAACTCTTACATTATTGGTACAGTATATACAGTATATCACATACCTGTTAGGAACAGACAAATAAACCAATATTTGTCACTGATTGGCCACTGCACATCAACACTCTCTGTATGTGACGCAAAACAAAGAGTACAGTCATTTATTTTCGCGGGAGAAAGAACCACTCTGACGTCATCACTATCCCAGGATAATGAAACAAAAGACGTTTATAACAGAGTTAATTTCGCTCAGTTCGATCTCATAACAATTACCCAACACCAGGAGATATTTATGCACTGTGTGCTTAATTTTACAGTTGTAATGACCTGTTTTTCATAGTCAAATCACAAAATAACATCACTGTATTTCCAGAGCGCGTCTTACCTTCAGAAGGCAGGAATCATCCTGCCCGCTGAGGCAGCTATGGCAACACTACTAGGACACACAGTGCAGCAGCTACAAGCAACTCCACTAGGACATACAGTGCGATGTGCAGTGACCCAAAATACTGTATTAAGATTATTTTGAAACAAATACTGTCTGGTGCTGCTCAATAACTGACAAATTCAATTAATTAACTTTTAACTCTGTTACACATCACTAAAATCACTAAAAAATAGCTAAAACGATACAACAAAACATACACATAACCATACTTCCCATCATTGCACAACACCTACTGCACTTAACATGCACAGCACAGATATTTTTCCCATGCAATTATGACGAGAATAAATAGTTTCCCCAAAATGATTAATGATAACTCCAACACAAGAAAGGAGACCACACCAGTGTAATGTCTGTTTTCTCTTAGTTGTATTAACCCTTAAGTTCTGTTCGGGTCATTTTGACCCGGTTTACATTTTCATTTGGAAAAAAAAGGTAGAAGTTTATTTTTTTTTCACCTGAAACTCACTGGCCTTAAAGATTCTTCTGAGATTAACATGTAAAAAAAATCTTTTTGCACTACACCCATGCTACACCCCCCTCATATTTTTTGAACCTTAAGTGCTGTTCGGGTCATTTTGACCCGGAAGCACAGATATACACAGTATTAATCCAAAACACAGACACACAGTCACCTCCACGTCTAACACCCCCCTTCCGAAGCCCCATTCTGATTTTATTTTTTTCCTATAAGCATGAGCAATATTGCCCAGTATTAAATAAAGTAGTTTTTTTTACATGAATTTTAGCTAAATCAGTAAAAAACGCCTAGCTCTTTCAGTGTTTAATGTGATATAGCAAAGCAGAAATGCAAACATTTACCATATATATCACATGAATTGTTTGGTATTGAGTCAAAGTCAATGTATTATGATGATTTGTTAAGTTAAAATTTATATTAGTGTTGTTTTTTTTAAACCAAATATCCCCCGGGTCAAAATGACCCGAACAGAACGAAGGTGTAGTGAATCTGAACAGAACTTAAGGGTTAAATCAATGAGCTTTCAAAATAGTTATGTCCAGTGGTACAATAATAATGTTTCTCTCTTTTTTTCTGAATGCAATGTAAATTCATTTTACAAATTGTACAGTATAGGCACAGAATGGTTATACATAAGTCAAATCCTGATTGGACAGTTACAGTATAACAATGGACCATGAGATGGTCTCGTCTCGTGAAGAAGCCAAGGACGAGCTATGTTTTGGCTTCTCCTTTATCCCATGCATGTCCTGGGACATTATGGCCTAAAAGCTGGTCATCCCCTTTGCACGGACCTGCAGTCGGCACATTCTCAGCACAATGTGTAAGTCATATGTTCCAAAACAGAAGGTTTCGTATGAAACCCTTTTTATTTAAAGGAGATATAGTCAACTTTTTCTTGAAAAACGGATGCTAAAATAAAAATAATGTTTCGAAAATATTTTATAAAAAAATAAGCTTCATATATGTGTTTCAATTAAAAAATGACCACAAAAAGCGTAAAATAATGATAAAATAATCATTTTGGCCCTTTGTTTACATTTACAGGGCCCGTGCTTTGTTTACATCCTAGTCTGTAGACTAGGATGTACACCTACAATGAAAAAGTTGACTATAGCTCCTTTAACTCTGAGAGTGTTGTCTAAATATTATATAATCTAGACATTAAAATTGTATTTTATTTGATCAATCAGTCAGTAAATTGAGACTTTAAAGCATACTTATTTATATGCGTGTCGTACAGGCCTATATCATCAGGATTCTGACCTGATGAAGATCCTGTGAGATTGAAACATTGTTGCATTAAACACCAAAAATCCTTTTCCTGAAACTGATGTGCAGGCTCTACCTCCTTTCAGGGATGAGACGTTGCCATTGATTGGTCTACAGCTTTACTATTCACATGTAATTCAGTCAGTCAAGTAACTGCATAATGATGACGGTTCATTGTCATTAAAAGTGAGTCAAGCCCATAATGGTCATTGTTTGGTCTATTGTTTTACCATTGATTTGTAATTCCGTCTGTAAGTGAGAACACATTCACAATAGAAGGGCATCATCATAGTAGAATTACTCTGCCAGTCATAGAAAATATGCAAATGACAAAAACTGTAGTGTAGCTACTATAGCTACAGACTTTTTACTGTAATGGAATAATGTATAGTGTAGCCATGGACTTTTAAACTGTAATATAATAATGAAATGTAGAAATGGACTGTAAACTGTAATATAATTGTAGCGTAGTTTGATGTAGGTATTGGACCATTACTGACACTGAACACTAAAAGAGCTGTTTTAGACCATGTCACTTGTATACAGTTTGGAAGATGCAGATGCGATATGAACACCGGCATTATTAGAGAAAAGAAAGGGGTAACTGTAACTACTATTAATTTTCCGGTCATGTTTGCCACACTGACACATTTGACACATTGGCAGTTGGTTCATTACAAATAGTATGCATGTTGTTGAGGATAATAATACAAAGGACAGACAGACTTTACATGAATCCTTACTCTGCACATTAGTATCTCTCTTAAATCTGCTTATAAACTCTCACTTTTGTGTTTAGTGTTTTAATACTACTATCATGTATGATATAGGCTAATATCATGACACTCTTACCTGTCTTTGCTCTGATCCTGTCAATGACATGATGATGTACAGTAAAAACACTGCAAGGTTTTATTTTGCTTATAGACTGGACACACCCCTGCATTGTAGCATGATAAATGCAACGGTTTCATCTCTACATTACTTTTTGACCCGCTCTTTTTTTATAGGGATGCGCCAAAATAGAAATTCTTGGCCGATACTAATGTTTCAAATAACAATTTAGCCGATAACCGACAATGATATTTGTTCATATATTTATGTTCCTCCTTTGTGCCAGGGAAACAAATACATCTTCATTATAAGAAATAACTGTTCAGAATCTACAGCTGGGTAGGCTGCAGATAACCAATACACCAACATAGCTAGCGCAAGTGTATGATTATCAGAACAGATAAAATAATCCATTCAAAACAATACTGTTGGTCCATAAAGCATGGTTTATGGTCTTTGATATCATGAACCATCCAGATATAATTTTGGCATGGAGATGCCGCTAATTGTATTTATTTATTTCCTTATTGCATTGGATTGTTTTTGCTCTTTGTCTTTTATTCCGTGTTCTAAATAGAGCTTAGCAGTGGGGGTAATTTTGTGGTTCCACATATAGAAACCCCACCCACTCCACTATATATAGAACCCCCCCCCCCCCCCCCATATATATTTGCAGTGATCTGAAGGGTTAAGTGGGGGAGGAATATGCCAGTTTCATTCTATTGTTTGTCTCTCCCTGAATCTCACTCTGATTGGGCCATCAGGACCCTTTGTCAGTATTTAACAAGAGTTTGTTCTGCTTTGTACCACTTGAATCTCTGCTAGCTGAGAGCTGAACTTCTCCTTTCTGCACTAGCTGAAGCTGTCAGATGTTTCGGTAGTGTTTTGGTTCTACTTTTGGGCTTAATTCTAAGTCAGTTAACCAGCAATTGTGCTAGTATCAGTCTAGTGGGGCAGGTTTTGAGTTATGGCTTTACTACAAACAATGAAGGCATTGGTCAACCAGAGACTATCTGCAGCTGCTGAAGAGATATTTGGGATTGTTGAAAGAATCCTAACAGAGTACCAGGAAGAAGCTTCCCATTACAAGCAAGACATCGACCGCCAACAGAGACTACTGGATACACAGAGAGCAGGTTGGTAGGAAAATAGACAAAAGAAAAACAAATGTAAACTGGATTTAAATAGTTTCCACGTTCATTTGTTGTTCATGATGCAAAAAAGGAAACTTGTAAAGATTTTGTGTGCACTCTATTATGTTAGTTTGTAATCACAATATAGTATAGTATAGTTGATCATTAAATACATACTTCAGGATACACTGGATAAATCAAAAGGTTGACTGTGTACTGTGGCAAAACTGGTTATGGATTCAACCATTAAAGTACGAAACTGAGAGTGTTTAGTTCAACAACAGAAAGTGTATATTGTTAAATCAGAATGGTTGCAGCTGATAACAAATGCAATTTGAGACTCAGGATCAAAACCTAAAGGATACAAAATTAAGCATTTATGTAGAGGTAAATCAGTGTGAGATGCCACCAAATGAGGTGGGTGGCACACTTCTCTTGACCAATACAAAGTCATGTGGAACCATTGTGAGATAAAGGGCTCTATTTTATTGTATTAAGTACCAGCTCTTATAATGTTTAAGGTCTGTCCATATTGTCTCCGACCACCAAACTTTTCGTCGGAAAGGTCCAGTTCTACAAAATGACACCACTTGTGTCTTCTGGAAAGCATTCCCCCGGATTAGAGTTCGGAAAGCTGCATGTGAATGAATTCTCAGGCGAAAAGTTTGGTGCTCGGAGAGACAGTGTTAAATCAAAATACAGCCCAAAAGTGTAGTAACATTCAAACATGTTAATGGCTTTATTTTGTTTCATGTTTTTGCCTAGACTTCCTGCACTCCCCAGTGTGTAGAGAGGAGGTATTCCCTGAGCAGCAGGAGAGGACCTCCAGTGTGGTACAGGAGGAACCAGAGGCCCCACAGATTAAAGAGGAACAGGAGGAGCTACTTCAAAGATCGGAGGATGCTGATGCTTTAACGCTGAGATTACTAACAGTGAAAAGTGAAGATTATGATGAAAACATGACAGACTACATGCACCTCCCTTTGTGTAAAGAGGACGTTTCCTCTGAACAGCAGGAGTGGACCCCTGGTCTAGTACCAGAGGAACCAGAGCGTCCACAGATGAAAGAGGAACACAATGAGCTACTTCAAAGACAAGAGGAGAAAGGTGGGTCAACATTGGCATCACTATCGGTGAAACGTGAGGATGCTGATGAAAACTTAGAGACAGAGCCTTTAGCCAACACCTCGTCTCAACAAATGGAAACACAAGCTTATGTAGAGGACTGTGGAACATCACAACCAACTAGTGGTGGTCAGTTCCTATCACCACACGGTTCTGAATCTGACACTGAAGACAGTGATGACTGGGATTGGGCTGAGACCAGGGATGGTTTAAACACACTGGAATCACACAAGACACAAACTGTCGGAGGAAAGAGCGACCAGCTGTTCCGTGACCTCAAATCACCAAAGCAAAGCCACCCAGAGAAGAAATGTTTTAGTTGCATAGATTGTGGCAAACTGTTTAAACAAAAGATACACCTGAAAACTCACACAATGATTCATACAGGGGAAAGGCCCTTTACTTGTACAATTTGTGAGAAATGTTTTAGTCGAAAGAGTGATCTAAAATCACACATGACATCTCATACAAGGGAAAGGCCCTACACATGTACAGTCTGTGGCAAAGGCTGTAGTCGAATGGTTGATCTTAAATCACACATGATGTCTCACACAGGGGAAAAACCCTTTACTTGTACAGTTTGTGGCAAAGGCTGTATTCATAGTGGTCAGCTGAACCGCCATATGAGGACTCATACTGGGGACAAGCCCTTTACGTGTACAGTTTGTGGAAAAGGGTGGAGCAACACAGGTAATCTGAAAAGACACATGGGGACACATACATTGGAAAGGCCTTTTACTTGTACAGTTTGTGGCAAAGGCTGGAGTGACACGGGTCATCTGAAAAGACACATGAGGACTCATACCGGGGAAAAACCATTTACATGTCTAGTTTGTGGCAAAGGATGTAGTCAAATGGTTAATCTTAAACGACACATGAGGACTCATGCAGGAGGCAACCCAGTTTGTGGCAAATGATTTGGTGAAATGTACATTTGGTAAATGGTGCATTTATATAGCGCTTTTATCCAAAGCACTTTACAATGTGCATTACATTCACCCATTCACACACACCCACACACACACACACACACACACACACACACACACACACACACACACACACACACACACACACACACACATTCATAGGCTGTGGCAGTGGAAACCATGCAAGGTTTTCTAATCTAGGATAACAACGACACATCATTATATACTAAACTAGAGGAATCATTATCTGACGATATCAACTTGACTAAATAAACAATATCTCTGTTGATTTTCATTATCTTGTGTGTACTCTTTATTTATATTTTATCTTCTTAGTGTATAAAGATGGTGTAGCCACCCGTTTCTGATGTTATCATGCCATATAATGGCATAGTTTTACTGAGGTTAGGGTTTGGGTTGGGGTTAAGTTTAGACCCGGGTTAGGGTCTTGACAACCCAAGACCCACGTTGTCAAAGATAAAAAACAAAAGACAAAAACTCAGATCATAACTCATTGCCCCCATCTCCTCACCAACACACATGGTGTCAACAGACAGCAATAAGCTGTCTGTACATCCCATCTCAAAGACGGCAGGACATGCAGAATGGACAGCAGAAAGCTCAAGAAAAAATTCAACCCTGACCTCAAAATCCACATCAAGCATCTTACTGCTCAGTGCAAGAAACTAAGAAACCAGACAACCGCCTTAGTTAGATCCGCCAAAGAAAACTACATCGACGACAAAATCGACGAATACAAAAACAAACCACGAGACCTATGGAAGTTGCTTAACAACCAATTAGGCTTAAAACCTAAAACCATATGCCACAACATATGCCTAATCATAACCCACGTAGATCCCAACTTGACATTCACAATGTCTATTTCTCATATTCTACAGTATAATGGGGACATCTGACACTTACAAGTTATGTAATACAACCAAGCACACGCACGCACACAGAGTTCTCTTGAACATGATTTGAGGACTGGCTGCAGGGTCAGACATGTCACACACAGACACCCTTGGACAAGTTGGGGGTGAAATAGAATGAATGCTCTGACCTGGTGGTCACATTATTAAACCCAAAAGGGAAGCCTTGATGATCCAGTCTCTGTGTCTCTGGCGAATGAAGAGGAAATAGAGCTGGTGTTATAACTAAGGTTCTATTTACACAAGAGAACAGGATTTGACTCATAAGTTATGAATAGGGAATAGTCTCTCCTGATACTGTAGAGCAAGGGTCTTCAACAGAGGGTGAGGGACCCCTAGGGGGTCCTCAGAGTTACTACAGGGGATCCTCCAAAAGGTTTCAATTTGTGTAAACTGGCACTGATTTATTTGAAGAGGGTGTAAGGGGTCAAATATTGATGTTTGTTGAAATAATCATATTTTAACTGAGGACCCCCCACCCTGACGAGCACTAAGAGTTGAGGCATTACATTTTGTATAACACAGTTCTATTGTGAAAATAGCAGATCTGCATGCTCACAACGCGATGCAGATCTGCTATTTTCACAATTTCTGCCTCTAATATTTGACAGTTTGTCCAATGTTTAATTCGTCATTTTAGTATTAAAAAGTCCTTAAATTGTCACTTTAGAAATGTGCATAAACCCTCTATACACTTAAACGTTATGTTGGTTTGTTTACTGTTGAGAGAGAAAACAATGTTGCACATTAAGTTAATCATCTGGGGACCCCCCTGGGGGACACAACCCACAGGTTCTAACGAATTAGATAAAGATAGAGCTTTATACCCTACAACCAGAAAGTTTGTGTAAACTGGCACTGATTAAAAGGGGAGTAAGGGATATGTTTTACTAAAATAAGTGCAACATAGCTCTATAATCCAATAGTTAATTATGTCTGAGAAAAAAACGAAAAAAAAAAAACGCCTAGCTTCCGCTCATGACAAGGGCCATACCACTAATGGGGTGGGGAGACACCATTCACACAATACTGCTGGGGGCTTTATGCTCACTCTTATCATACTAAATGGAATACATTCAAATTAGTTGGTCCATCCATTCAGCAACAGAGCTGCACACCCTAACCCATTCTCACCTATCCATTAACAAAGGGACAAGCATCCTCTAGATAAAACATTCACAACCTGTGTCTTCTAACGGATTAGATAAAGATAGAGTTTTATACCCTACAACCAGAACTTTGTGTAAACTGACACTGGTTCAAAGGGGAGTAAGGGATATGTTTTACTAAAATAAGTGCAACATAGCTCTATAATCCAATAGAGTTAGTGTTTGTTCATTAACTGGGATCTCTATGTTACCCCAGCTCTGTATCTTGATCAAATTGATGTTAATTAATGGGTTAAATTGCCTGATTTTGTCAAATTGTGTACCCACTTTAAACTACTGAGGGCATCAGCATTTAAGGATGGCATGGCAAATAGTTGAAATGATTAAGACAGACAGATTAAGACAAAAACTCTAAAGCTAACCTCTACCGTAGATGCCTAATCCTAACCCACATAGATCCCATTCTTCCTAATTGGAACTGACCCACAAAACAACCCTTCCTCACAATGTCTATTTCTCATATTCTACTGTATATTTGTGGGGACATCACTTACAAGTAACATAATACAACCACACACACACACACACACACACACACACACACACACACACACACACACACACACACACACACACACACACACACACAGAGTTCTCTTGAACAGGATTTGAGGACTGGCTGCAGGGTCAGACATGTCACACACAGACACTCTTGGACAAGTTGAGGGTGAAATAGAATGAATGCTCTGACCTGGTGGTCACATTATTAAACCCAAAAGGGAAGCCTTGATGATCCAGTCTATGTGTCTCTGGCGAATGAAGAGGAAATAGAGCTGGTGTTATAACTAAGGTTCTATTTAAACACGAGAACAGGATTTGACTCATAAGTTATGAGTCAAATCCTGATACTGTAGAGCAAGGGTCTTCAACAGAGGGTGCGGGACCCCTAGGGGGACCTCAGAGTTACTACAGGGGATCCGCCAAAAGGTTTCAATTTGTGTAAACTGGCACTGATTTATTTTAAGAGGGTGTAAGGGATCAAATATTGATGTTTACTTTGCACATATATATTAATTAATGTACAACCCTGCAAAGGCCAAATATATGGCTGAAAAACACCCTCCCTGTCTGGGTTCCATTCAAGCAATAGGCCTAATGGCCAATTGGGAGCGCACTATGCGCACCATGTTCACTATGTTATCAATAAGGATAATGGCATCTATCAGAAGAAGCTACGCTTAATGAAGAAATAGGCCATTCATTTAGGAAGGTACTGTATGTGGTGCGTGAAATTGCCATTTGACCATTATGTGAGAACTGCCTATGCGTGTATGCATAGCAATCTATATGGTGGTGGTCTGTGCTCATACATGTTTAACTATGTAAAAGCCAAACATATGGATGAAAGGTTATGTGTCACCTTTCAGATGTTGTAGCAGCAGAATACTAAGTATTTTCCAGTATAAACAATTTGAATACAAATGAATCCTAATCCTATGTTCCACACCATTCACACAGTAGGCCTACTGTTGGGGGGCTTTGTGCTCACTCCTTATCATACTAAAGGGAATACATGCTAATTAGTTGGTCCATCCATTCGGCAACAGAGCTACACACCCTAACCCATTCTCACCTATCCATTAACAAAGGGACAAAAGCATCCTCTAGATAAAACATTCCACAACATTCTAAACCTGTGTCTTCTAACGCAGTGGTTCTCAACCTTTTCAGGCCGCGACCTGAGGACCCCCCACCCTGACGAGCACTAAGAGTTGAGGCATTACATTTTGTATAACACGGTTCTATTGTGAAAATAGCAGATCTGCAGCATGTAGATCTGCTGTTTTCACAATTTCTGCCTCTAATATTTGACAATTTGGCCAATGTTTAATTAGTCATTTTAGAGTTATTAAAAAGTCCTTAAATTGTTACTTTAGAAATGTGCATATACCCTCTATACACTTAAACGTTATGTTGGTTTGTTTACTGTTGAGAGAGAAAACAATGTTGCACATTAAGTTAATCATCTGGGGACCCCCCAGGGGGACACAACCCACAGGTTGAGAACCACTGTTCTAATGGATTAGATAAAGATAGAGCTTTATACCCTACAACCAGAAAGTTTGTGTAAACTGGCACTGATTAAAAGGGGGGTATAAGGGATATACTTTACTAAAATAAGTGCAACATAGCTCTATAATCCAATAGTTAATTATGTCTGAGTTAGTGTTTGTTCATTAAATGGGATATCTGTGTTACCCCAGTCCCAGCTCTGTATCTTGATCAAATTGATGGTGATTAATGGGTTAAATTGCCTGATTTTGTCAAATTGTGTACCCACTTTAAACAATATTGTATGTTAATTAAATAGTTGGGGGGGATATAAGAATTACAGCAATGGTTATTATTAGAATATAGAGCTTTAGCATTTAACTTAAAAAAGAAGAGGAACAACATTTGAAAAGTAATTGTTAATTTGTGTAGGCCTTTGATGATTTTTAGACATACAACGGAATTTGTTTCAGGCAAGCATGCAAGGCATTTTATAAAACCATTAAACTGTGTACTGTGTTTTTAAGGTTTCCAGATAGCTGGTGTGCTATGCTAATGTTCATGTCAACATCTTCTCTCCCCCTACTTTCTTTGCTCTGTGGTTAATTAAATGTATGGGGGGAAAAAGATGGTGTGAACCCCTCCTCCTTTGAAACCCTCCTCAGGTATAAGTAAAGTACCATAGCGTTGTTGTAGTCTATGTTGTTTGTGCTTTCAGCAAATTCAGAGACAAGCTAATCATTTCCAAGGATTTGACTTTGAGAACAACTGAACAAGAAGGTAAGACGTTGCACTGTAATAATGTGGCTGAGACTTTATACATTACCTTAGTAATGGTCAACTAGTTGTATTGCCTAATACAAACTATAATCTTGAATTAGAATTGTGTAGCCTCTATTTACCCCCTTGTATTTAATACCAAGACATTTATCATTACAGATGAACCAACCAGGGGAAGTTGAACACTTCTGTCGAGAAACCAAAAGGAGGAAGATTGAGCACCAGGTTTGTTATGTTTGTCTTATTGCCTACATCTATTATCCTGTATGTATGTTGAGTATTTTCATCAAATAGTATTTTTCTCCACATTGTTTTTTATATCTGATTCATACAAGTCGTGTTTTCATGAATTTTCTTTTTTTCTGCATTTGATTTCACAGGTGAATGCAACAACAGTAGTGGTGAAGCCTTGTTTCGTCCCTCTATCACGTGTAAGGTTTAACTGTGGACTATTGGATGTGAAGGATGAAATAGTTCCACTGGATCTTTCAAACACCATGGAATACACAGCTGTTCCACAAAGTAAAATGGTAAGTTGATTATAAAATATCTGTTGGATGAAGCCTTATTACACCACATTGGACACTAGCATTAAAAACAACACATAGTGTCCATTAATTTTCAATGCATTGCAAACATGGTTTGCGTCTGTAGAATAATTATTTATGCTCAATAGATTTGAAGTGTTGTTTATAAAAGGAGAGGGCCATAGTAGCTTGTGTTTAAGTATTGCCCAAAATGTCAGTAGAAACCAAATCTAGAACATCAACAGAATGATGCAATGCACGTATGTATTTATTTTAGGTGGAAGAGTACTGTAAATCATCACAATCAACCAGTGATGCTCAGCTCCTGCCTTCACACTGTTCTGAATCTGATACTGAAGACAGTGATGAGTGGGAGGAGACCAGGGAAGCCCAGTCAGTTTTAAACACACAGCAATCACACAAGACTCAACATGTGAAAGGACAAAGGTTGTCTATGAGCAGCAAACTGTTCCATGGTGTGAAATCATCAAAAGAGAAGCCATCCATGAAGACTAATCAAGGGGGGAAACCCTTTATATGTACTCTTTGTGGCAACAACTTTAGTCGAAAGGGTAATCTGAAGCGTCACATGATGGTTCATACAGGAGAGAAACCATTTTGCTGTACAGATTGTGGCAGCAACTTTAGTATTAGTGGTGATCTGAAGCGGCACATGAGGATTCATACAGGAGAGAAACCCTTTAGCTGTACAGATTGTGGCAGCAGCTTTAGTACTAGTAGTCATCTGAAGCAGCACATGAGGATTCATACAGGGGAGAAACCCTTTAGCTGCACAGATTGTGGCAGGAGCTTTAGTACTAGTAGTCATCTGAAGCAGCACATGAGGATTCATACAAGGGAAAAACCATTTAGCTGCACATATTGTGGCAACAGCTTCAGTCGAAGTAGTCATCTGAAGGAGCACACAAGGATTCATACAGGGGAAAAACCTTTTAGCTGCACAGTTTGTGGTAGAAGCTTTGGTCAAGAAAATGGTCTGAGGCGGCACATGCTGATTCATAAAGGTGAAAAACCCTATAGCTGTACAATTTGTGGCAACAGTTTTAGTCAAAATAGTCATCTGAAGGGGCACATGAGGGTTCATACAGGGGAAAAGCCCTACAGCTGTGAAATTTGTGGCAACAGCTTTAGTGATAG
The DNA here is from genome assembly GCF_963921795.1 of Nannobrachium achirus. Taxonomy (NCBI): domain Eukaryota; kingdom Metazoa; phylum Chordata; class Actinopteri; order Myctophiformes; family Myctophidae; genus Nannobrachium; species Nannobrachium achirus. The sequence goes on from NC_137812.1 coordinate 14,559,887, forward strand.
TAGTTATCTGAAAAAACACATGATGATTCATAAAGGTGAAAAACCCTTTAGCTGCACAGTTTGTTTCAGCAGCTTTCGTAATAGTAGTGATCTGAAGCGGCACATGATGATTCATACAGGGGAAAAACCCATTAGCTGCACAGTTTGTTTCAGCAGCTTTCGTAATAGTAATGATCTGAAGCTGCACATGATGATTCATACAGGGGAAAAAACATTTAGCTGTGAAATGTGTGGCAACCGCTTTAGTAAAAAAGGTAATCTGATGCGGCACATGAAGGTTCATGCAGGGGAATAGCACTTGTACAGCTGTACTGTTTGTGGCAGCCACTAGTCATTTTATAACTTGAAGAACCACATGAGAATTCATGCATGGGAAGTCCCTTTAAATGCACATGCAGATTATAATTTTTTTGTTTACCCCCCCCTTTTTTTTCAACAAGGATGGGCATTTATCAGAGGTGCTCAACTTAATAAAGAGTTGGCAATAGGCAGCAAATAATGTTTTAATGTGTGTAAACTGGCACTGATGTATTTGAATGGTGTGTAAGGGATACCATATTGATGTTTGCATTATACATGTATGTATTCATTAATGTACAAGTTAACCCTGCAAAGGCCAAATATATGGATGAAAAACATGCAATGGCCAATATCACCCTCCCTGTCTGGCTTCCCTTCAAGTAATGCAGGCCAATTGGGTGCATACTGTGTTAGGAGATAACATTTGTTTTATATTATGTTGATCACTTTCTTTAGTTGTGATGTAACTACACTGAACTGATTGTTGCACATATGAATAATAAAGTTGTGTTGGAGCTCATTGGCCTGATGGTTTGTTTTCATAACATCTGCATAGAAACATCAGGCATGGTGGCATGTAAAGGCAGATGTCTTTCTGACTACATGGCAGTAGTAGAGAGCAAGAGCAGAATAAAAGGCTAAATGTGGGTGGAGCATACAAACACTAGACAGAAACTGGACAACTATTGTTTAACAGCCCCCACTTAACCCTTCACATCCCTGCAAGTCCTAATAGGAGTTGTATCAAGTACAACGTAGTTAAGGGGAAAAAAGAAAGACAAACCTGATATATACATAGCACATCTTCAGCCATATTAGAACAGAGTATAATAGATCTTTATTGTCATTGTCACAAGTACAACAAAATTAAAAGTGCCAAACGATCAGTGCATCACTAAAATCATTCAAAAATAGCTACAACAATACGACAAAACATACACAGAACCACACTTCCCGTCATTGCACAACACCTATTGCAACATGCAAAGCACAGACAAACATGTAAAGTTATGGGTATTTTTCCGTAAGAGCAGAATAAAAGGCTAAATGCAAATATTACAGTGTCCACCAAATGGACCCTTACATTTTTGTAACTAAAACAATATAAGCACTGATATTCAGGATCTGTTTCCCTTCAGGGCTTTATAAAAGTAATAGATACAAAATAGCACAGGGTAGATAATATGATAAATAACATAAAGAGATGGCGGACAAAAAATGGCCAAACCCTTAAACCACACGTAAGCACTATGTCCTCTAATCATAAAACATCCATTTGGGGGGAAGGGGGGAAATTTACATATTTGACATAAATGTAAGGTGCTGTAAAGTTGAATTAGGAGGGGAAAAAACATTGCTAACCCAAATTTCATGGTATCATGCAGGCAACTGCGATGTGTTTTAAAGTTGTTTGATTGTATTGACGTTGTTGACATGAAAACAGTTTGAACTCTACACATCATTTCTTATTTGTGTGGGTTTATAATAGCATAATTTTTATTTATTTTTTTCATTACAGTTTCATGGGCTAAATATTATTGCTGGGTAGAGGGGGTACTTGGATTCAATTTAAATCCATAAAAATGCTTTTATCCAGCAAATGCAAATGATATTAAGAGAGAGAGAGAGAGAGAGAGAGAGAGAGAGAGAGAGAGAGAGAGAGAGAGCTTTGTTGTTGTTTTTAGGCTCAGAACTATTGCTACTTAATTCAATGTTGGTTAATCATCTGGGGACCCCCCAGGGGGACACAACCCACAGGTTGAGAACCACTGTTCTAACGGATTAGATAAAGATAGAGCTTTATACCCTACAACCAGAAAGTTTGTGTAAACTGGCACTGATTAAAAGGGGAGTATAAGGGATATACTTTACTAAAATAAGTGCAACATAGCTCTATAATCCAATAGTTAATTATGTCTGAGTTAGTGTTTGTTCATTAAATGGGATATCTGTGTTACCCCAGTCCCAGCTCTGTATCTTGATCAAATTGATGGTGATTAATGGGTACAATTGCCTGATTTTGTCAAATTGTGTACCCACCTTAACCCTTAAGTGCTGTTCGGGTCATTTTGACCCGTTTTACATTTTCATTTAAAAAAAAAAGGTAGAAGTTTACATTGTTTCCACCTGAAACTCACTGGCCTTAAAGATTCTTCTGAGATGAACATGTAAAAAAAATATTTTTGCACTACACCCATGCTACACCCCCCTCATATTTTTTGAACCTTAAGTGCTGTTCGGGTCATTTTGACCCGGAAGCACAGATGCACAGAAATACACAGTATTATGCCAAAACAGAGACACACAGTCACCCCCACTTGTCACCCCCACTTCTAACACCCCCCTTCCGAAGCCCCATTCCGAACCCCCCCCCCCCCCCCTTTCCGCACCCCCCCCCCCCTCCCCACACTTAACCCCTGATGCACAGAAATGCAAGGAATCATGTACAAACACAGATACACAATCACCCCCTAACCCCTTCCACCCCTCCAACCCCCCTCACCTCGCCCTTACCCCCTCCCCTCCAAACCCCCCAACCCAACCCCCCCCCCCCCCACCTCCCTCCCACACCCCCCCCACCACCCCAGATGCACAGAAATAAAAGAAAGCATGTATACTAACACAGACACACAGTCACCTCCTTCCCCCCCTCCCCCCTCCTATCGCCCTCACCCCCCCACACCTTCACCCCCTCTCCTCCTCACCCCTCCCCTCCTCACCCCTCACCCCTCCCCTCCTCACCCCTCACCCCTCCCCTCCTCACCCCTCACACCTCACTTATCTGAAGTTTTACTTGCTATCTTAGGGGAAATTTTACATTATTTTACATAAACATAAGGTGCTGTAAAGTAACACTGTATTTCAGGGGTGCTGTGGATGAAAATGTTGTTTACAGGGGTGCCCTGAGACCAAAGTGTTTGAAAACCTCTGTCCTAGTGTATACGTTCAAGTGTATATTCATATGTGACGTTCATGTGTGTTCACATGTGTGTTCAGCTCTATGTGAGAATGATGTCCTGTTGAACCACAAGTATTCAATTAATGGGCATGTTGTTCATAAAAATATTGTCTGATTTTCATTTTGTCCTATAAGCATGAGCAATATTGCCCAGTATTAAATAAAGTAGTTTTTTTACATGAATTTCAGCTAAATCATTAAAAACGCCTAGCTCTTTCAGTGTTTAATGTGATATAGCAAAGCAAGAATGCAAACATTTACCATATATATCATATGAATTGTTTGGTATTGAGTCAAAGTCAATGTATCATGATGATTTGTTAAGTTAACATTTATATTAGTGTTGTTTTTTTTAAACCAAATACCCCCCGGGTCAAAATGACCCGAACAGAACGAAGGTGTAGTGAATCTGAACAGAACTTAAGGGTTAAACTATATTGTATGTTTATTAAATAGTTGGGGGGGATATAAGAATTACAGCAATGGTTATTATTAGAATATAGAGCTTTAGCATTTAACTTAAAAAAGAAGAGGAAAAACATTTGAAAAGTAAATGTTAATTTAAATGTTACACTGTGTAGGCCTTTGATGATTTTTAGACATAAAACGGAATTTGTTTCAGGCAAGCATGCAAGGCATTTTATTAAACTGTGTACTGCGTTTTTAAGGTTTCCAGATAGCTGGTGTGCTTTGCTAATGTTCATGTCAGCATCTTAGCTCCCCCTACTTTCTTTGCTCTGCTCTGATTGGTTAATTTAATGTGTGGGGAAAAAAAGATGGTGTGAACCCCTCCTCCTTGGAAACCCTCCTCAGGTATAAGTAAAGTACCATAGCGTTGTTGTATTCTATGTTGTATGTGCTTTCAGCAAATTCAGAGACAAGATAATCATTTCCAAGGATTTGACTTTGAGAACAACTGAACAAGAAGGTAAGACGTTGCACTGTAATAATGTGGCTGAGACTTTATACTTTACATTAGTAATGGTCAACGAGTTGTATTGTTTAATACAAACTATAATCTAGAATTAGAATTGCGTAGCCTCTATTTACCCCCTTGTATTTAATACCAAGACATTTATCATTACAGATGAACCAACCAGGGGAAGTTGAACACTTTTGAGCACCAGGTTTGTTATGTTTGTCTTATTGCCTACATCTATTATCCTGTATGCATGTTGAGTATTTTCATCAAATTTTATTTAATTGTATTTTTCTCCACATTGCTTTTTATATCTGATTCATACAAGTCCTGTTTTCATGAATTTTTTCTGCATTTGATTTCACAGGTGAATGCAACAACAGTAGTGTTGAAGCCTTGTTCCGTCCCTCTATCACGTGTAAGGTTTAACTGTGGACTGTTGGATGTGAAGGATGAAATAGTTCCACTGGATCTTTCCAACACCATGGAATACACAGCTGTTCCACAAAGTAAAATGGTAAGTTGATTATAAAATATCTGTTGGATGAAGCCTTATTACACCACATTGGACACTAGCATTAAAAACAACACATAGTGTCCATTAATTTTCAATGCATTGCCAACATGGTTTGCGTCTGTAGAATAATTATTTATGCTCAATAGATTTGAAGTGTTGTTTATAAAAGGAGAGGGCCATAGTAGTTTGCTTGTGTTTAAGTATTGCCCAAAATGTCAGTAGAAACCAAATCTAGAACATCAACAGAATGATGCAATGCATGTATGTATTTATTTTAGGTGGAAGAGGACTGTAAATCATCACAATCAACCAGTGATGCTCAGCTCCTGCCTTCACACTGTTCTGAATCTGATACTGAAGACAGTGATGAGTGGGAGGAGACCAGGGAAGCCCAGTCAGTTTTAAACACACAGCAATCACACAAGACTCAACATGTGAAAGGACAAAGGTTGTCTATGAGCAGCAAACTGTTCCATGGTGTGAAATCATCAAAAGAGAAGCCATCCATGAAGACTAATCAAGGGGGGAAACCCTTTATATGTACTCTTTGTGGCAACAACTTTAGTCAAAAGGGTAATCTGAAGCGGCACATGATGGTTCATACAGGAGAGAAACCCTTTTGCTGTACAGATTGTGGCAGCAGCTTTAGCAATAGTAGTCATCTGAAGCAGCACATGAGGGTTCATACAGGGGAGAAACCCCTTTGCTGTACAGATTGTGGCAGCAGCTTTAGTCAAAGTAGTCATCTGAAGCAGCACATGAGGGTTCATACAGGGGAAAAAACCTTTTGCTGTACAGATTGTGGCAGCAGCTTTAGTACTAGTAGTTCTCTGAAGCAGCACATGAGGGTTCATACAGGGGAGAAACCCTTTTGCTGTACAGATTGTGGCAACAGCTTTAGTACTAGTAGTCATCTGAAGCGGCACATGAGGATTCATACAGGGGAAAAACCTTTTAGCTGCAGTTCAGAGTTCTCTTGAACATGATTTGAGGACTGGCTGCAGGGTCAGACATGTCACACACAGACACCCTTGGACAAGTTGAGGGTGAAATAGAATGAATGCTCTGACCTGGTGGTCACATTATTAAACCCAATAGGGAAGCCTTGATGATCCAGTCTCTGTGTCTCTGGCGAATGAAGAGGAAATAGATCTGGTGTTATAACTAAGGTTCTATTTAAACACGAGAACAGGATTTGACTCATAAGTTATGAGTCAAATCCTGATACTGTAGAGCAAGGGTCTTCAACAGAGGGTGCGGGACCCCTAGGGGGTCCTCAGAGTTACTACAGGGGATCCGCCAAAAGGTTTCAATTTGTGTAAACTGGCACTGATTTATTTGAAGAGGGTGTAAGAGATCAAATATTGATGTTTACTTTGCACATATATATTAATTAATGTACAACCCTACAAAGGCCAAATATATGGCTGAAAAACACCCTCCCTGTCTGGGTTCCATTCAAGCAATAGGCCTAATGGCCAATTGGGAGCGCACTATGCGCACCATGTTCACTATGTTATCAATAAGGATAATGGCATCAGAAGAAGCTACGCTTAATGAAGAAATAGGCCATTCATTTAGGAAGGTACTGTATGTGATGTGTGAAATTGCCATTTGACCATTATGTGAGAACTGCCTATGCGTGTATGCATAGCAATCTATATGGTGGTGGTCTGTGCTCATACATGTTTAACTATGTAAAAGCCAAACATATGGATGAAAGGTTATGTGTCACCTTTCAGATGTTGTAGCAGCAGAATACTAAGTATTTTCCAGTATAAACAATTTGAATACAAATGAATCCTAATCCTATGTTCCACACCATTCACACAGTAGGCCTACTGTTGGGGGGCTTTGTGCTCACTCCTTATCATACTAAAGGGAATACATGCTAATTAGTTGGTCCATCCATTCGGCAACAGAGCTACACACCCTAACCCATTCTCACCTATCCATTAACAAAGGGACAAAAGCATCCTCTAGATAAAACATTCCACAACATTCTAAACCTGTGTCTTCTAACGCAGTGGTTCTCAACCTTTTCAGGCCGCGACCTGAGGACCCCCCACCCTGACGAGCACTAAGAGTTGAGGCATTACATTTTGTATAACACGGTTCTATTGTGAAAATAGCAGATCTGCAGCATGTAGATCTGCTGTTTTCACAATTTCTGCCTCTAATATTTGACAATTTGGCCAATGTTTAATTAGTCATTTTAGAGTTATTAAAAAGTCCTTAAATTGTTACTTTAGAAATGTGCATATACCCTCTATACACTTAAACGTTATGTTGGTTTGTTTACTGTTGAGAGAGAAAACAATGTTGCACATTAAGTTAATCATCTGGGGACCCCCCAGGGGGACACAACCCACAGGTTGAGAACCACTGTTCTAATGGATTAGATAAAGATAGAGCTTTATACCCTACAACCAGAAAGTTTGTGTAAACTGGCACTGATTAAAAGGGGGGTATAAGGGATATACTTTACTAAAATAAGTGCAACATAGCTCTATAATCCAATAGTTAATTATGTCTGAGTTAGTGTTTGTTCATTAAATGGGATATCTGTGTTACCCCAGTCCCAGCTCTGTATCTTGATCAAATTGATGGTGATTAATGGGTTAAATTGCCTGATTTTGTCAAATTGTGTACCCACTTTAAACAATATTGTATGTTAATTAAATAGTTGGGGGGGATATAAGAATTACAGCAATGGTTATTATTAGAATATAGAGCTTTAGCATTTAACTTAAAAAAGAAGAGGAACAACATTTGAAAAGTAATTGTTAATTTGTGTAGGCCTTTGATGATTTTTAGACATACAACGGAATTTGTTTCAGGCAAGCATGCAAGGCATTTTATAAAACCATTAAACTGTGTACTGTGTTTTTAAGGTTTCCAGATAGCTGGTGTGCTATGCTAATGTTCATGTCAACATCTTAGCTCCCCCTACTTTCTTTGCTCTGTGGTTAATTAAATGTATGGGGGGAAAAATATGGTGTGAACCCCTCCTCCTTTGAAACCCTCCTCAGGTATAAGTAAAGTACCATAGCGTTGTTGTAGTCTATGTTGTTTGTGCTTTCAGCAAATTCAGAGACAAGCTAATCATTTCCAAGGATTTGACTTTGAGAACAACTGAACAAGAAGGTAAGACGTTGCACTGTAATAATGTGGCTGAGACTTTATACATTACCTTAGTAATGGTCAACTAGTTGTATTGCCTAATACAAACTATAATCTTGAATTAGAATTGTGTAGCCTCTATTTACCCCCTTGTATTTAATACCAAGACATTTATCATTACAGATGAACCAACCAGGGGAAGTTGAACACTTCTGTCGAGAAACCAAAAGGAGGAAGATTGAGCACCAGGTTTGTTATGTTTGTCTTATTGCCTACATCTATTATCCTGTATGTATGTTGAGTATTTTCATCAAATAGTATTTTTCTCCACATTGTTTTTTATATCTGATTCATACAAGTCGTGTTTTCATGAATTTTCTTTTTTTCTGCATTTGATTTCACAGGTGAATGCAACAACAGTAGTGGTGAAGCCTTGTTTCGTCCCTCTATCACGTGTAAGGTTTAACTGTGGACTATTGGATGTGAAGGATGAAATAGTTCCACTGGATCTTTCAAACACCATGGAATACACAGCTGTTCCACAAAGTAAAATGGTAAGTTGATTATAAAATATCTGTTGGATGAAGCCTTATTACACCACATTGGACACTAGCATTAAAAACAACACATAGTGTCCATTAATTTTCAATGCATTGCAAACATGGTTTGCGTCTGTAGAATAATTATTTATGCTCAATAGATTTGAAGTGTTGTTTATAAAAGGAGAGGGCCATAGTAGCTTGTGTTTAAGTATTGCCCAAAATGTCAGTAGAAACCAAATCTAGAACATCAACAGAATGATGCAATGCATGTATGTATTTATTTTAGGTGGAAGAGTACTGTAAATCATCACAATCAACCAGTGATGCTCAGCTCCTGCCTTCACACTGTTCTGAATCTGATACTGAAGACAGTGATGAGTGGGAGGAGACCAGGGAAGCCCAGTCAGTTTTAAACACACAGCAATCACACAAGACTCAACATGTGAAAGGACAAAGGTTGTCTATGAGCAGCAAACTGTTCCATGGTGTGAAATCATCAAAAGAGAAGCCATCCATGAAGACTAATCAAGGGGGGAAACCCTTTATATGTACTCTTTGTGGCAACAACTTTAGTCGAAAGGGTAATCTGAAGCGTCACATGATGGTTCATACAGGAGAGAAACCATTTTGCTGTACAGATTGTGGCAGCAACTTTAGTATTAGTGGTGATCTGAAGCGGCACATGAGGATTCATACAGGAGAGAAACCCTTTAGCTGTACAGATTGTGGCAGCAGCTTTAGTACTAGTAGTCATCTGAAGCAGCACATGAGGATTCATACAGGGGAGAAACCCTTTAGCTGCACAGATTGTGGCAGGAGCTTTAGTACTAGTGGTCATCTGAAGCAGCACATGAGGATTCATACAAGGGAAAAACCATTTAGCTGCACATATTGTGGCAACAGCTTCAGTCGAAGTAGTCATCTGAAGGAGCACACAAGGATTCATACAGGGGAAAAACCTTTTAGCTGCACAGTTTGTGGTAGAAGCTTTGGTCAAGAAAATGGTCTGAGGCGGCACATGCTGATTCATAAAGGTGAAAAACCCTATAGCTGTACAATTTGTGGCAACAGTTTTAGTCAAAATAGTCATCTGAAGGGGCACATGAGGGTTCATACAGGGGAAAAGCCCATTAGCTGCACAGTTTGTTTCAGCAGCTTTCGTAATAGTAATGATCTGAAGCTGCACGTGATGATTCATACAGGGGAAAAAACATTTAGCTGTGAAATGTGTGGCAACCGCTTTAGTAAAAAAGGTAATCTGATGCGGCACATGAAGGTTCATGCAGGGGAATAGCACTTGTACAGCTGTACTGTTTGTGGCAGCCACTAGTCATTTTATAACTTGAAGAACCACATGAGAATTCATGCATGGGAAGTCCCTTTAAATGCACATGCAGATTATATTTTTTTTGTTTACCCCCCCCCCTTTTTTTTCAACAAGGATGGGCATTTATCAGAGGTGCTCAACTTAATAAAGAGTTGGCAATAGGCAGCAAATAATGTTTTAATGTGTGTAAACTGGCACTGATGTATTTGAATGGTGTGTAAGGGATACCATATTGATGTTTGCATTATACATGTATGTATTCATTAATGTACAAGTTAACCCTGCAAAGGCCAAATATATGGATGAAAAACATGCAATGGCCAATATCACCCTCCCTGTCTGGCTTCCCTTCAAGTAATGCAGGCCAATTGGGTGCATACTGTGTTAGGAGATAACATTTGTTTTATATTATGTTGATCACTTTCTTTAGTTGTGATGTAACTACACTGAACTGATTGTTGCACATATGAATAATAAAGTTGTGTTGGAGCTCATTGGCCTGATGGTTTGTTTTCATAACATCTGCATAGAAACATCAGGCATGGTGGCATGTAAAGGCAGATGTCTTTCTGACTACATGGCAGTAGTAGAGAGCAAGAGCAGAATAAAAGGCTAAATGTGGGTGGAGCATACAAACACTAGACAGAAACTGGACAACTATTGTTTAACAGCCCCCACTTAACCCTTCACATCCCTGCAAGTCCTAATAGGAGTTGTATCAAGTACAACGTAGTTAAGGGGAAAAAAGAAAGACAAACCTGATATATACATAGCACATCTTCAGCCATATTAGAACAGAGTATAATAGATCTTTATTGTCATTGTCACAAGTACAACAAAATTAAAAGTGCCAAACGATCAGTGCATCACTAAAATCATTCAAAAATAGCTACAACAATACGACAAAACATACACAGAACCACACTTCCCGTCATTGCACAACACCTATTGCAACATGCAAAGCACAGACAAACATGTAAAGTTATGGGTATTTTTCCGTAAGAGCAGAATAAAAGGCTAATGCAAATATTACAGTGTCCACCAAATGGACCCTTACATTTTTGTAACTAAAACAATATAAGCACTGATATTCAGGATCTGTTTCCCTTCAGGGCTTTATAAAAGTAATAGATACAAAATAGCACAGGGTAGATAATATGATAAATAACATAAAGAGATGGCGGACAAAAAATGGCCAAACCCTTAAACCACACGTAAGCACTATGTCCTCTAATCATAAAACATCCATTTGGGGGGAAGGGGGGAAATTTACATATTTGACATAAATGTAAGGTGCTGTAAAGTTGAATTAGGAGGGGAAAAAACATTGCTAACCCAAATTTCATGGTATCATGCAGGCAACTGCGATGTGTTTTAAAGTTGTTTGATTGTATTGACGTTGTTGACATGAAAACAGTTTGAACTCTACACATCATTTCTTATTTGTGTGGGTTTATAATAGCATAATTTTTATTTATTTTTTTCATTACAGTTTCATGGGCTAAATATTATTGCTGGGTAGAGGGGGTACTTGGATTCAATTTAAATCCATAAAAATGCTTTTATCCAGCAAATGCAAATGATATTAAGAGAGAGAGAGAGAGAGAGAGAGAGAGAGAGAGAGAGAGAGAGAGAGAGAGCTTTGTTGTTGTTTTTAGGCTCAGAACTATTGCTACTTAATTCAATGTTGGTTATTCATCTGGGGACCCCCCAGGGGGACACAACCCACAGGTTGAGAACCACTGTTCTAATGGATTAGATAAAGATAGAGCTTTATACCCTACAACCAGAAAGTTTGTGTAAACTGGCACTGATTAAAAGGGGAGTATAAGGGATATACTTTACTAAAATAAGTGCAACATAGCTCTATAATCCAATAGTTAATTATGTCTGAGTTAGTGTTTGTTCATTAAATGGGATATATGTGTTACCCCAGTCCCAGCTCTGTATCTTGATCAAATTGATGGTGATTAATGGGTACAATTGCCTGATTTTGTCAAATTGTGTACCCACCTTAAACTATATTGTATGTTTATTAAATAGTTGGGGGGGGTATAAGAATTACAGCAATGGTTATTATTAGAATATAGAGCTTTAGCATTTAACTTAAAAAAGAAGAGGAAAAACATTTGAAAAGTAAATGTTAATTTAAATGTTACACTGTGTAGGCCTTTGATGATTTTTAGACATAAAACGGAATTTGTTTCAGGCAAGCATGCAAGGCATTTTATTAAACTGTGTACTGCGTTTTTAAGGTTTCCAGATAGCTGGTGTGCTTTGCTAATGTTCATGTCAGCATCTTAGCTCCCCCTACTTTCTTTGCTCTGCTCTGATTGGTTAATTTAATGTGTGGGGAAAAAAAGATGGTGTGAACCCCTCCTCCTTGGAAACCCTCCTCAGGTATAAGTAAAGTACCATAGCGTTGTTGTATTCTATGTTGTATGTGCTTTCAGCAAATTCAGAGACAAGATAATCATTTCCAAGGATTTGACTTTGAGAACAACTGAACAAGAAGGTAAGACGTTGCACTGTAATAATGTGGCTGAGACTTTATACTTTACATTAGTAATGGTCAACGAGTTGTATTGTTTAATACAAACTATAATCTAGAATTAGAATTGCGTAGCCTCTATTTACCCCCTTGTATTTAATACCAAGACATTTATCATTACAGATGAACCAACCAGGGGAAGTTGAACACTTCTGTCGAGAAACCAAAAGGAGGAAGATTGAGCACCAGGTTTGTTATGTTTGTCTTATTGCCTACATCTATTATCCTGTATGCATGTTGAGTATTTTCATCAAATTTTATTTAATTGTATTTTTCTCCACATTGCTTTTTATATCTGATTCATACAAGTCCTGTTTTCATGAATTTTCTTTTTTTCTGCATTTGATTTCACAGGTGAATGCAACAACAGTAGTGTTGAAGCCTTGTTCCGTCCCTCTATCACGTGTAAGGTTTAACTGTGGACTGTTGGATGTGAAGGATGAAATAGTTCCACTGGATCTTTCCAACACCATGGAATACACAGCTGTTCCACAAAGTAAAATGGTAAGTTGATTATAAAATATCTGTTGGATGAAGCCTTAGTACACCACATTGGACACTAGCATTAAAAACAACACATAGTGTCCATTAATTTTCAATGCATTGCCAACATGGTTTGCGTCTGTAGAATAATTATTTATGCTCAATAGATTTGAAGTGTTGTTTATAAAAGGAGAGGGCCATAGTAGTTTGCTTGTGTTTAAGTATTGCCCAAAATGTCAGTAGAAACCAAATCTAGAACATCAACAGAATGATGCAATGCATGTATGTATTTATTTTAGGTGGAAGAGGACTGTAAATCATCACAATCAACCAGTGATGCTCAGCTCCTGCCTTCACACTGTTCTGAATCTGATACTGAAGACAGTGATGAGTGGGAGGAGACCAGGGAAGCCCAGTCAGTTTTAAACACACAGCAATCACACAAGACTCAACATGTGAAAGGACAAAGGTTGTCTATGAGCAGCAAACTGTTCCATGGTGTGAAATCATCAAAAGAGAAGCCATCCATGAAGACTAATCAAGGGGGGAAACCCTTTATATGTACTCTTTGTGGCAACAACTTTAGTCAAAAGGGTAATCTGAAGCGGCACATGATGGTTCATACAGGAGAGAAACCCTTTTGCTGTACAGATTGTGGCAGCAGCTTTAGCAATAGTAGTCATCTGAAGCAGCACATGAGGGTTCATACAGGGGAGAAACCCCTTTGCTGTACAGATTGTGGCAGCAGCTTTAGTCAAAGTAGTCATCTGAAGCAGCACATGAGGGTTCATACAGGGGAAAAAACCTTTTGCTGTACAGATTGTGGCAGCAGCTTTAGTACTAGTAGTTCTCTGAAGCAGCACATGAGGGTTCATACAGGGGAGAAACCCTTTTGCTGTACAGATTGTGGCAACAGCTTTAGTACTAGTAGTCATCTGAAGCGGCACATGAGGATTCATACAGGGGAAAAACCTTTTAGCTGCACAGTTTGTGGTAGAAGCTTTGGTCAAGCAAATAATCTGAGGCAGCACATGTTGACTCATAAAGGTGAAAAACCCTATAGCTGTACAATTTGTGGCAACAGATTTAGTCAACATAATCATCTGAAGGGGCACATGAGGATTCATACAGGGGAAAAGCCCTACAGCTGTGACATTTGTGGCAACAGCTTTAGTGATAGTAGTTATCTGAAAAAACACATGATGATTCATACAGGGGAAAAGCCCTTTAGCTGCACAGTTTGTGGCAGCAGCTTTCGTAATAGTAGTCATCTGAAGCAGCACATGAGGGTTCATACAGGGGAAAGGCCCTACAGCTGTACAGATTGTGACAGCAGCTTTTGTCACCGATATAGTCTGAAAGTGCACATGCTGAATCATAAAGGTGAAAAAGCCTTTAGCTGTGAAATGTGTGGCAACAGCTTTAGTCAAAAATGTAGTCTGATGCGGCACATGAAGGTTCATGCAGGGGAATAGCCCTTTAGCTGTACTGTGTGTGGCAGCCACTTTAGTCATTTTATAACTTTGATGAACCACATGACAATTCATGCATGGGAAGTACCTTTAGCTGTACAAATTGTCTCCTGAAGTTATGTATTATTTCAATAAGGATAGGCATTTATCAGAGGTGGTCAGCTTAATGAAGAGAGAAGCCATTCATTCAGGAAGTTGAGAATGTATGTAATTGCTATCTAACCTTTATGTGAGAACTGCCAGAAATAATGTTTTAATTTGTGTGAACTAGAACTGATGTATTTGAAGGTTGTGTAAGGGATAAAATATTGATGTTTACGTACACACATGTATTCATTAATGTACAAGTTAACCCTGCAAAGGCCAAATATATGGATGAAAAACATGCAATGGCCAATATCACCCTCCCTGTCTGGCTTCCCTTCAAGTAATGCAGGCCAATTGGGTGCATACTGTGTTAGGAGATAACATTTGTTTTATATTATGTTGATCACTTTCTTTAGTTGTGATGTAACTACACTGAACTGATTGTTGCACATATGAATAATAAAGTTGTGTTGGAGCTCATTGGCCTGATGGTTTGTTTTCATAACATCTGCATAGAAACATCAGGCATGGTGGCATGTAAAGGCAGATGTCTTTCTGACTACATGGCAGTAGTAGAGAGCAAGAGCAGAATAAAAGGCTAAATGTGGGTGGAGCATACAAACACTAGACAGAAACTGGACAACTATTGTTTAACAGCCCCCACTTAACCCTTCACATCCCTGCAAGTCCTAATAGGAGTTGTATCAAGTACAACGTAGTTAAGGGGAAAAAAGAAAGACAAACCTGATATATACATAGCACATCTTCAGCCATATTAGAACAGAGTATAATAGATCTTTATTGTCATTGTCACAAGTACAACAAAATTAAAAGTGCCAAACGATCAGTGCATCACTAAAATCATTCAAAAATAGCTACAACAATACGACAAAACATACACAGAACCACACTTCCCGTCATTGCACAACACCTATTGCAACATGCAAAGCACAGACAAACATGTAAAGTTATGGGTATTTTTCCGTAAGAGCAGAATAAAAGGCTAATGCAAATATTACAGTGTCCACCAAATGGACCCTTACATTTTTGTAACTAAAACAATATAAGCACTGATATTCAGGATCTGTTTCCCTTCAGGGCTTTATAAAAGTAATAGATACAAAATAGCACAGGGTAGATAATATGATAAATAACATAAAGAGATGGCGGACAAAAAATGGCCAAACCCTTAAACCACACGTAAGCACTATGTCCTCTAATCATAAAACATCCATTTGGGGGGAAGGGGGGAAATTTACATATTTGACATAAATGTAAGGTGCTGTAAAGTTGAATTAGGAGGGGAAAAAACATTGCTAACCCAAATTTCATGGTATCATGCAGGCAACTGCGATGTGTTTTAAAGTTGTTTGATTGTATTGACGTTGTTGACATGAAAACAGTTTGAACTCTACACATCATTTCTTATTTGTGTGGGTTTATAATAGCATAATTTTTATTTATTTTTTTCATTACAGTTTCATGGGCTAAATATTATTGCTGGGTAGAGGGGGTACTTGGATTCAATTTAAATCCATAAAAATGCTTTTATCCAGCAAATGCAAATGATATTAAGAGAGAGAGAGAGAGAGAGAGAGAGAGAGAGAGAGAGAGAGAGAGAGAGAGAGAGAGAGAGAGAGAGAGCTTTGTTGTTGTTTTTAGGCTCAGAACTATTGCTACTTAATTCAATGTTGGTTATTCATCTGGGGACCCCCCAGGGGGACACAACCCACAGGTTGAGAACCACTGTTCTAATGGATTAGATAAAGATAGAGCTTTATACCCTACAACCAGAAAGTTTGTGTAAACTGGCACTGATTAAAAGGGGAGTATAAGGGATATACTTTACTAAAATAAGTGCAACATAGCTCTATAATCCAATAGTTAATTATGTCTGAGTTAGTGTTTGTTCATTAAATGGGATATCTGTGTTACCCCAGTCCCAGCTCTGTATCTTGATCAAATTGATGGTGATTAATGGGTACAATTGCCTGATTTTGTCAAATTGTGTACCCACCTTAAACTATATTGTATGTTTATTAAATAGTTGGGGGGGGTATAAGAATTACAGCAATGGTTATTATTAGAATATAGAGCTTTAGCATTTAACTTAAAAAAGAAGAGGAAAAACATTTGAAAAGTAAATGTTAATTTAAATGTTACACTGTGTAGGCCTTTGATGATTTTTAGACATAAAACGGAATTTGTTTCAGGCAAGCATGCAAGGCATTTTATTAAACTGTGTACTGCGTTTTTAAGGTTTCCAGATAGCTGGTGTGCTTTGCTAATGTTCATGTCAGCATCTTAGCTCCCCCTACTTTCTTTGCTCTGCTCTGATTGGTTAATTTAATGTGTGGGGAAAAAAAGATGGTGTGAACCCCTCCTCCTTGGAAACCCTCCTCAGGTATAAGTAAAGTACCATAGCGTTGTTGTATTCTATGTTGTATGTGCTTTCAGCAAATTCAGAGACAAGATAATCATTTCCAAGGATTTGACTTTGAGAACAACTGAACAAGAAGGTAAGACGTTGCACTGTAATAATGTGGCTGAGACTTTATACTTTACATTAGTAATGGTCAACGAGTTGTATTGTTTAATACAAACTATAATCTAGAATTAGAATTGCGTAGCCTCTATTTACCCCCTTGTATTTAATACCAAGACATTTATCATTACAGATGAACCAACCAGGGGAAGTTGAACACTTCTGTCGAGAAACCAAAAGGAGGAAGATTGAGCACCAGGTTTGTTATGTTTGTCTTATTGCCTACATCTATTATCCTGTATGCATGTTGAGTATTTTCATCAAATTTTATTTAATTGTATTTTTCTCCACATTGCTTTTTATATCTGATTCATACAAGTCCTGTTTTCATGAATTTTCTTTTTTTCTGCATTTGATTTCACAGGTGAATGCAACAACAGTAGTGTTGAAGCCTTGTTCCGTCCCTCTATCACGTGTAAGGTTTAACTGTGGACTGTTGGATGTGAAGGATGAAATAGTTCCACTGGATCTTTCCAACACCATGGAATACACAGCTGTTCCACAAAGTAAAATGGTAAGTTGATTATAAAATATCTGTTGGATGAAGCCTTAGTACACCACATTGGACACTAGCATTAAAAACAACACATAGTGTCCATTAATTTTCAATGCATTGCCAACATGGTTTGCGTCTGTAGAATAATTATTTATGCTCAATAGATTTGAAGTGTTGTTTATAAAAGGAGAGGGCCATAGTAGTTTGCTTGTGTTTAAGTATTGCCCAAAATGTCAGTAGAAACCAAATCTAGAACATCAACAGAATGATGCAATGCATGTATGTATTTATTTTAGGTGGAAGAGGACTGTAAATCATCACAATCAACCAGTGATGCTCAGCTCCTGCCTTCACACTGTTCTGAATCTGATACTGAAGACAGTGATGAGTGGGAGGAGACCAGGGAAGCCCAGTCAGTTTTAAACACACAGCAATCACACAAGACTCAACATGTGAAAGGACAAAGGTTGTCTATGAGCAGCAAACTGTTCCATGGTGTGAAATCATCAAAAGAGAAGCCATCCATGAAGACTAATCAAGGGGGGAAACCCTTTATATGTACTCTTTGTGGCAACAACTTTAGTCAAAAGGGTAATCTGAAGCGGCACATGATGGTTCATACAGGAGAGAAACCCTTTTGCTGTACAGATTGTGGCAGCAGCTTTAGCAATAGTAGTCATCTGAAGCAGCACATGAGGGTTCATACAGGGGAGAAACCCCTTTGCTGTACAGATTGTGGCAGCAGCTTTAGTCAAAGTAGTCATCTGAAGCAGCACATGAGGGTTCATACAGGGGAAAAAACCTTTTGCTGTACAGATTGTGGCAGCAGCTTTAGTACTAGTAGTCATCTGAAGCGGCACATGAGGATTCATACAGGGGAAAAACCTTTTAGCTGCACAGTTTGTGGTAGAAGCTTTGGTCAAGCAAATAATCTGAGGCAGCACATGTTGACTCATAAAGGTGAAAAACCCTATAGCTGTACAATTTGTGGCAACAGATTTAGTCAACATAATCATCTGAAGGGGCACATGAGGATTCATACAGGGGAAAAGCCCTACAGCTGTGACATTTGTGGCAACAGCTTTAGTGATAGTAGTTATCTGAAAAAACACATGATGATTCATACAGGGGAAAAGCCCTTTAGCTGCACAGTTTGTGGCAGCAGCTTTCGTAATAGTAGTCATCTGAAGCAGCACATGAGGGTTCATACAGGGGAAAGGCCCTACAGCTGTACAGATTGTGACAGCAGCTTTTGTCACCGATATAGTCTGAAAGTGCACATGCTGAATCATAAAGGTGAAAAAGCCTTTAGCTGTGAAATGTGTGGCAACAGCTTTAGTCAAAAATGTAGTCTGATGCGGCACATGAAGGTTCATGCAGGGGAATAGCCCTTTAGCTGTACTGTGTGTGGCAGCCACTTTAGTCATTTTATAACTTTGATGAACCACATGAGAATTCATGCATGGGAAGTACCTTTAGCTGTACAAATTGTCTCCTGAAGTTATGTATTATTTCAATAAGGATAGGCATTTATCAGAGGTGGTCAGCTTAATGAAGAGAGAAGCCATTCATTCAGGAAGTTGAGAATGTATGTAATTGCTATCTAACCTTTATGTGAGAACTGCCAGAAATAATGTTTTAATTTGTGTGAACTAGAACTGATGTATTTGAAGGTTGTGTAAGGGATAAAATATTGATGTTTACGTACACACATGTATTAATTAATGTACAGGTTAACCATGCAAAGGCCAAATATATGGATGAAAAAACATGCAATGGCCAATATCACCCTCTCTCCCTGGCTCCCCTTCACGTAATATGGGACAATTGGGTGCATACTGTGTTCATGTAGGAGATAACATTTGTTTTATATTGTGCTGAACATTTTCTTTAGTTGTGATGTAACTACACTGAACTGATTGTTCACATTATGAACTAATAAAGTTGTGTTGGAGCTCATTGGCCTGATGGTTTGTTTTAATAACATCTGGATAGCAACACCAGACACTATGTGTCTAATGCGTGTGCCTAATGCGTGTATGCATAGCAATCTATACGGTGGTCTGTGCTCATATACATGTTTAACTATGTAAAAGCTAAACCTATGGATGAAAGGTTATGTGTCACCTTTCAGATGTTGTAGCAGAATGCTAAGTATTTTCCCGTATAAAGAATTTGAATACAAATTAATCCTTTTTTTATATATATATATACATTTTATTCCACAAATTTCTCACAAAGCCATCAATTCACATACCATGCATACATTACATTGTATCTTCGACATTTGTGCAATAAATCACACTGAGCGAGTAAGTATGTTCATTTCTTAAAAATCTTGAATTGTTCTTCAAGTAAGGTTGGTGCCTTCTTTGTGGTTTTTCTTTTTTTTTTTTTTTTTTCCCCAGCTACTCTATACCCCTACCCCCCGAAGCTGAAGAGAGAAAGAGGAAAGATAAGAAAAAAGAGAGAAGAAAAGAGTTAAGAGAAATTAGAGAGAGTAAAGGAAGTAAAGAAACCAGCATGTTAACTCAACCTCGAGTGGCGCTTTATGTGTTGAGATCCAAAATAAAATAATAATTTGTAGTTCACACCTTTGGTTCAAGTGACGACAGTAAAAAATATATTAATCGTTACTCCAAGGAGATATTTTGAAGGCTGTCGAAGTAGGAGATAAGAGGTTGCCAATGTGTATAAAAGTTTCCTGCAAAACCCCGGACTGCAAATTTAATTTTTTCTAGTTTCAAAAATGACATACAAATGAATCCTAATCCTATGTTCCACACCATTCACACAATAATGTTCGGGGGCTTTATGCTCACTCCTTATCATACTAAAGGGAATACATGCTAATTAGTTGGTCCATCCATTCGGCAACAGAGCGGCACACCCAAACCCATTCTCACCTATCCATTAACAAAGAGACAAGCATCCTCTAGATGAAACATTCACACAACCTGTGTCTTCTAACGGATCCATGCATCCAGTAGCAATAAGGTCACACAATGCAACGCAGCGTAGCGGCGCGGAAGCAATGGCGGCGCGCAGCAGCTGCTGCACGCCCGACGCGCCTAACAGCTTATTTTTACACGCTGTTATTAATAGTGATATGCTACTCGACAAAATGTGCTCGGGAATCAGCATGCAGGCAGGAGAACGGCCACTGGAACACCCCGCCAAACCTACACTATCTGGAAGGGGACATAACAACAGCCACAAACAAACAGCTTGGCTATGGCTCCACAGCGACGCTCGTCCACCTCCTGCAGAGTGCGTGGCGACCGATCATCGCAAAAGGAAACGGCGGAGATTACTGTGGTAAAATCATCACTATATGCCTCCTGCTGTCGGGCGACGTCCATCCATGCCCAGGCCCTACACCGGGGCCCCTCTTCACTGTGGCTAGCGAGGCTAACGAGGCTAACAATGTGGCTAACAACAACAACAGCCACCGGCAAACGCCGCCAGCTCGGCTCCAGACGCCCCTGCAATCACAACAAGCGGCCACCGAGCTGTTAGCTTGGCTCCATCTACCTCCACCAGTGTTCCGATGGCTGCTCGGTCTCGACCTGATGACAACAACGGCGACAAGCGGTCCAACGTTACCACCAGCTCCCGAGGCTGTGGCCACCGAGCCTAGAAGTCTCATAAAAGGAGCTAGACCGCTGGACATCGGCCCCGCTATACCACCAACGCCTGGAGCTGTGGCCACCGTGCCTAGAGGCCCCGGGCAGCGGGACACCGGCCCGAGGACATCGCAGGATCCCGAGGCTGACTACACCGAGCCCAGAAGTCTCTTGGAAGGAGCTGGGCCGCTGGACATCGGCCCCGCTATACCACCAACACCTGGGGCTGTGGCCACCGTGCCTAGAGGCCCCGGGCAGCGGGACACCGGCCCGAGGACATCACAGGCTCCCGAGGCTGACTACACCGAGCCCAGAAGTCTCTTGGAAGGAGCTGGGCCGCTGGACATCGGCCCCGCTATACCACCAACACCTGGGGCTGTGGCCACCGTGCCTAGAGGCCCCGGGCAGCGGGACACCGGCCCGAGGACATCGCAGGCTCCTGAGGCTGACTACACCGAGCCCAGAAGTCTCTTGGAAGGAGCTGGGCCGCTGGACATCGGCCCCGCTATACCACCAACACCTGGGGCTGTGACCGCCGTGCATAGAGGCCCCAGGAAGCGGGACAGAGGCCCAAGGACATCGCAGGCTCCCGAGGCTGTGGCCGTCGTGCCTAGAAGTCTCATTAAAGGAGCTGGGCCGTCATCTGGGACATCATCATCATCATTAGCTGGGGTGGCCACCGTGTCTAGAAGTCTCTGCACCGGAGCTAGGCCGGTGGCCACCAGCAAGAATAATCCAGCTCTGGACAATGACACAACACGGTCCCCCCCTCACCCGCAACCCCCAAAGCCACCGATGGCTAAGGTAAAATACAGAAACCCAGTCTTTAAAAAACACAGAAAATGTAAATTTTTTAAAACACTAAACCAAGCTAAAATTGTGTGGGACCCCTTATGTAAACCCAAAGGTTTGTTCTGTGGCCATCTAAACATCCAAAGTATGGTAAATAAGCACAGTGAACTAGAAAATCTGCTTGTAAACTCTAACATTGACTGTTTAGGACTGACGGAAACATGGTTAAAGCGGTCATCCCCAGATGCCTTAGTGAGCATGCCTGGTTACAAGGTGTTCAGAAGGGACAGAGTAACTGGAAAGGGTGGGGGGGCCTTGCTTTATATCAAGAACACCTTACAATGTAAGCAAATTGTATGGCCCACTGAGATCCAGGCCGAATGTGTAGGTGTAGAAATTACACTATCCACAGAGATGAAGTTCACTCTAATTTGCTTATACCGTCAGCCATCAGCTAAAGTAGAAGTATACGACCAGCTAAAGACCATCCTCACGGCGTGTGATTTTAATCAAGAAGTAATACTAATTGGTGATACAAATGTTAACTGGGACGATAAAAAAATAAGGAAAAATCTTAAACTGGTAACAGACCACTATAATCTGACCCAATTAATAGAGCAACCTACAAGAATAACCAGTCACTCAGCAACCAAGATAGATTTACTGTTTTCAAATAAAGTGGAAAGAATCGCTAAAACATTTAACTTCGTGACAGGTCTCTCTGATCACAACATAATATTCTTTTCCAGAAAACTCTCAAAACAGGCGTTTAGCAAAGCTCAGTCCCAGCCTATAGTCAAAACAATCCCAAAACATCTGCAACATAGCCTTGAGGTTGCCCTACAAGGGCTAGAGTGGGATGATCTACACTCATGTGATGATGTTGAGACCGGATGTAATATCCTGCTTTCCAAAATTGGCAGGGTAATGGAATCTTTCACCAGAGGTGGTAACCAGAGGAAAGTGAGAAAAATTACTCTACCTTGGGTCGATAAAAAATGTAGAGATCAAATGAAAACCAGAGACTTACTGCTTAAAAAGGCATTAAAATCTGGCCTGACAACGGATAGACAGCTATTCACACATGCTAGAAACAAAGTCACAAATTTCTTAAGGAGGGCTAAAGCGGGATTTTATATCTCCATCATAGAGAGTGCCAGAGGAAATGGAAAAAAAGTGTGGGAATACATAAATAAACTGACAGGGAAATACTATAAGCAGGATAATAACAACTTAGAACTTAAAATAGATAATGTCCTGGTGAAAGATCCCCACACGCTTGCTAGCAATCTAATGCTGTTTTTTCTAAACTCTGTGTATGAAATCACACAGTTGTTCAGACCCTCTAAGTTTGTTTCACGCCCTATTCAAAATGATCTCCCCATTTTTAATTTGGAGGAAGTCACAGAAAACGAGGTGACAAACATTGTCAGATCACTGAAAGCATCCAAAGCTAAAGATGCACACGGGCTTGACACAAACTTTCTTAAAACAAATATTGTATCTCTGGTGGCACCAATCACACATCTGGTAAATCTGTCCATAAGAAAATGCACTGTCCCAACTCAGTGGAAAGCTGCTGTTATAACACCTATATTCAAATCTGGCTCAAAAACGGACATATCAAACTATAGACCCATAAGCATCTTACCTGTTATATCAAAAGTGGCTGAAAAGTGGATTGTAAAGTCTATTGTTAAACATCTAGACAAAGGCTACACCCCTCTGCATCCTATGCAGTTTGGGTTTCGAGCCTTCCACTCCACTGAGTCAGCAAATTGCTTATTCATTGAAAAGTTGAAGTGTGCTTTGAACAAGGCCCCATGCGCAATGGCAGTATTTTTAGATTTCAAGAAAGCATTTGACTCTGTCAGCCATCAGGTCCTCTTGTCCAAACTAACACATTTCAACTTGTCCCCAGAGGCCATCAAATGGTTTACATCATACCTATCAAATAGAGAACAGTGTGTAAGCATAAATGGCATCAAGTCTCCTTATCACACTTGCTCGGTTGGTGTCCCCCAGGGATCAATAGTAGGACCAATTCTGTTTTCTCTGTTCATAAACGACCTACCTGATGTATGTAAAGATGTACATATCCAGATGTACGCAGATGATGCGGTTATACTGACTCATGGAAAGAGCTATGCAGAGGTGTCAACGGTTTTAACTTCTGTTCTGACCAGCGTTCAGGACTGGCTTACAGACTCATGCCTGCTCCTGAATGCAAAAAAGACGGTCTGCATGGCTTTTTCCAAAAGACCAGTTGTGATGGAGTCATCAAATGTGTTTCTGGGTGGAGAGGAACTTGAACTTGTGCCAGAGTTCAAGTACCTCGGGGTCATGTTAGACTCAACCCTAACCTTTAAAAAACATGTAAAAAAGGTTACAAACACAATCAAGTTCAACCTTCAGAACTTTAAACAAATCAGACCTTGTTTGGCAGTTAGTGCTGCTAAATCTTATCTCCAATGCATGATCCAATCACACATTGAGTACTGTTTCACAAACTGGTCTTGCACAGGTATAACGATTCTCAAACCCATTGAACAGCTATATAAGAGTGCGCTTAAGGTATTCGATAGGAAACCCCGCTCATATCACCATTGTAATATTCTCCAGAGGTACCGTTTTTTGAGTTTCGCTAATTTTAAGGTATTTAAACAGGTCAGTATCATATATAAGACCCTAAATGGTCTATGCCCACCTCCCCTAAAGGAATTCATAAAAAGGAAGCCCGATAGAGGACTCAATACTAGAGCAATCACTAGAGGGGATTGCGAAGTACCGTACCGGGTAACCGCTTTTGGAAAAAACACCCTTTCAGTGCAGGGATGTTCAATCTGGAATGACCTACCTCTAACAATAAGAGACTGTTTGTCATTTCCATCCTTCAAGTTCAATCTAAAAAAATGGTTAGTTGACAATCAAACCTGTGACCATGTATAGTTTTAAGAGTACAGCCCATGTCATGTACGTATATTTTTAAACTTTTCTTTTCTAATGTAAGGGTACTGTTAGTAATATGTGTTGTTTTTGTTGTTTTCTCTTGGTTGAGGAAAAATAGTATTTGTATGTATGTTCTTAGGCGCCCTCTCCTAATGTAGGGTTACTGTTTGTTGGTATGTATTGTTTTGTCTTCATGTGGGGACTACGGATGAAATTTAGCATTCTTGCTAATTCCGGCTTATTTACATTGCTTTCATGTAGTGTTCATTAATATGCATTGTCCCGTCTAAATAAACAAATAAAAAAAAAAAAAAAAAAAACGGATTAGATAAAGATAGAGTTGTATACCCTACAACCAGAACGTTTGTGTAAACTGACACTGATTCAAAGGGGAGTAAGGGATATGTTTTACTAAAATAAGTGCAACATAGCTCTATAGGGGGAGAACGGGATAAGATGAACCGCTGGGTAAGATGAACCACCCCTTTATCTTTAAAACTATACACATGAGTTGTCATTTGACCTTAATATAAGAACACAAACATCATTTCCACCTGGCTGTGGAGTTTACAGACACCTGGGCAAAGTGGAAAGCATATTTCTACCCCAAAAAGTATTTTTTGCTGTTCGAAGTACATTTTTGACTTTTATGGTATAATGATTTTTATGTTAAAGCAAATGTACCCAGGTCTAAACTTATATGCATGCATGTTGGTGATAGCCCAATGTATAAAATATGTGAATCATTTAGCTAAAGATGAGCCTTATGCATCAAGCTAGCCAGGTTTTGTCAAAATGGTGGCTCTGGGGCAAGATGAACCACATACCTTGGGGTAAGTTGAACTATGTGAATCACCATTCCTATTTTTTCATTAGGTCTTTGCTACTCAAATTAGGCTGAATCATCTTTCATTTTCATGAATACACTAATTTAAGAGACGTTTTTAATATTATATTAATAATTGCAAATATTAAAAGGTACTGAATAACAAACGTTATTTAATTGGTTATAATAATTTTTCTTACAGTTTAAATATGATAGATAGATAGATAGATACCTTTATTATCCCAAGGGGGAAATTTAGTTGTCCAGTAGTAGCACAGCAGTATACAGTTATTTACAAAGTTACAGAGACGTAAGAAAGATAGATAAGAGGGAAAAAAACAAAAACAAAGACAAGAGCAGTACAGTACCAATAAGGAGAAGGTGCATCAATAGAGGGGGGCGAATAATATATAAGTAAATATACATAAAGTGTCTTGCAAAAGAGACCATAGCAGTCAATGCTAGTTAGTGCAAACAAGTATCTCACTGTCATTGTTAAACAAAGCAAAAATACTCAGAAACTACCAACACTAACAACCTAATAGTGCAGTGTAAAAAATCAGTGCGAAAAAACGAAGAAACTAGGAAGCGTGTCACCGCAAGGCGCACCTGAGCACTCTTCCTGGAAGGTCCTTAGAGTTCAAAGTCAATACAGCAATTGTTCCTTAGAGGTCAAAGTCAATACAGCAATGGTTCCGTAAGTCTAAGTTAGGAAGGGAGACCTTTTCAAGCATCCGTTATGTGTCTCGTTGTACAGCTTAAGGGCAGCCGGTACAAAAGATTTTCCTAATCTCTCACATCTCCGTACTGGGTAGGTAAAGCGGTCGTTTCCTCTCTTACTCCAGTAACTGGTGATCTCTAGATGGAGGGGGTGGGAGGAGTTCTCCAAGATGGAATCTAGCTTCTTCGCAGTGTGCACCCTGGTTACTTCCTCCACCCCCTGCAGAGAGGACCCAACGACAGAGCCAGCTTTCTTCACCAGTCTGTTTAGGTTAAACGTGTCACCTGCTCTGTTGTTGCCACCCCAGCATGTTATGCCAAAAAAGAGGACACTTGCCATGACAGACTGATAGAACATCTGTAGCATCCTATTGGACACCCCAAACGATCTCAGTCTTCTCAGGAGGAACAGCCTGCTTTTCCCCTTGCTGTGAATCGCCTGCGCGTTGTCCGACCAGTCCAGTGAACTATTCAGGTGTACTCCGAGGAATTTGTAGTTATCCACGAGCTCAACGACCTCACCGTTAATGGTGCTTGGCACCGGGGGGACTCTCTTGGAGGTGCGGAAGTCCACCACCATCTCCTTAGTCTTGCTTGCGTTGAGCTTGAGATGGTTGTCCTCGCTCCACTGCACAAAGTCCCTAACCACACCATCGTGCTCAGCCGTGTTGTCACCCGAGATCTTGCTGATCACTACGGTATCATCTGAGAACTTCTGCAGATGACAGGTCTTGGAGTTGAAGCGGAAGTCCGATGTATAGAGAGTGAACAGGAAGGGTGAGAGCACAGTTCCTTGAGGGGCCCCCGTGTTGCTCACCAGCACATCGGACCGACAGCCCTGCAGTCTCACAGACTGTGGTCTTTCTGAAAGGTAGTCTGTGATCCATGCCACAAAGCCCTTGTCCACCCCCATCAGCGTAAGCTTCTCCGCAAGCAGAGACGGTTGGATAGTGTTGAAAGCACTGGAGAAGTCAAAAAACATAATTCTGACTGTGCTGCCCAGATCTTCCAGATGGGTGAGAGACTTATGGAGCATGTAGGTGATGGCGTCATCAACCCCAATATCAGCCTGGTAGGCAAACTGAAGGGGGTCCAGGTGATCACTGACCGCCGGTCTCAGTAGGTTCAGAACCAGCCGTTCAAAGACCTTCATGACCTGTGATGTCAGGGCGACTGGTCTGTAATCATTGAGGACCGAGGGACGGGTCTTCTTAGGCACTGGGACAATGCAGGAGGACTTCCACAGCTGTGGTACCTTCCCCGTCCTCAGGGAGAGGTTGAAGAGATGCGTGAGGGGGACAGCAAGCTGCTCCGCGCAAGCCTTAAGCACCTTAGAGTTGATGTTATCAGGTCCCGCTGCTTTCCTGGTGTTGACTTTTCCGAGTTGGCGCCTCACTTGCTCGGTGGTGAGAAACAGGGTGGGTGGGGGGGATGGTGCAGGGGAAGAAAGAGGGCGGCAACCGAGGTCACCGTTTGACCCAGCCACTGCTTGTTGAACATTAACAGGAGCACCGTCAAACCGATTGAAAAAACGGTTCATCTCGTTTGCCAGCTCCTCCGTGCCTGACACAGTAGAGTTGGCAGAGCCGTACCCCGTGATCTTCCTAAAACCACCCCACACTTGTCTCGTATTGTTCTCCCTCAGAGAGTTCTCCAGCTTAGCTTTGTAGCTCCCTTTTGCCTGAGCCTTGACTGTTTTAAGCTCCTCCACCACCACCCTCACGCCCTCCGAGTCACCTGCATGGAACAGATCCCTTTTTCTCTTAAGGAGGTGAATGATTTCTTTTGTCATCCACGGCTTGTTGTTAGAGAAGCAGCGAACCTTCTTAGTAGGAACACACACCTTCTCGCAGAAGCAGATATAGTCAGTGATAACCTGACAAAGGCTATCTACATCATCCCCATGTTCACTGAAAAATGATTCCCAGTCTGTCATTTCAAAATCAAATCTGAGTCTCTCCTCCGTCTCCCCCGTCCAACACTGAACCTCCCTGATGAATGGAAGCACTCTCTTCACGACAGGAAGATACGAGGGCTCCAGTTTCACCATGGAGTGATCAGAGCCACACACAGGGGGGAGAGAGACGCAATTGTATGCGTTCCTAACATTAGCATACAGGAGGTCAAGAGTATTCTCACCTCTTGTTTTGCAAGTGACATACTGGGAGAAATCAGACAGGCCCTTAGCAACATTCACCTGGTTTAAGTCCCCATTCAGCAGAATAAGGGAGCTAGGGTAGTGCGTTTGAAAACTGGCCACAGTAGAAAAAATAGTGTCCCGAGCTACCGCTGCATTGCCACTAGGTGGACAGTACACGGTCAACAGGACGACGCACGAGAATTCCCGTGGTAGATAAATTGGTCTCAAAACGACCCCCAGTAGTTCGATGTCTGGGTTACAAATTACCTTTTTCACTGTGGCGTGTTCTTCCCTGCACCAGGTCTTGCTAAAGTAAACAAGTATCTCACCCGCTCTTTTCATTTTGCCATTGTTTTTCACTATCTCTCGATCTGCTCTTATCATACAAAAACCATCTACAGAGATAGAGTTATCTGGACATGAACTGTTCAGCCATGATTCTGTAAGACAGATAATGTTGGCATTTTTGTATTCACTCTGAGATAACATGAGAGTTACCAGTTCGTCCGCCTTATCAATATCCTGAATTGATCTAACATTCCCCAAAAGAACAGAAGGGAGACAGTGCTGTGTAGAAGAGGGGGGAGGGGAGGGGAGCTAGAGGGGGGGAGAGGGGGGAGGGGAGGCGAGCTAGAGGGGTTTTTGATTCTCCACAGGGCACGCTTTTTCCCTTTGTGAATTCCACTGCTCTTCCTCCTTCCATTACTCTTCCTCCTACCTCCAGTCTTCCTCCTACTTCCAGTCCTCAGGTAGGGAATAATGTCTTTACTGGGTAAAGAGTATTGATCCTTGAGTGAGAGAAGTTTCTCACGACTGTACTGTAGGCGAGCGTCTCCGTGCGCCGGTTGTTGTTGAACGTATCCATGCGCCATCTGCGCCCCGTGCGTCACGACGGTCCTATCCGTCCACAACGCCTCGCTCCGCGGCTCCTTGTCTCCCGCGATAATGTTCATGTCCATGGTTCACTCCGTGAACCGAAAGCGTGCACCGTGTACCTTGTAACAGTCCAGTTCCACGTCTTTAAAAAGAAAAAAAAACACCCGGCTACATCCGCAAGTCCGCGCGTAAAAGTAGTCCCAGCGGTGATCGTGTCCTTAAACTCCCGGGCTGTTCCAGCCCAACCGGCCGTCGCGGATCGAATCCAACGACCCCCACCGGTCGATTCACGGCACCGAGAGCCGTGTACGGCCCGACTCACTCCTTTATAGGGTAAAAAAAACACGGCACCGTTCGGGTACACCGCGCGCTAAACAGGCTGGGCCTAGAGGTTCATTGTTCACGGTCGCTGACCAGCCGGTCAGAACAATGAAAAAATAAAAACACGGATAAAAACACGTAAACACTAAAAAGAAATAAAAACAAAGACCACCAGACAGATGCCAGGTCTGGCCCTGTGTGAAGAAGGGTCACACAGAAGGAAAGAAACACGTAAAAAGAAGAAAAAAAAGAAAAGAAGGAAGAAACTGCAGGAGCTCCACTGGACACACGTCTGCCCTCAAGGAGCGACGGGTCGAAAAAGCGAAATAACCGTAAGAAAGGAAATAAGACTATTTGCAAAAGGGAAATGTGTTATTAAAATATTTCTGATAAGTAAATACATTCTTTGTTCAAGTTTAAACTGTTAAAAGTTAAGAATATCACGTGGGTCAACTTACCCCTTTACTTGGATCAACTTACCCCTCACCTGGGGCAAGTTGAACCACATGACCACTGTAATGTATTTACTATACATTCTAGGCTCTATAGTATTAGTCTATACCACGGCTCCCCCTGATGGCTGAGTATGGTACGCTCCAGCTTGATACTGCGCATGTGCACCTCTCTCTGTATGTTCCCGGTTCCCAGTGATTCTTTCATTCAGTAAACAAGCAGGCATCCACGATACATCGTGTCTCTGTCTCAGTTATTAATAAGAGTATATGAACCCAATATACTACAGTGGCGACGAGGTGGATGGGATTTTCTAACAAAAGAGGATCCCCCTTGAAGAGACACAACTTTGCAGCAAGTAGATCTCAACTCTGTGGAAGTTTAACTGTGGAAGAGACTACAAAGTTTGCACAATGGCTGCATTCCAGATTGGCGCGATAGGAGAGTATAAAGAAGGACAGGAAGATTTTGACTCTTACATGGAAAGATTTGACATGTGGATGACAGCAAATGATGTGAAAGATGAGAAAAAGGTCAGTGTTTTCTTGTCAGTAATTGGAGCTGATGCCTACAGACTTTTGAAGAACCTTGTCAGTCCAGACAAACCCAGCACAAAATCGTACGAACAGCTGTGTGATGCACTTGGAAACCATTATAAACCAAAGCCACTTGTCATTGTGGAAAGATTCCGGTTTCAGAAGAGAAATCAACATGACAGTGAGTCAAATGCTGATTATATTGTTGCATTAAAGCAGCTGTCCACACACTGTGATTTTGGTACACATTTAGATGATGCACTACGTGACCGTTTTGTAAGTGGATTAAAATCTGAGGATGTGCAAAGGAAACTACTATCAATGACACAGCTGACGTTCAAAACGGCATGTGAGACGGCATTAGCGATGGAGATGGCCTCACGCAATGCACAGGAATTTTCGGGACGCATGAAAGACACAGAAACAGTCAACAAAGTGCACCTGGAACAGAATAAGGGCGGATGGAAGCCACGGAGCAGCAGTGCTCAACAGAGCTCCAGACCAGCACCTAGAAATGATGATGGCAGGCAGCAGCAGCAGGACAAGCCTTGCTACAGATGTGGGGGTAAGCATGCTGCACAGTTTTGCAAATTCAAGCAAGAAAAGTGTCACTACTGCTCTAAAATTGGCCATATTGCACGCATGTGTAGAAACAAAAATACCCACTATGTGGAACAGGAAGCACATGAAGAGGATGAACATTATGATGAAGATGCAATGCTGGGAGTGTGCTCTGTGTTTACAGCTTCTAGTAATAAGCGTGGCATTAATGTGCATGTGAAACTGGAAGGAAAAGGGGTGGATATGCTGCTAGACACTGGGGCAGATGCAACCTTAGTGTCTGAGATTTTCTATGAGGAGTGTTTATCTCATTTGCCCCTGGAGAAATGCCGCCAGAGACTGTCCACATTTACTGGGGAACGGATTCCCACACTGGGACAAGTGACGGTGAATGCAAGATATAAGCAGCAGGCCGCAAGGTTACCTCTGGTGATTGTGAAGGGAGACCGACCAGCGCTCCTAGGGCGTGACTGGTTGGACAAAATCAAACTGAACTGGGGGGAAATATTCGCTGTGAAAGCAGCAGGTGGTGCTGGAGTTCCAGATGTGGAGGCTGTGCTACAGAGGCACAAAGCTGTGTTTGAGGACGGCCCCAGCATCATTAAAGAGTTCAAAGCCTCTATTCGAGTCAAATCAGACGCACAGCCCATCTGTAGAAAGGCCAGACCTGTGCCGTATTCCCTCAGAGAACCAGTCGAAAAGGAGCTGGACAGATTGGAAGCGATGGGCACCATTTCCAAAACAGACAGAAGTGAATGGGCATCGCCAATTGTCATAGTACCAAAAGCGGACAAGTCTATACGGATATGTGGTGATTACAAGGTTACCATCAACCAGAGTGTGGAGGAGGAAACGTATCCATTGCCTAATGCAGAAGATCTGTTTGCAACATTGGCTGGAGGCAAACTTTTTACAAAATTAGACTTGTCACATGCCTATCAGCAACTACAACTGGACAAAGACTCAGAAAAATACCTCACCGTAAACACTCACCGTGGGCTTTATGTCTATCACCGGCTCGCTTATGGTGTCTCAAGTGCACCATCCATCTTTCAGGGAGTGATGGATCAAATACTGCAGGGACTTGACCATGTGACCTGTTTCCTGGATGACATCCTTATCACAGCAGGGTCCAGAGAAGAACACCTACAAAAGCTGGACGAAGTCCTGAGTCGTCTGGAGAAGTATGGTGTGAGAGTAAAACGGGCCAAGTGTAAGTTCATGGAAAGCAGAGTGGAGTATCTAGGCCATATCGTGGACAGTGAGGGACTACATCCCACTGACGAGAAGGTGGAAGCTGTAGTGCAGGCTCCAAGCCCCACAAATGTGTCTGAGCTACGCTCGTTTCTTGGGCTGTTAAATTATTATGGCCGTTTCCTAAAGGGTCTGTCTACACTATTACAGCCCCTGCATGCTCTCCTCAAGAAAGAGACTCCCTGGAAATGGACACCGGAATGTGAGGAAGCGTTCACAAAGACAAAGAGACTATTGCTAGAAAGTAAAGTAGTTGTACACTATGACACCAAGAAGCCAGTGAGGCTAGCCTGTGACGCATCCCCTTATGGCGTGGGGGCGGTGATATCACACATCATGGAAGACGGTGAAGAAAAGCCAATCGCTTTTGCGTCACGAACTCTGTCGGATGCAGAGAGCAAATATGCTCAAATAGAGAAAGAAGCCCTTTCCATAATTTTCGGAGTGAGAAAGTTCCATAAATACCTCTACGGGAGAAAGTTTATACTCACTACTGACCACAAGCCGCTCTTGGCAATCCTGGGGCCAAAGTCAGGAATCCCCACTTTGGCTGCCCTGAGAATGCAAAGGTGGGCACTAATACTAATGGCTTACACCTACGACATTGAGTATCGCAAATCAGCAGAACATGCAAACGCAGACGCCTTGTCCAGGCTGCCGCGACCAGACAAAAACAAAACGGCTGAAGAAAGCAGCGTCTTCTACTTCTCAGTAATGGATGACTTGCCTGTGCATGCCAGTGACATAGCACAAAGCACACGCAAGGATACAGTATTGAGCAAAGTGAGAGAGTTCACTTTAAATGGATGGCCAGGCCACGTGGAGGATGAGACTCTTAGACCATTCTTCATCCGGAGAACTGAGCTATCGGAGGAGCAAGGATGTGTTCTGTGGGGAATGAGAGTCATTGTACCACTCGCACTTAGGGCAAAACTGCTCAGTGACCTACACACCGGACACCCGGGCATCTGCCGCATGAAAGCACTGGCCAGGTCATATGTGTGGTGGCCCCACTTGGACAGTGACATTGAGAAAACGGTACAGAGCTGTGGAGCCTGTCAATCCGTGAGGAAGCTGCCTGCAGCAGCCCCGTTGCATAGTTGGAGGTGGCCAGAACGTGTCTGGCAGAGAGTACACATAGACTTTTGCGAAAAGGACAAACAGTACTTCCTGGTACTTGTGGACAGCCACTCTAAATGGCTGGAGGTCATGCCTATGAAAACCACAACGTCGGCAAAGACCATTGATGTTTTACGCAACCTGTTTGCTTCTCAAGGCCTTCCGGAGGAAGTGGTAAGCGACAACGGCCCTCAGTTCACTTCCTGTGAGTTCAAACAGTTCCTGAGGAGCAACGGCATCAAGCAGACACTTGTGCCCGCTTACCATCCTGCTTCTAACGGCGCAGCTGAAAGGTCAGTGCAGATAGTCAAAGCTGCTCTCATGAAACAAGTTCTTGGAGAGGAGGCTCAGCAGCTGCCCGTGTCATTGCAACACAGACTGGCAAACTTCCTGTTGATGTACAGGAGCACACCCCACTCGGTGACGGGGGTTTCGCCAGCAGAGCTGTTCCTAAAACGTCAACTCAGAACCAGGTTCAGTCTGCTTAAGCCAAGCCTGGCAAGGACTGTTGAAGAAAAGCAACTCAAACAGAAGATTCACCATGACAAGACTACAACCAAATTAAGACACCTGTCCCCGGGTGATTCAGTTCGGGTGAGACATTTTCGTGAGGGGAAGGAAAAGTGGTTCAGAGCCACAGTAGTGAAGCGTCTTGGACCAGTCACGTACCTGATCAACGATGGATGGAAAGAGCGCTCCGTTCATATCGATCATCTGCTACTCTCCAGAGAAACCGAGCTGCAGTACCAGAACTGCAGTGACCACACGACAACCGCCAGAGACTTCAGTGAGCCGTTCACCAGCCAAGTTTCTACTCAGCCTCCAGGAACCTGTGAGTCCACTCCTGGGCCGACTCACGCTCCACGGATGACTCCAGGGACACCTGCGAGGACGCCTGCCAGCAGCGTCAGCCCTGCACAGCCGCCGCAGAGTCCAGCTCAACCAACGCAGAGCCCTACTGCGCCTGTCAACCCCAGCAGTCCTGCCATGCGCCGCTACTCTGAACGAGTGCGCATGAAACCAGCAAGGTTGAGAGAATAGTCAGGGACCCAAGGCCAGTACAAAGGGCAGAATAATCCCTTTTGGCTTGGTTAACAAGGGTGGAGCAGTCTACCTCTCCCTTGTTCAGAATAGGGACTTGTTTTGCTATGGACATTTTTGTTGATGATTATTGCTAAGATGAATTTATGCATGCTTATTACTATTATTACTATTGTTACTATTGTTATTGTTACGTGGATTGCCAACTGAATTAACGGGACTTAAAGAAAAGAAACAGTACTCTTTTGAAGTTGTTTGGCTAGAGTATTTGTGGTGCATGCTTTGAGTAAAAGAAAACAGTTAAGGGAGTTTTCATTTAAAGGGGAGGACTGTAATGTATTTACTATACATTCTAGGCTCTATAGTATTAGTCTATACCACGGCTCCCCCTGATGGCTGAGTATGGTACGCTCCAGCTTGATACTGCGCATGTGCACCTCTCTCTGTATGTTCCCGGTTCCCAGTGATTCTTTCATTCAGTAAACAAGCAGGCATCCACGATACATCGTGTCTCTGTCTCAGTTATTAATAAGAGTATATGAACCCAATATACTACAACCACTTGACTTTTAATAAGTCATATTTTTATGGTCCTTTGTCATAGACACTTACTTAAAATGTCAAATGATAGCAGACATCCTGAAATATGTCTAGAAGTTTTGAATTTACTGCCATCTCACTTTTTCTTGCTTCCAGGTCAACATAAGCAAAAAGTGGTTCATCTTACCCCGTTCTCCCTAATCCAATAGTTAATTATATCTGAGTTAGTGTTTGTTCATTAACTGGGATCTCTGTGTTACCCCAGCTCTGTATAATGGTAATTAATGGGTTAAATTGCCTGATTTGGTCAAATTGTGTACCCACCATAAACTATATTTTATGTTTATTAAAGAGTTGGGGAGATATAAGAATTATAGCAATTGTCATTATTAGAATATACGAGCTTTAGCATTTAACTTTAAAAAAGAAGAAAAAACATTTGAACAGCAACGGGTAATTTAAATGTCACACTGTGTAGGCCTTTGATGATTATTTTTTGACATAACACAGAATTTAAATTTGTTTCAAGCAAGCATGCAAGGCAATTTATTAAACCATTAAACTGTGTACTGAATTTTTAAGGTTTCCAGATAGCTGGTGTGCTATGCGAATGTTCATGTCAACATCTTAGCTCCCACTTCCTTTGCTCTGCTCTGATTGGTTGAATTAAACCAATCAGAGCAGAGCCACAGGTATAAGTAAAGTACCATAGCATTGTTGTAGTCTACTCTATGTTGTTTGTGCTTTCAGCAAACTCAGACAGATCATCATTTCCAAGGATTTGACTTCGAGAACAACTGAACAAGAAGGTAAGATTTTGCACTCTGTAAATATGTGGTTGAGACTTTATACTTTAGTAATGGTCAACGAGTTGTATTGTTTGATACAAATTATTAACCTTGAGTTAACCTAGAATTGTGTAGCCTCTATTTACCCCCTTGTAATAACAAGACGTTTATCATTACAGATGAACCAACCAGGGGAAGTTGAACAGTTCTGTCGAGAAACCAAAAGGAGGAAGATTGAGCACCAGGTTTGTTATGTTTGTCTATACT
Organism: Nannobrachium achirus; assembly: GCF_963921795.1. Lineage (NCBI taxonomy): Eukaryota > Metazoa > Chordata > Actinopteri > Myctophiformes > Myctophidae > Nannobrachium > Nannobrachium achirus. The sequence continues at coordinate 14,596,017 of NC_137812.1, forward strand.
GTATGTTGAGTATTTTCATCAAATAGTATTTATTCTCCAAATATCTCTTAATATCTGCTTTATACAAGACACATTTGTTTCCCGCATTTGATTTCACAGGTGAATGCAACAACAGTAGTGTTGAAGCCTTGTTTCATCCCTCTATCACGTGTAAGGTTTAACAGTGGACTGTTGGATGTGAAGGATGAAATAGTTCCACTGGATCTTTCCAACACCGCAGAATACACAGCTGTTCCACAAAGTAAAATGGTAAGTTGATTATAAAATATCTGTTGGATGAAGCCTTATTACACCACATTGGACACTAGCATGAATTTTCAATGCATTGCCAACATGGTTTGCGTCTGTAGAATAATTATTTCTGCTCAATAGATTTGAAGTGTTGTTTATAAAAGGAGAGGGCCATAGTAGTTTGCTTGTGTTAAGTGTTGCCCAAAATGTCAGTAGAAACTAAATCTAGAACATCAACAGAATGATGCAATGCATGTATGTATTTATTTTAGGTGGAAGAGGACTGTAAATCATCACAATCAACCAGTGATGCTCAGCTCCTGCCTTCACACTGTTCTGAATCTGATACTGAAGACAGTGATGAGTGGGAGGAGACCAGGGAAGCCCAGTCAGTTTTAAACACTGCACAGCAATCACACAAGACTCAACATGTGAAAGGACAAAGGTTGTCTATGAGCCATTCCTATTTTTTCATTAGGTCTTTGCTTCTCAAATTATGCTGAATCATCTTTCATTTTGATGAATACACTAATTTAAGAGACGTTTTTAATATTATATTAATAATTGCAAATATTAAAAGGTACTGAATAACAAACGTTATTTAATTGGTTCTAATAATTTTTCTTACAGTTTAAATAACAGTAAGAAAGGAAATAAGACTATTTGCAAAAGGGAAATGTGTTATTAAAATATTTCTGATAAGTAAATACATTCTTTGTTCAAGTTTAAACTGTTAAAAGTTAAGAATATCACGTGGGTCAACTTACCCCTTTACTTGGATCAACTTACCCCTCACCTGGGGCAAGTTGAACCACATGACCACTTGACTTTTAATAAGTCATATTTTTATGGTCCTTTGTCATAGACACTTACTTAAAATTTCAAATGATAGCAGACATCCTGAAATATGTCTAGAAGTTTTGAATTTACTGCCATCTCACTTTTTCTTGCTTCCAGGTCAACATAAGCAAAAAGTGGTTCATCTTACCCCGTTCTCCCTAATCCAATAGTTAATTATATCTGAGTTAGTGTTTGTTCATTAACTGGGATATCTGTGTTACCCCAGCTCTGTATAATGGTAATTAATGGGTTAAATTGCCTGATTTGGTCAAATTGTGTACCCACCTTAAACTATATTTTATGTTTATTAAAGAGTTGGGGAGATATAAGAATTATAGCAATTGTCATTATTAGAATATACGAGCTTTAGCATTTAACTTTAAAAAAGAAGAAAAAACATTTGAACAGCAACGGGTCATTTAAATGTCACACTGTGTAGGCCTTTGATGATTATTTTTTGACATAACACAGAATTTAAATTTGTTTCAAGCAAGCATGCAAGGCAATTTATTAAACCACTAAACTGTGTACTGAATTTTTAAGGTTTCCAGATAGCTGGTGTGCTATGCGAATGTTCATGTCAACATCTTAGCTCCCACTTCCTTTGCTCTGCTCTGATTGGTTGAATTAAACGTGTGAAAAGACCCTCCACAGGTATAAGTAAAGTACCATAGCATTGTTGTAGTCTACTCTATGTTGTTTGTGCTTTCAGCAAACTCAGACAGATCATCATTTCCAAGGATTTGACTTCGAGAACAACTGAACAAGAAGGTAAGATTTTGCACTCTGTAAATATGTGGTTGAGACTTTATACTTTAGTAATGGTCAACGAGTTGTATTGTTTGATACAAATTATTAACCTTGAGTTAACCTAGAATTGTGTAGCCTCTATTTACCCCCTTGTAATAACAAGACGTTTATCATTACAGATGAACCAACCAGGGGAAGTTGAACAGTTCTGTCGAGAAACCAAAAGGAGGAAGATTGAGCACCAGGTTTGTTATGTTTGTCTATACTGTATGTTGAGTATTTTCATCAAATAGTATTTATTCTCCAAATATCTCTTAATATCTGCTTTATACAAGACACATTTGTTTCCCGCATTTGATTTCACAGGTGAATGCAACAACAGTAGTGTTGAAGCCTTGTTTCATCCCTCTATCACGTGTAAGGTTTAACAGTGGACTGTTGGATGTGAAGGATGAAATAGTTCCACTGGATCTTTCCAACACCGCGGAATACACAGCTGTTCCACAAAGTAAAATGGTAAGTTGATTATAAAATATCTGTTGGATGAAGCCTTATTACACCACATTGGACACTAGCATGAATTTTCAATGCATTGCCAACATGGTTTGCGTCTGTAGAATAATTATTTCTGCTCAATAGATTTGAAGTGTTGTTTATAAAAGGAGAGGGCCATAGTAGTTTGCTTGTGTTAAGTGTTGCCCAAAATGTCAGTAGAAACTAAATCTAGAACATCAACAGAATGATGCAATGCATGTATGTATTTATTTTAGGTGGAAGAGGACTGTAAATCATCACAATCAACCAGTGATGCTCAGCTCCTGCCTTCACACTGTTCTGAATCTGATACTGAAGACAGTGATGAGTGGGAGGAGACCAGGGAAGCCCAGTCAGTTTTAAACACTGCACAGCAATCACACAAGACTCAACATGTGAAAGGACAAAGGTTGTCTATGAGCCATTCCTATTTTTTCATTAGGTCTTTGCTTCTCAAATTATGCTGAATCATCTTTCATTTTGATGAATACACTAATTTAAGAGACGTTTTTAATATTATATTAATAATTGCAAATATTAAAAGGTACTGAATAACAAACGTTATTTAATTGGTTCTAATAATTTTTCTTACAGTTTAAATAACAGTAAGAAAGGAAATAAGACTATTTGCAAAAGGGAAATGTGTTATTAAAATATTTCTGATAAGTAAATACATTCTTTGTTCAAGTTTAAACTGTTAAAAGTTAAGAATATCACGTGGGTCAACTTACCCCTTTACTTGGATCAACTTACCCCTCACCTGGGGCAAGTTGAACCACATGACCACTTGACTTTTAATAAGTCATATTTTTATGGTCCTTTGTCATAGACACTTACTTAAAATTTCAAATGATAGCAGACATCCTGAAATATGTCTAGAAGTTTTGAATTTACTGCCATCTCACTTTTTCTTGCTTCCAGGTCAACATAAGCAAAAAGTGGTTCATCTTACCCCGTTCTCCCTAATCCAATAGTTAATTATATCTGAGTTAGTGTTTGTTCATTAACTGGGATATCTGTGTTACCCCAGCTCTGTATAATGGTAATTAATGGGTTAAATTGCCTGATTTGGTCAAATTGTGTACCCACCTTAAACTATATTTTATGTTTATTAAAGAGTTGGGGAGATATAAGAATTATAGCAATTGTCATTATTAGAATATACGAGCTTTAGCATTTAACTTTAAAAAAGAAGAAAAAACATTTGAACAGCAACGGGTCATTTAAATGTCACACTGTGTAGGCCTTTGATGATTATTTTTTGACATAACACAGAATTTAAATTTGTTTCAAGCAAGCATGCAAGGCAATTTATTAAACCACTAAACTGTGTACTGAATTTTTAAGGTTTCCAGATAGCTGGTGTGCTATGCGAATGTTCATGTCAACATCTTAGCTCCCACTTCCTTTGCTCTGCTCTGATTGGTTGAATTAAACGTGTGAAAAGACCCTCCACAGGTATAAGTAAAGTACCATAGCATTGTTGTAGTCTACTCTATGTTGTTTGTGCTTTCAGCAAACTCAGACAGATCATCATTTCCAAGGATTTGACTTCGAGAACAACTGAACAAGAAGGTAAGATTTTGCACTCTGTAAATATGTGGTTGAGACTTTATACTTTAGTAATGGTCAACGAGTTGTATTGTTTGATACAAATTATTAACCTTGAGTTAACCTAGAATTGTGTAGCCTCTATTTACCCCCTTGTAATAACAAGACGTTTATCATTACAGATGAACCAACCAGGGGAAGTTGAACAGTTCTGTCGAGAAACCAAAAGGAGGAAGATTGAGCACCAGGTTTGTTATGTTTGTCTATACTGTATGTTGAGTATTTTCATCAAATAGTATTTATTCTCCAAATATCTCTTAATATCTGCTTTATACAAGACACATTTGTTTCCCGCATTTGATTTCACAGGTGAATGCAACAACAGTAGTGTTGAAGCCTTGTTTCATCCCTCTATCACGTGTAAGGTTTAACAGTGGACTGTTGGATGTGAAGGATGAAATAGTTCCACTGGATCTTTCCAACACCGCGGAATACACAGCTGTTCCACAAAGTAAAATGGTAAGTTGATTATAAAATATCTGTTGGATGAAGCCTTATTACACCACATTGGACACTAGCATGAATTTTCAATGCATTGCCAACATGGTTTGCGTCTGTAGAATAATTATTTCTGCTCAATAGATTTGAAGTGTTGTTTATAAAAGGAGAGGGCCATAGTAGTTTGCTTGTGTTAAGTGTTGCCCAAAATGTCAGTAGAAACTAAATCTAGAACATCAACAGAATGATGCAATGCATGTATGTATTTATTTTAGGTGGAAGAGGACTGTAAATCATCACAATCAACCAGTGATGCTCAGCTCCTGCCTTCACACTGTTCTGAATCTGATACTGAAGACAGTGATGAGTGGGAGGAGACCAGGGAAGCCCAGTCAGTTTTAAACACACAGCAATCACACAAGACTCAACATGTGAAAGGACAAAGGTTGTCTATGAGCAGCAAACTGTTCCATGGTGTGAAATCATCAAAAGAGAAGCCATCCATGAAGACTAATCAAGGGGGGAAACCCTTTATATGTACTCTTTGTGGCAACAACTTTAGTCAAAAGGGTAATCTGAAGCAGCACATGAGGATTCATAGAGGAGATAAACCCTTTTGCTGTACAGATTGTGGCAGCATCTTTAGCAATAGTAGTAATCTGACGCAGCACATGAGGGTTCATACAGGAGAGAAACCCCTTTGCTGCACAGATTGTGGCAGCAGCTTTAGTCAAGTACGTGGTCTGAAACACCACACAAGGGTTCATACAGGGGAAAAGCCCTACAGTTGTGACATTTGTGGCAACAGCTTTAGTGATAATAGTTATCTGAAAAAAACACATGCTGATTCATAAAGGTCAAAAACCCTATAGCTGTACAATTTGTGGCAACAGTTTTAGTTCTAGTAGTCATCTGAAGGGGCACATGATGATTCATACAGGGGAAAAACCCTTTAGCTGCACAGATTGTGGCAGCAGCTTTAGTCACCTACATTATCTGAAACTGCACATGCTGAATCATAAAGGTGAAAAACCCTTTAGCTGTGAAATGTGTGGCAACAGCTATAGTCAAAAAGGTAATCTGATGCGGCACATGAAGGTTCATGCAGGGGAGAATAGCCCTTTAGCTGTACTGTGTGTGGCAGCCACTAGTTATTTTATAACTTTGAAGAACCACATGAGAATTCATGCATGGGAAGTCCCTTTAAATGCACATTGCAGATTATTATTATTATTTTCAATAAGGATAGGCATTTAGCAGAGGTGGTCAGCTTAATGAAGAGGTAAGCCATTCATTCAGGAAGTTGAGAATGTGTGAAATTGCCATCTGACCTTTATGTGAGAATTGCCAGAAATAATGTTTAAATTTGTGTGAACTGGTACTGATGTATTTGAAGGTTGTGTAAGGGATACAATATTGATGTTTACATTGTACACATATGTATTAATTAATGTACAAGTTAACCCTGCAAAGGCCAAATATATGGATGAAAAACATGCAATGTGCAATATCACCCTCCCTGGACCCCCTTCACGTATTATGGGCCAATTGGGTGCATACTGTGTTCATGTAGGAGATAACATTTGTTTTATATTGTGTTGAACATTTTCTTTAGTTGTGATGTAACTACACTGAACTGATTGTTCACATCTTATTATGAACTAATAAAGTTGTGTTGGTGCTCATTCCTGTTGGTTTGTTTTCATAACATCTGCATAGAAACATCAGACATGGTGGCATGTACAGGCTAGATGTCTTTCTGACTACATGGCAGTAGTAGTAGAGCGCAATAGCAGAATAAAGGCTAAATCTAGACATGAACATAGCGACCCACTTTAACACATTCATACACTTAAGGTTACATAATATAGTTGTCATTTACAGATAAAAAGGTAAATTGTTGATTTGTAGTCTACTCAACGAACCACCATCACCAGGGCTTGGAACAAAGACAAAAACTCAGATCATAACTCATTGCCCCCATCTCCTCACCAACACACATGGTGTCAACAGACAGCAATAAGCTGTCTGTACATCCCATCTCAAAGACGGCAGGACATGCAGAATGGACAGCAGAAAGCTCAAGAAAAAATTCAACCCTGACCTCAAAATCCACATCAAGCATCTTACTGCTCAGTGCAAGAAACTAAGAAACCAGACAACCGCCTTAGTTAGATCCGCCAAAGAAAACTACATCGACGACAAAATCGACGAATACAAAAACAAACCACGAGACCTATGGAAGTTGCTTAACAACCAATTAGGCTTAAAACCTAAAACCATATGCCACAACATATGCCTAATCATAAACCACGTAGATCCCAACTTGACATTCACAATGTCTATTTCTCATATTCTACAGTATAATGGGGACATCTGACACTTACAAGTTAATACAACCAAGCACACGCACACACACAGAGTTCTCTTGAACATGATTTGAGGACTGGCTGCAGGGTCAGACATGTCACACACAGACACCCTTGGACAAGTTGGGGGTGAAATAGAATGAATGCTCTGACCTGGTGGTCACATTATTAAACCCAAAAGGGAAGCCTTGATGATCCAGTCTCTGTGTCTCTGGCGAATGAAGAGGAAATAGAGCTGGTGTTATAACTAAGGTTCTATTTACACAAGAGAACAGGATTTGACTCATAAGTTATGAATAGGGAATAGTCTCTCCTGATACTGTAGAGCAAGGGTCTTCAACAGAGGGTGAGGGACCCCTAGGGGGTCCTCAGAGTTACTACAGGGGATCCTCCAAAAGGTTTCAATTTGTGTAAACTGGCACTGATTTATTTGAAGAGGGTGTAAGGGGTCAAATATTGATGTTTGTTGAAATAATCATATTTTAACTGAGGACCCCCCACCCTGACGAGCACTAAGAGTTGAGGCATTACATTTTGTATAACACAGTTCTATTGTGAAAATAGCAGATCTGCATGCTCACAACGCGATGCAGATCTGCTATTTTCACAATTTCTGCCTCTAATATTTGACAGTTTGTCCAATGTTTAATTCGTCATTTTAGTATTAAAAAGTCCTTAAATTGTCACTTTAGAAATGTGCATAAACCCTCTATACACTTAAACGTTATGTTGGTTTGTTTACTGTTGAGAGAGAAAACAATGTTGCACATTAAGTTAATCATCTGGGGACCCCCCTGGGGGACACAACCCACAGGTTCTAACGAATTAGATAAAGATAGAGCTTTATACCCTACAACCAGAAAGTTTGTGTAAACTGGCACTGATTAAAAGGGGAGTAAGGGATATGTTTTACTAAAATAAGTGCAACATAGCTCTATAATCCAATAGTTAATTATGTCTGAGAAAAAAAAAAAAAAAAAACGCCTAGCTTCCGCTCATGACAAGGGCCATACCACTAATGGGGTGGGGAGACACCATTCACACAATACTGCTGGGGGCTTTATGCTCACTCTTATCATACTAAATGGAATACATTCAAATTAGTTGGTCCATCCATTCAGCAACAGAGCTGCACACCCTAACCCATTCTCACCTATCCATTAACCAAGGGACAAGCATCCTCTAGATAAAACATTCACAACCTGTGTCTTCTAATGGATTAGATAAAGATAAAGTTTTATACCCTACAACCAGAACTTTGTGTAAACTGACACTGGTTCAAAGGGGAGTAAGGGATATGTTTTACTAAAATAAGTGCAACATAGCTCTATAATCCAATAGAGTTAGTGTTTGTTCATTAACTGGGATCTCTATGTTACCCCAGCTCTGTATCTTGATCAAATTGATGTTAATTAATGGGTTAAATTGCCTGATTTTGTCAAATTGTGTACCCACTTTAAACTACTGAGGGCATCAGCATTTAAGGATGGCATGGCAAATAGTTGAAATGATTAAGACAGACAGATTAAGACAAAAACTCTAAAGCTAACCTCTACCATAGATGCCTAATCCTAACCCACATAGATCCCATTCTTCCTAATTGGAACTGACCCACAAAACAACCCTTCCTCACAATGTCTATTTCTCATATTCTACTGTATATTTGTGGGGACATCACTTACAAGTAACATAATACAACCACACACACACACACACACACACACACACACACACACACACACACACACACACACACACACACACACACACACACACACACACACACAGAGTTCTCTTGAACAGGATTTGAGGACTGGCTGCAGGGTCAGACATGTCACACACAGACACTCTTGGACAAGTTGAGGGTGAAATAGAATGAATGCTCTGACCTGGTGGTCACATTATTAAACCCAAAAGGGAAGCCTTGATGATCCAGTCTATGTGTCTCTGGCGAATGAAGAGGAAATAGAGCTGGTGTTATAACTAAGGTTCTATTTAAACACGAGAACAGGATTTGACTCATAAGTTATGAGTCAAATCCTGATACTGTAGAGCAAGGGTCTTCAACAGAGGGTGCGGGACCCCTAGGGGGACCTCAGAGTTACTACAGGGGATCCGCCAAAAGGTTTCAATTTGTGTAAACTGGCACTGATTTATTTTAAGAGGGTGTAAGGGATCAAATATTGATGTTTACTTTGCACATATATATTAATTAATGTACAACCCTGCAAAGGCCAAATATATGGCTGAAAAACACCCTCCCTGTCTGGGTTCCATTCAAGCAATAGGCCTAATGACCAATTGGGAGCGCACTATGCGCACCATGTTCACTATGTTATCAATAAGGATAATGGCATCTATCAGAAGAAGCTACGCTTAATGAAGAAATAGGCCATTCATTTAGGAAGGTACTGTATGTGGTGCGTGAAATTGCCATTTGACCATTATGTGAGAACTGCCTATGCGTGTATGCATAGCAATCTATATGGTGGTGGTCTGTGCTCATACATGTTTAACTATGTAAAAGCCAAACATATGGATGAAAGGTTATGTGTCACCTTTCAGATGTTGTAGCAGCAGAATGCTAAGTATTTTCCAGTATAAACAATTTAAATACAAATGAATCCTAATCCTATGTTCCACACCATTCACACAGTACTGTTGGGGGGCTTTGTGCTCACTCCTTATCATACTAAAGGGAATACATGCTAATTAGTTGGTCCATCCATTCGGCAACAGAGCTACACACCCTAACCCATTCTCACCTATCCATTAACAAAGGGACAAAAGCATCCTCTAGATAAAACATTACACAACATTCTAAACCTGTGTCTTCTAACGCAGTGGTTCTCAACCTTTTCAGGCCGCGACCTGAGGACCCCCCCACCCTGACGAGCACTAAGAGTTGAGGCATTACATTTTGTATAACACGGTTCTATTGTGAAAATAGCAGATCTGCAGCATGTAGATCTGCTGTTTTCACAATTTCTGCCTCTAATATTTGACAATTTGGCCAATGTTTAATTCGTCATTTTAGAGGTATTAAAAAGTCCTTAAATTGTCACTTTAGAAATGTGCATATACCCTCTATACACTTAAACGTTATGTTGGTTTGTTTACTGTTGAGAGAGAGAAAACAATGTTGCACGTTAAGTTAATCATCTGGGGACCCCCCTGGGGGACACAACCCACAGGTTGAGAACCACTGTTCTAACGGATTAGATAAAGATAGAGCTTTATACCCTACAACCAGAAAGTCTGTGTAAACTGGCACTGATTAAAAGGGGAGTAAGGGATATGTTTTACTAAAATAAGTGCAACATAGCTCTATAATCCAATAGTTAATTATGTCTGAGTTAGTGTTTGTTCATTAAATGGGATATCTGTGTTACCCCAGTCCCAGCTCTGTATCTTGATCAAATTGATGGTGATTAATGGGTTTAATTGCCTGATTTTGTCAAATTGTGTACCCACCTTAAACTATATTGTATGTTTATTAAATAGTTGGGGGGATATAAGAATTACAGCAATGGTTATTATTAGAATATAGAGCTTTAGCATTTAACTTAAAAAGGAAGAGGAAAAACATTTGAAAAGTAAATGTTAATTTAAATGTTACACTGTGTAGGCCTTTGATGATTTTTAGACATAAAACGGAATTTGTTCAGGCAAGCATGCAAGGCATTTTATTAAACCACTAAACTGTGTACTGTGTTTTTAAGGTTTCCAGATAGCTGGTGTGCTATGCTAATGTTCATGTCAACATCTTAGCTCCCCCTACTTTCTTTGCTCTGCTCTGATTGGTTAATTAAATGTGTGGGGGAAAAAAGATGCTGTGAACCCCTCCTCCTTTGAAACCCTCCTCAGGTATAAGTAAAGTACCATAGCGTTGTTGTAGTCTATGTTGTTTGTGCTTTCAGCAAATTCAGAGACAAGCTAATCATTTCCAAGGATTTGACTTTGAGAACAACTGAACAAGAAGGTAAGACGTTGCACTGTAATAATGTGGCTGAGACTTTATACTTTACCTTAGTAATGGTCAACTAGTTGTATTGTCTAATACAAACTATAATCTTGAATTAGAATTGTGTAGCCTCTATTTACCCCCTTGTATTTAATACCAAGACATTTATCATTACAGATGAACCAACCAAGGGAAGTTGAACACTTCTGTCGAGAAACCAAAAGGAGGAAGATTGAGCACCAGGTTTGTTATGTTTGTCTCATTGCCTACATCTATTATCCTGTATGTATGTTGAGTATTTTCATCAAATAGTATTTTTCTACACATTGTTTTTTATATCTGATTCATACAAGTCGTGTTTTCATGAATTTTCTTTTTTTGTGCATTTGATTTCACAGGTGAATGCAACAACAGTAGTGTTGAAGCCTTGTTTCGTCCCTCTATCACGTGTAAGGTTTAACTGTGGACTATTGGATGTGAAGGATGAAATAGTTCCACTGGATCTTTCAAACACCATGGAATACACAGCTGTTCCACAAAGTAAAATGGTAAGTTGATTATACAATATCTGTTGGATGAAGCCTTATTACACCACATTGGACACTAGCATTAAAAACAACACATAGTGTCCATTAATTTTCAATGCATTGCAAACATGGTTTGCGTCTGTAGAATAATTATTTATGCTCAATAGATTTGAAGTGTTGTTTATAAAAGGAGAGGGCCATAGTAGTTTGCTTGTGTTTAAGTATTGCCCAAAATGTCAGTAGAAACCAAATCTAGAACATCAACAGAATGATGCAATGCATGTATGTATTTATTTTAGGTGGAAGAGGACTGTAAATCATCACAATCAACCAGTGATGCTCAGCTCCTGCCTTCACACTGTTCTGAATCTGATACTGAAGACAGTGATGAGTGGGAGGAGACCAGGGAAGCCCAGTCAGTTTTAAACACACAGCAATCACACAAGACTCAACATGTGAAAGGACAAAGGTTGTCTATGAGCAGCAAACTGTTCCATGGTGTGAAATCATCAAAAGAGAAGCCATCCATGAAGACTAATCAAGGGGGGAAACCCTTTATATGTACTCTTTGTGGCAACAACTTTAGTCAAAAGGGTAATCTGAAGCGTCACATGATGGTTCATACAGGAGAGAAACCCTTTTGCTGTACAGATTGTGGCAGCATCTTTAGCAATAGTAGTAATCTGAAGGAGCACATGAGGATTCATACAGGGGAGAAACCCTATAGCTGTACAGATTGTGGCAGCAGCTTTAGTACTAATAGTTCTCTGAAGCTGCACATGAGGATTCATACAGGGGAGAAACCCTTTAGCTGCACAGATTGTGGCAGCAGCTTTAGTACTAGTAGTTATCTGAAGAAGCACGTGATGATTCATACAGGGGAAAAACCCTTTAGCTGCACAGATTGTGGCAAGAGCTTTAGTCAAGTAAATGGTCTGAAACAGCACATGAGGGTTCATACAGGGGAAAAGCCCTACAGCTGTGACATTTGTGGCAACAGCTTTAGTGATAATAATTGTCTGAAAAAACACACAATGATTCATAAAGGTGAAAAACCCTATATCTGTACAATTTGTGGCAACAGTTTTAGTCACAGTAGTAATCTGAAGCGGCACATGATGGTTCATACAGGGGAAAAACCCTTTAGCTGCACAGTTTGTGGCAGCAGCTTTCGTAATAGTAGTGATCTGAAGCGGCACATGATGATTCATACAGGGGAAAAAACCTTCAACTGTACAGAGTGTGGCAGCAGCTTTAGTCACCTACATAGTCTGAAACTGCACATGCTGAATAAAAGGTGAAAAACCCTTTAGCTGTGAAATTTGTGGCAACAGCTTTTGTCAAAAACGTGGTCTGATGCGGCACATGAAGGTTCATGCAAGGGAATAGCCCTTTAGCTGTACTGTGTGTGGCAGCCACTAGTCATTTTACAACTTTGAAGAACCACATGAGAATTAATGCATGGGAAGTCCCTTTAAATGCACATGCAGATTATTATTATTATTTTCAATAAGGATAGGCATTTATCAGAGGTGGCCAGCTTAATGAAGAGCCATTCATTCAGGAAGTTGAGAATGTGTGAAATTGCTATCTGAACTTTATGTGAGAACTGCCAGAAATTATGTTTTAATTTGTGTGAACTGGTACTGATGTAGCCTGACACTTCAGTCCGCACATCACCACCCCCTGCTGGTGGGTGGTGTGTGAACGTAGTGTGAGATGTCTGGTGCTCGCAGTCAGGCAAGTACTGATGTATTTGAAAGTTGTGTAAGGGATAAAACATTGATGTTTACATTGTACACATTATGTATTCATTAATGTACAAGTTCACCCCTGCCGTCTTTGAGATGGGATGTGCAGAAATTATGTGTGATAAGATAAGATATTGATGTTTACATTGTACACATATATGAATTAATGTACAAGTTAACCCGACAAAGCCCAAATATATGGATGAAAAAAAAACATGCAATGGCCATTATCACCATGTCTGTCTTCCTTTCACGTAATATGGGCCATTTGGGTGCACACTGTGTTCATGTAGTAGATAACATTTGTTTTATATTATGTTGAATATTTTCTTTAGTTGTGACGTAACTACACTTAATTGATTGTACACATCTTATTATGAACTAATAAAGTTGTGTTGGAGCTCATTGGCCTGATGGTTTGTTTTCATAACATCTGCATAGAAACATCAGGCATGGTGGCATGTAAAGGCTAGATGTCTTTCTGACTGCATGGCAGTAGTAGAGCGCAAGAGCAGAATAAAAGGCTAAATGTGGGTGGAGCATACAAACACTAGACAGAAACTGGACAACTATTGTTTAACAGCCCCCACTTAACCCTTCACATCCCTGCAAGTCATAATAGGAGTTGTATCAAGTACAAAATAGTTAAGGGGGAAAAATAATGAAAAATCTGATATACACATATTACACCTTCAGACATATTAGAACATAATATACCGGTAATAGATCTTTATTGTCATTGTCACAAGTACAACAACATCAAAAGTGCCAAACGATCAGTGCACTAAAATAATTCAAAAATAGCTAAAACAATACAACAAAACCATACTTCCCGTCATTGCACGACACCTATTGCAACTTGCACAGCACAGCACAGACAAACACAGATATCCCATTTAATGAACAAAAGTTATGGGTATTTGTTTCCGCAAGAGTAGAATAAAAGGCTAAATGCAAATATTACAGTGTCCACCAAATAGACCCTTACATTTTTGTAACTAAACAATATAAGCACTGATATTCAGGATCTGTTTGCCTTCAGGGCTTTATAAAAAAATAGATACAAAATAGCACAGGATAGATAATGATAATAACAAAAATTGCCAAACCCTTAAACCACATGTAAGCACTATGTCCTCTAATGATAAAACATCCATTTGGGGGGAAGGAGGGAAATTGACATATTTGACATAAATGTATGGTTCTGTAAAGTAACCAGTTGAATTAGGAGGGGAAAAAACATGCATTTAATGGTGAAACTTGATATGAGCCTGAGTTGCTAACCCAAATTTACATGGTATCAGGCAATTGGGATGTGTTTTAAAGTTGTTTGATTGAGAGAGAGAGAGAGAGAGAGAGAGAGAGAGAGAGAGAGAGAGAGAGAGAGAGAGAGAGAGATTACTACTTAATTCAATTATGGTGGATGGATTACAACTTAATAATGTTTATATTTATTTTCTTGTTTTAAAAGATTCTTCCAAATATGCACAGATGTACAGTAATCAGGTTGGAAAAGTCATTTAGAAGTTTTATGGAAACTTTATTAACATTCTGCAATCACACATTCATTTTGTAAACAATTATTATAAACAGGAACCTTTTAGAGTATGTGAACCTTGAATGTGTATTCACATCATATAGCATTTCTAATGAATCAAATCACTAAGTATTAGCCTCTCGTATCAGTGAATTATAAGAAATTGGCTGAGCAATACATACATTTTACACCCATATATTGACAAAACTACAAAGGAACAAAACATGTTCACTTGTGTCCTGGTTTCACAGACTGATGTGAGGGGGAGGTACATCCCAAATCCCCAAAATTGTGTAAAGTAAAACAAATAAAAAGTATTTTGTAATCAGACATTGTTATATGTTATGTGTTTGGTGATGCAAATAGTTACCTATCAGTGTTGTTGTCTTCACATCTAACTGTGGTGTTCTAGTGTGACACTGACCTTCCCAGGTAACACCTTCAGAGGGAGATGCCCATAAGTAGAAATGAATGGAAATAGTCTCCTAGTGAAAGAGTGTGCAAAGGTGAGTATGTGAGTGTTAGAGTCAGGATCAGAGAAGGATATCTCTCATCTGTTCCAGTCCAGATGGACTCTGATCTTTGAGGGGTTCTGGTTCACAGAGATATCAATCCCTGGCCCTGTTGAGGAGCTTGCTGTGTATCTACCGTTAACAAAGCCTAAACACCACATCATACCATTGTCTCCCTTTCTCTGGAAAGACAACACACCCAACTCCCAGAAATTATTGTTTGCCACCTCAACATCCCAACTGTGAATCCCTGAGTTAAATCCCTCTGAACCTAATATATTGTGTGGATATTCCAACCTCTCTGAGTTATCGTGAAGCTCTACACGCTCTCCATCAGATAACACACAGGTCAGATCATGAGACAAGTTGAGATCTGTATTGGAGGTGTTGGGGTCCAGGATCACAGGAGTGTAGGCGACAATGTCCTTCATCTTGTTCCAGACCTTGAAGGTCAGATTGCCAATGTGTTTGGCCACGTCTATCATTGCTAATGAGACTGGCTGTGCATTACACATTGTGAGCTGGACTCTTTTCACTGTGGTCTTATAGTTCTGCAGGAATAAGATGTCATCTGCCTCGAAATCTCTCATGGTTTTGGCAAGAGTCTCCATCTCTCTGCTCAACCCCTCAACCTTATCCATCATCACCTGACTCTTCTGCCTCTCTTCCTCCCTCAGGGCAGAGATCCTGTCCTCCTCTTCCTGAGAAAGGAACTGGCGAATGTTCTCAAACTGTTTCTTAATCTGTGTCTCTGTGTGCAAGGCCTGGACCTTAATGCATTCTGTAGCTCCAATATAGTTTGCTTTCAAGGAATGCAAATTCTCCAGTTTATCCTGCAAAGGCTTCAGTGATTTCTGGAGGCCCTCTTTGCAACATTATCAGATTCGTAGATGGGTCTGAACCTGTGTCCAGTGTGTTTTTCAGAATCACAACACACAAGACATGCCAGCTGTGCATCGTCCAGACAGTACAGCTTGAGTTTCTCCCCATGCAGAGTGCAGAGAAGCTGCTCAGACCTCGCTGACAAAGATCTGTGACTTCTCTCCTCTAAGAAGTTCTCACACAGGTTCTTCAATGCTAAGTTTATAGGCGGTTCGTCCTGGGAGCAGTTTGTTTTGCAAACAGGGCATCCCTTGTTCCACGTTGGTTTTCCTGTCCACCATTGCTGCAGACAGGCTTTACAGAAGCTGTGGCTACACGGCAGGATAACCGGATGTTTAAAGATGTCACGGCACACTGGACAGGTGAGCTCCTCTTCCTGTCGGGTCAAACAGGAAGCGACTCTGTCAGCTAGCATCACTCCCTCCTCTGGAACGTTCACTGAGGCTGACATGGTTGTGAATCACCAGTGTTGAAACTTTACAGCAGGAGATCTAGTAAAGGAAACAGTAGTGTTAGCATTATGAGTAGATATAGGTTATTAATAGTTGCTGCAATATAAATCTGTCTTTATACTATGAAACATTTACAGAAGTGCACTTCTTTGAAATATAAGTAATTCACCAAAATAACTAAAAGTCAAGACACACAAACACACATTCTGAAAACAAACTGCATACCTGATTACTTCACCAAGTCCAGAAGAGAGAAGTTCAACTCTCAACAACAACACAGATTAAAGTGATACCAGACTAAACTGAGGCCTGTTAAATACACTAGGGTGTGTGTGATGGTCCAATCACAGTGGTGGGTGGAGCATACAAACAATAGACAGAAACTGGAAAACTATTGTTTAACAGCCCCCACTTATGAATCTGTCTTTATACTATGAAACAAAAAAGCATACTTATTTATATGCGTGTCGTACAGGCCTATATCATCAGGATTCTGACCTGATGAAGATCCTGTGAGATTGAAACATTGTTGCATTAAACACCAAAAATCCTTTTCCTGAAACTGATGTGCAGGCTCTACCTCCTTTCAGGGATGAGACTTTGCCATTGATTGGTCTACAGCTTTACTCTTCACATGTAATTCAGTCTGTCAAGTAACTGCATAATGATGACGGTTCATTGTCATTAAAGTGAGTCAAGCCCATAATGATGACTCACTGGTGATTGTTTGGTCTATTGTTTTACCATTGTGTTGTAATTCCATCTGTAAGTGAGAACGCATTCACAATAGAAGGGCATCATCATAGTAGAATTACTCTGCCAGTCATAGAAAATATGCAAATGACAAAAACTGTAGTGTAGCGACTAGCTACAGACTTTATACTGTATGTAATGGAATAATGTAGTGTAGCTATGGACTTTTAAACTGTAGTGTATGGACATAATACTGTAATATATTAATGAAATGTAGAAATTGACTGTAAACTGTAATATAATTGTAGCGTAGTTTGACTACTTTATACTCTAATAGAATAATGTAGAGTAGCAATGGACTTTAAACTGTATAGTATAGTGTTTATTATTAGGTGTTGAACCAATAACTGTAATGTCACCAGCACAGCATGTCTATCTTGACATACAAACATGTTTAAATACAACCTAAATTAGTTTCAGTTGATATAAATATAAATGTTGTAGGTATTGGACCAATACCTTATATACTTACTGTTTGTTTAGACTTACTGTTTCCTTTTTTTTTGGTTCTTTCATTTTATATTTACATGCATAGTACTGTGTTCTATTCGTCTGTCATTCAATGTTATATGAGATACTTAATTGGTTTCCTGTGGAAATAAGTTTAGTCTTTTCTAGGATCTCCTTTTAGTAGACCTTGTACCAGTGAACTGTACCGTCATGAAACTGTACCTTTTCCTATGCAAACTTCTAATAAAGTCTTCAAATAATCAATCAAAGACCATTACTGACACTGAACACTAAAACAGCTGTTTTAGACAGTGTCACTTGTATACAGTTTGGAAGATGCACATGTGATATGACCACCAGCATTATTAAAGAAAAGAAAGGGGTAACTGTAACTACTATAAATTTTCCGGTCATGTTTGCCACACAGACACATTTGACACATTGGCAGTTGGTTCATTACAAATAGTATGCAGTTGTTGGGGATAATAATACAAGGGTTTTTTGATTGATTGAAGGCTTTATTAGAAGTTTGCATAGGAAAATGTACAGATTCATGACGGTACAGTTCACTGGTACAAGGTCTACTAAAAGGAGATCCATGAAAAGACTAAGCTTATTTCAACAGGAAACCATTAAAGTATCTCATATAACATTGAATGACAGACAGATAGAACACAGTACTATGCAGTAGATATGTAAAGAAAAAAGAAAACAGTAGGTCTATACAATCAGTAAGTACAGTATATACAATATATACAAGGAAGGGGCAGGTAACAGTAAGTCTAAACAATCAGTATGTACAGTATATACAAGGAAGGGGCAGGGAGGGTAGGGTTGGGCTAGGTTTTTTACCAGTTGCGAACGGCTGCTGCCTGTAAGTGGTTTTTCAGGGCATTTTTAAAGGATGCTAGTGATCCACACTCCTTTATGGCCTTCGGTAAGGCATTCCACATTTTTGTGGTGTAGCAGAAGAACGAGTTCGACCCTTTCTTTGAGTTGACTCTGGGTTGAACGTGATCTGTGGCACTGCCTCTGGTGTTGTAATTATGGACATCCTTAACGTTTATAAAGTATTTTGACAGGTACTTGGGTATCATAGTGGTGTGGTGTATCTTGTACAGCAGGCCCATTGCAAGTT
The DNA here is from genome assembly GCF_963921795.1 of Nannobrachium achirus. Classification (NCBI taxonomy): domain Eukaryota; kingdom Metazoa; phylum Chordata; class Actinopteri; order Myctophiformes; family Myctophidae; genus Nannobrachium; species Nannobrachium achirus. Next base: position 14,614,756 of record NC_137812.1, read on the forward strand.
GCTGTACTCTGTCATCTACTCTGAGCCACCCTACTCTTAACTGGTGAGTAGCGGTGAGGTGAGTCTGATAGGGAAGGTTAAGCAGGACCCTAATTAGTTTATTTTGGGCTGTTTGGAGTTTAGTTTTAAGGGCTTGTGGGGCGTCACGATACCATACGTGGACTCCGTAGTCAAAGAGGGGCTGGATTATTGCACCAGCTATGGTCTTCAGTGTGTTGAAGTTGACCATTGGGGTGATCCTCTGTAGGAAACGAGTTCGTTGGTTGATTTTTGTTATTACTTTTGAAGTCATCTTTTCGCTGGAAAGATTAGCTTCAAGGATACATCCTAAGTAAGAGATTTCGTTTTTTCGTGTTATGACCTTGTCACCCACTTTGATTGTGAAGTCATCTACCTTTTTGAGATTATGATTTGATCCAAAGAGGATGGACTCGGTTTTTCCCAGGTGAATTGATAATTTGTTGTCGTTAAGCCATGTGCAGATCTTACTCAGTTCAGAGTTAAGTGTCTTTTCAACCTGCAAGTGGTCCTTGCCCGAGACTAGGAGAGCCGAGTCATCCGCGAACAGGAACAGGTTGCAGTCGCAAGCAGATGCCATGTCGTTCACGTATATTAGGAACAACAGAGGTCCCAGTATGCTACCTTGAGGAACACCACAGCTTACTGGGAGGGGGGGGGACAGGGTTCCGTTAATCTCCACCACCTGTTCCCTCCCCACCAGGTAAGATTGCATCCAGCTCACTGCTGCGCTGTCAAGACCGATGGCTTTTAGTTTCTCAATCAGAATAGCATGATCCACGGTGTCAAATGCCTTCTGGAGGTCCATCATGACCATGCCACTATATTTGCCCTGATCCGCTTCGCGTTTGATTTGGTCAGTCAAATAGAGTAGGCATGTGTCAGTGGAATGGGATTTTCTGAATCCAGATTGGAACTCGTAAATCAGATTATTCTCATCGAGATAACTTGCAATCTGTTCGTAGACTATTTTCTCCATGACTTTGGATATGGAGCTAAGAATGGAAACGGGGCGGTAGTTTCCAGGGTCTAGTTTGCTACCTTTTTTGTGCAGGGGGGTTACTTTTGCTAGTTTGAAGTCCTGGGGGACATGACCCTGTTCGATGGAAAGGTTAATTATGTGGGTAATGATTGGAGCAATGGTGGCGGCTGAATCTCTGAGAAATCTAGCTGGGATTTTATCAAGGCCAGTGGCCTTGTGCTGAGGTAGGGCGCTCAATTTTTTAAACACTTCATCAGTTGTCACTGTGGAAAGTTTAAAGCTGTCTTTTCTGACGCCCAGTTTTTTGTAGAATTTTTTAACAAATTCTTCACCATACCGCCCAGATGGGGCGACCAGTCTTTCGACCAGTGAACGGGCTGTGGTGGTAAAGGTTTTGTTAAGATGGGTAGCCACTTCTCCTTTGTCAGAAATGAGAGCGGCGTCCGTTTTGATGTTTATGTTGTGGCATATGGTTTTTGATTTTAAGCCTAATTGGTTGTTAAGCAACTTCCATAGGTCTCGTGGTTTGTTTTTGTATTCCTCGATTTTGTCGTCGATGTAGTTTTTTTTGGCGGATCTAACTAGGGCGGTTGTCTGGTTTCTAAGTTTCTTGCATTGAGCAGTAAGATGCTCAATGTGGATTTTGAGGTCATGGTTGTATTTTTTTCTAAGCTTTTTGCAGCACTTTCGTTTTTCATCGTATTTTTTGTCTCTGAGTTTAGCTGATTCTGCAATATCTGAGTTATACCATGGCTCTTGGCGGGCTTTAACCCTGGTGGTATTCAAGGGGGCCACGTCGTCTAGAGCATTGGTCAATTTGGTTTTAAAACCACACCATGCTTCTTCGACATCTGTACACTGCAGCTCTGGGGAAAAGTCTACACCCGCTAGTTTGAGATTAAAAGCCTCACTGGAGTAGTTCTTCAGGCTTCTAGCAACGACAGTTCTGTGGCCACTAGCCTTGGGTTTGTGTATTTTACGGGTAGAGTAGATCATATAATGATCACTAAGACCGCATACAATAGCCCCGCTAGCGGTGACTTTGGACTTGTCAGTGGTTACGACGAGATCTATGAGGGTTTGAGAGTGCTCTGTCACCCTGGTGGGTACTGTGACAAGCTGAGTGAGGCTGTATTGATTGCATAACCCATCAAAGGACTTGAACATGGGTGCGTCTTTACGCAAAACGTCCACATTCCAGTCGCCCAAAATGTGATACTCAGTACCGTCCACCTTTGCTAAGCTCTCATCAAACAGCTCAAAGAAATCATTCTGATCAGGTGGTCTATAGACAGCGCACATTAGTATGTTTTTGGCATGTTCAAAGATTACCTCAATCCATACAGTTTCAAGTGAACTGTGGTGTAAGTCTGGACGGGGGATAAAATTGACATCATTATGTACATACATGCAAACTCCGCCTCCATACCTGTTTCTATCATTCCTGATTACAGTATAGTAGCGGGGCAGGTAAATGCATTTTTGCACTAAAATACTTCACAAGTGGAAAGAAACCTAAAACTTTTCACAAGTACTCCTTAGGGGTTGTTCCTATGATAAAACACGTTAGACACTGAAAAATCAAAATGGCTGCCATGTTTCCAAGATGGCTGCCTCTGAACAGTACGCCAGCCAGTTAATGTCCGATTTTCATAATATTAGAGTTGTTTTGTAGGTTTTAAAACATCGTGAGTTCATTTATTACTCTTTTAAAGCAGCCAGAATAACTTTTCTGACTTTTGGTTGGGGTCTTTCCTCACCTGGGACCCCCCAAACAGACCCCTGAGCTTATCTGAGTAGTCGCTTTGCTCCTGCTCCAGAGCAATGTTAAATTAGATCATAACTGAAGCATTAAAGTTGTTGTAACTGGGCTCTGAAAGCAAAAATGAGTAGTAGCAAATACCCAGGGGTCTTCCACAGGGGTCCCGGACCCCTAGGGGGTCCTCAGAGTTACTACAGGAGGCCTGCCGAATCTTGATGGGGAAGTTCCTTTTTTTTATATGTATATATATTTTTACATTTGAAACTGTTTTTATTAGTATTCTCAGTATTATTTATAACATGTGTGTGTTAGACAGACAGGTTCACAGGTATTGCAAGAATTAAGGTATTGCAACTTCTCACTTTGGGCGCACAGTCTAACATGTCCATTTATTGCATTGCACTAACACTGACAACACAACACACACACCTCTTTGTTATCGTCACCCCAAAACCCGCACCCTATCCTCTTAAAGAGCTCACGGTCAATTGTACCCAAATAAATTCACTACTATACATGTCCTCCCTAATAATGTTGGCAGTTTCCACTATATCATTTGCAGGGAGGAGAGTGCAAGGCAGGTTATTGTTTGAGCAGCTGCACCGTCCCTTGTAACCTGCTTTGCAAACACATTTGATGAGCTTTGCCTTTGCAGCAGGGATGGCAAGAAACCTGACTGGAACATACCCTCCACTCTCTGAATTCCATCTATTTTTTCAATTGATGGAAGCTCAGGGCAATTTGTCAGGTATGACGAAGTAGGCATCATAATACGATACCTTCATCAAGGGACATGATTTTGAGGAAGTGCAAACACATGAAGAGGCTGATACCCCGATTCCTTATCAAGTCCTTGCCTCCGGTACAAAAAAAGGAAATTGATATATTCGAGTGAGTTCAAGTTGATGTTACAAATGTCAAGGGTTCCTTTGCGTTTTTCAGGTGTTGACTGGGGAAGAACATTTGTTGGAATCACCAAAAAGACATGGGTCAATGCCTACTTGATGATGATGATGATGATGATGATGATGATGATGATGATGACCAAGCCACTAACCGCTTCAAGGACCTTGGCAAGGTCATTGGCCATTCCTCCTGAGCTTATAAATTGTGAGCTTCCATCAACATTGCAGTCCGAACATTTTGCATGCCATGTTTACAGTTCAAAAGGTCCAACAACCCTGGGATTACTCAGATGGGAACTATTTCTGTCAAATAACTTGGAGGGTGAGATGCTACCTCCAACTCGTGCTGCACTGCTACCACATTACCTCCGTGCCAACTCCGTCACAATGCAGGATAAATCATACCTGACAAATTTCCCTGTGCTTCCACCAATCGAAGAAAATAGATGGAATTCAGAGAGTGGAGGGTATATTCCAGGTTTCAGTTTTCTTGCTCTCCCTGCTCCAAAGGCAGTACTTGAGCCCATCAAATGTGTCTGCAAAGCAGGTTGTAAGGGACGGTGCAGCTGCTCAAATAACCTGCCTTTCAATCTATGCTATGGTGGAGACTGTGTCAACACTATTAGGTTGGACATTGAAGATGATGATGATGATGATGATGAAGACGAATATATCCTGCATGTCTGAAATTACTGTAGTGTAGTGAATCTCTTTGGGCGTAATTAACCATGGGCTCTATAAGAGGATAAGGTGAGGGTTTTGGGGTGACAATAACAAAGAGGTGTGTGTGTGTGTGTGTGTGTGTGTGTGTGTGTGTGTGTGTGTGTGTGTGTGTGTGTGTGTGTGTGTGTGTGTGTACAAACATTCCCGTGTCATTCCATCCATGTTTCATCTCTGTGATAACTTGGAAATGTTTGCATCTTTGACAGCTAATACACCAGATGTTGTTGTGGTTGATGAAGAGTCCAGGGAAGTGTCTGTATTGGAGATGGCCTGCACCTTTGACCCTAGCCTAGAGGAAGCTTTCATGACCAAGGTCATTAAATACCAACCTCTCCTAAATACGATCTCAGAGCTGGGGTACAGGTGCAGACTATTTGTTTTCATATTTGGCAGCCTAGGACATACCCACAGGCTGGTTGTTAGAGGGTTTCAACAACTTGGAGTGCCTAAAAAAGAGGCAAAAAGGCTGGCAAAGTATTGTTCCGTCTCCGCTATAATCGGCAGCCGCCACATATGGCGGAGACGCTGTTACTTATACCCGTAGAGTACCAAGTGCCTTGCTATTGTATCATGAAGACATAATGCCATGATTTTGTAAATGTTACTCTACTGCACCTATACTATTTGTGTCCTTGTATGCATCTCCTTTGTGTGGACATAAATAAATGGTTAAAATGTGTGTGTGTGTGTGTGTGTGTGTGTGTGTGTGTGTGTGTGTGTGTGTGTGTGTGTGTGTGTGTGTGTGTGTGTGTGTGTGTGTGTTGTCAATGTGAGTGCAGTGCAATAAATGGAAATGTTGTTCTGCACCCAAAGTGAAAAGTTGCAATACCTTCATTATTGCAATCCCTGCAGTAACAGCTGTCAACCATAACTGTTTTAACACAAAAAACATTATAAATAATACTGAGAATACTAATAAACCATCAAAGTACAATACATAAAACCAGGATACATAAAAACATTCAAAGTTTCAAATGTAAAAAAAAAAAGAAAAAAAAAAGATCTCATCGAGATTTGGCAGGCCCCCTGTAATAGCTCTGAGGACCCCCCCAGGGGTCCCGGACCCCCCGTGGAAGACCTCTGTTATTTGCTACTAGTCATTTTTTATTTCAGAGCATATTTCAGATCTAATTTAACATTGTTCTGGTGCAGGAGCAGAGCGATTACTGAAATAGGCTCAGGGGTCTGTCTGGGGGGTCCCAGGTGAGGAAAGACCCCAACCAAAAGTCAGAAAGGTTATTCTGGCTGCTTTAAAAGTGTAATAAATGAACTCAGGATGTTTTAAAACCTACAAAACAACTCTAATATTATGAAAATTCGATATTAACTGGCTGGCGTACTGTAAAACATATCCGAAAAGGCGGCCATCTTTAAAACTGGCGGACATTTTGAAAATTAAGTGTCTAATGTGATTTTTCTAAAGAATGACCCAAGAGGTACACTCTGTAAAATTGTGGTGCTTCTTTCCAGAACTGAAGTATTGTTCTCCTTAACAGCCCCGCTATAGTTGGCAATTTCAATGCTAGCATCCGTAAACGAGTCATCAAGTTTAGTTTCAGAGAAGGATAAAATCTTTGCCTTACCGTCATGAAACATTCCCTTAATTAACTCCAGCTTTTTGGGATTCAAGCTATTGATGTTTAAATGGACATGATGAAGTCCTGGTTTGGCAAAAACAACAGAGTGCATGTTCTCTGTAGTGATCGAGCCATCGTCGGAGCTGGGGGGCTCTTTGTCTACGACCGAGACAGGAAAGTTTGTCGTGGGGGGGAGGTGGTCATCATAGTCCGGTTGTAGTTGAGACTGAAGTGGGGGAGCGGTGGTGGTGGTGGGGGTGGGGGTGGGGGGGAGCTCAGGTTCCTGTGTTGACTGTGAGCTCAAACAGGAGGAGATCCATGCCTTTTCGACCGCACGGGGGGTCGGTGTGGCGGCGCCGACAGCTTCAAAGCCAAGATATCACGCCAGGGACAGACACACTTTACACAAATCCTTACTCTGTACATTAGTATCTCTCTTAAATCTGTTTATGAACTCACTTTTCAAAGTGTTTTAATACTACTATCATGTATGATATAATATCATGTCTCTGTTACCTACCTGTCTTTGTAGGCCTATGGTTAGAAACTAGCAATAGCTCTGATCCTGTCAATGACATGATGATGTACAGTAAAAACACTACAAGGTTTTATTTTGCTGCATTGTTACATGATAAATGCAACGGTTTCATCTCTACATGACTTTTTGACCTGCACTTTTTTATAGGGATGCACCGATATAGAAATGATGAATCATAAAGGTGAAAAACCCTTTAGCTGTGAAATTTGTGGCAACAGCTTTTGTCAAAAACGTGGTCTGATGCGGCACATGAAGGTTCATGCAAGGGAATAGCCCTTTAGCTGTACTGTGTGTGGCAGCCACTAGTCATTTTACAACTTTGAAGAACCACATGAGAATTAATGCATGGGAAGTCCCTTTAAATGCACATGCAGATTATTATTATTATTTTCAATAAGGATAGGCATTTATCAGAGGTGGCCAGCTTAATGAAGAGCCATTCATTCAGGAAGTTGAGAATGTGTGAAATTGCTATCTGAACTTTATGTGAGAACTGCCAGAAATTATGTTTTAATTTGTGTGAACTGGTACTGATGTATTTGAAAGTTGTGTAAGGGATAAAACATTGATGTTTACATTGTACACATTATGTATTCATTAATGTACAAGTTCACCCCTGCCGTCTTTGAGATGGGATGTGCAGTAATTATGTGTGATAAGATAAGATAAGATATTGATGTTTACATTGTACACATATATGAATTAATGTACAAGTTAACCCGACAAAGCCCAAATATATGGATGAAAAAAAAACATGCAATGGCCATTATCACCATGTCTGTCTTCCTTTCACGTAATATGGGCCATTTGGGTGCACACTGTGTTCATGTAGTAGATAACATTTGTTTTATATTATGTTGAATATTTTCTTTAGTTGTGACGTAACTACACTTAATTGATTGTACACATCTTATTATGAACTAATAAAGTTGTGTTGGAGCTCATTGGCCTGATGGTTTGTTTTCATAACATCTGCATAGAAACATCAGGCATGGTGGCATGTAAAGGCTAGATGTCTTTCTGACTGCATGGCAGTAGTAGAGCGCAAGAGCAGAATAAAAGGCTAAATGTGGGTGGAGCATACAAACACTAGACAGAAACTGGACAACTATTGTTTAACAGCCCCCACTTAACCCTTCACATCCCTGCAAGTCATAATAGGAGTTGTATCAAGTACAAAATAGTTAAGGGGGAAAAAGAATGAAAAATCTGATATACACATATTACACCTTCAGACATATTAGAACATAATATACCGGTAATAGATCTTTATTGTCATTGTCACAAGTACAACAACATCAAAAGTGCCAAACGATCAGTGCACTAAAATAATTCAAAAATAGCTAAAACAATACAACAAAACCATACTTCCCGTCATTGCACGACACCTATTGCAACTTGCACAGCACAGCACAGACAAACACAGATATCCCATTTAATGAACAAAAGTTATGGGTATTTGTTTCCGCAAGAGTAGAATAAAAGGCTAAATGCAAATATTACAGTGTCCACCAAATAGACCCTTACATTTTTGCAACTAAACAATATAAGCACTGATATTCAGGATCTGTTTGCCTTCAGGGCTTTATAAAAAAATAGATACAAAATAGCACAGGGTAGATAATGATAAATAACAAAAATTGCCAAACCCTTAAACCACATGTAAGCACTATGTCCTCTAATGATAAAACATCCATTTGGGGGGAAGGAGGGAAATTGACATATTTGACATAAATGTATGGTTCTGTAAAGTAACCAGTTGAATTAGGAGGGGGAAAAGCATGCATTTAATGGTGAAACTTGATATGAGCCTGAGTTGCTAACCCAAATTTACATGGTATCAGGCAATTGGGATGTGTTTTAAAGTTGTTTGATTGAGAGAGAGAGAGAGAGAGAGAGAGAGAGAGAGAGAGAGAGAGAGAGAGAGAGAGAGAGAGAGAGAGAGAGAGAGAGATTACTACTTAATTCAATTATGGTGGATGGATTACAACTTAATAATGTTTATATTTATTTTCTTGTTTTAAAAGATTCTTCCAAATATGCACAGATGTACAGTAATCAGGTTGGAACAAGTCATTTAGAAGTTTTATGGAAACTTTATTAACATTCTGCAATCACACATTCATTTTGTAAACAATTATTATAAACAGGAACCTTTTAGAGTATGTGAACCTTGAATGTGTATTCACATCATATAGCATTTCTAATGAATCAAATCACTAAGTATTAGCCTCTCGTATCAGTGAATTATAAGAAATTGGCTGAGCAATACATACATTTTACACCCATATATTGACAAAACTACAAAGGAACAAAACATGTTCACTTGTGTCCTGGTTTCACAGACTGATGTGAGGGGGGAGGTACATCCCAAATCCCCAAAATTGTGTAAAGTAAAACAAATAAAAAGTATTTTGTAATCAGACATTGTTATATGTTATGTGTTTGGTGATGCAAATAGTTACCTATCAGTGTTGTTGTCTTCACATCTAACTGTGGTGTTCTAGTGTGACACTGACCTTCCCAGGTAACACCTTCAGAGGGAGATGCCCATAAGTAGAAATGAATGGAAATAGTCTCCTAGTGAAAGAGTGTGCAAAGGTGAGTATGTGAGTGTTAGAGTCAGGATCAGAGAAGGATATCTCTCCTCTGTTCCAGTCCAGATGGACTCTGATCTTTGAGGGGTTCTGGTTCACAGAGATATCAATCCCTGGCCCTGTTGAGGAGCTTGCTGTGTATCTACCGTTAACAAAGCCTAAACACCACATCATACCATTGTCTCCCTTTCTCTGGAAAGACAACACACCCAACTCCCAGAAATTATTGTTTGCCACCTCAACATCCCAACTGTGAATCCCTGAGTTAAATCCCTCTGAACCTAATATATTGTGTGGATATTCCAACCTCTCTGAGTTATCGTGAAGCTCTACACGCTCTCCATCAGATAACACACAGGTCAGATCATGAGACAAGTTGAGATCTGTATTGGAGGTGTTGGGGTCCAGGATCACAGGAGTGTAGGCGACAATGTCCTTCATCTTGTTCCAGACCTTGAAGGTCAGATTGCCAATGTGTTTGGCCACGTCTATCATTGCTAATGAGACTGGCTGTGCATTACGCATTGTGAGCTGGACTCTTTTCACTGTGGTCTTATAGTTCTGCAGGAATAAGATGTCATCTGCCTCGAAATCTCTCATGGTTTTGGCAAGAGTCTCCATCTCTCTGCTCAACCCCTCAACCTTATCCATCATCATCTGACTCTTCTGCCTCTCTTCCTCCCTCAGGGCAGAGATCCTGTCCTCCTCTTCCTGAGAAAGGAACTGGCGAATGTTCTCAAACTGTTTCTTAATCTGTGTCTCTGTGTGCAAGGCCTGGACCTTAATGCATTCTGTAGCTCCAATATAGTTTGCTTTCAAGGAATGCAAATTCTCCAGTTTATCCTGCAAAGGCTTCAGTGATTTCTGGAGGCCCTCTTTGCAACATTTTGCAGATTCGTAGATGGGTCTGAACCTGTGTCCAGTGTGTTTTTCAGAATCACAACACACAAGACATGCCAGCTGTGCATCGTCCAGACAGTACAGCTTGAGTTTCTCCCCATGCAGAGTGCAGAGAAGCTGCTCAGACCTCGCTGACAAAGATCTGTGACAGCACAGCACAGCACAGCACAGACAAACACAGATATCCCATTTAATGAACAAAAGTTATGGGTATTTGTTTCCGCAAGAGTAGAATAAAAGGCTAAATGCAAATATTACAGTGTCCACCAAATAGACCCTTACATTTTTGTAACTAAACAATATAAGCACTGATATTCAGGATCTGTTTGCCTTCAGGGCTTTATAAAAAAATAGATACAAAATAGCACAGGATAGATAATGATAAATAACAAAAATTGCCAAACCCTTAAACCACATGTAAGCACTATGTCCTCTAATGATAAAACATCCATTTGGGGGGAAGGAGGGAAATTGACATATTTGACATAAATGTATGGTTCTGTAAAGTAACCAGTTGAATTAGGAGGGGAAAAAACATGTGTTTAATGGTGAAACTTGATATGAGCCTGAGTTGCTAACCCAAATTTACATGGTATCAGGCAATTGGGATGTGTTTTAAAGTTGTTTGATTGAGAGAGAGAGAGAGAGAGAGAGAGAGAGAGAGAGAGAGAGAGAGAGAGAGAGATAGATTACTACTTAATTCAATTATGGTGGATGGATTACAACTTAATAATGTTTATATGTATTTTCTTGTTTTAAAAGATTCTTCCAAATATGCACAGATGTACAGTAATCAGGTTGGAACAAGTCATTTAGAAGTTTTATGGAAACTTTATTAACATTCTGCAATCACACATTCATTTTGTAAACAATTATTATAAACAGGAACCTTTTAGAGTATGTGAACCTTGAATGTGTATTCACATCATATAGCATTTCTAATGAATCAAATCACTAAGTATTAGCCTCTCGTATCAGTGAATTATAAGAAATTGGCTGAGCAATACATACATTTTACACCCATATATTGACAAAACTACAAAGGAACAAAACATGTTCACTTGTGTCCTGGTTTCACAGACTGATGTGAGGGGGAGGTACATCCCAAATCCCCAAAATTGTGTAAAGTAAAACAAATAAAAAGTATTTTGTAATCAGACATTGTTATATGTTATGTGTTTGGTGATGCAAATAGTTACCTATCAGTGTTGTTGTCTTCACATCTAACTGTGGTGTTCTAGTGTGACACTGACCTTCCCAGGTAACACCTTCAGAGGGAGATGCCCATAAGTAGAAATGAATGGAAATAGTCTCCTAGTGAAAGAGTGTGCAAAGGTGAGTATGTGAGTGTTAGAGTCAGGATCAGAGAAGGATATCTCTCCTCTGTTCCAGTCCAGATGGACTCTGATCTTTGAGGGGTTCTGGTTCACAGAGATATCAATCCCTGGCCCTGTTGAGGAGCTTGCTGTGTATCTACCGTTAACAAAGCCTAAACACCACATCATACCATTGTCTCCCTTTCTCTGGAAAGACAACACACCCAACTCCCAGAAATTATTGTTTGCCACCTCAACATCCCAACTGTGAATCCCTGAGTTAAATCCCTCTGAACCTAATATATTGTGTGGATATTCCAACCTCTCTGAGTTATCGTGAAGCTCTACACGCTCTCCATCAGATAACACACAGGTCAGATCATGAGACAAGTTGAGATCTGTATTGGAGGTGTTGGGGTCCAGGATCACAGGAGTGTAGGCGACAATGTCCTTCATCTTGTTCCAGACCTTGAAGGTCAGATTGCCAATGTGTTTGGCCACGTCTATCATTGCTAATGAGACTGGCTGTGCATTACACATTGTGAGCTGGACTCTTTTCACTGTGGTCTTATAGTTCTGCAGGAATAAGATGTCATCTGCCTCGAAATCTCTCATGGTTTTGGCAAGAGTCTCCATCTCTCTGCTCAACCCCTCAACCTTATCCATCATCATCTGACTCTTCTGCCTCTCTTCCTCCCTCAGGGCAGAGATCCTGTCCTCCTCTTCCTGAGAAAGGAACTGGCGAATGTTCTCAAACTGTTTCTTAATCTGTGTCTCTGTGTGCAAGGCCTGGACCTTAATGCATTCTGTAGCTCCAATATAGTTTGCTTTCAAGGAATGCAAATTCTCCAGTTTATCCTGCAAAGGCTTCAGTGATTTCTGGAGGCCCTCTTTGCAACATTTTGCAGATTCGTAGATGGGTCTGAACCTGTGTCCAGTGTGTTTTTCAGAATCACAACACACAAGACATGCCAGCTGTGCATCGTCCAGACAGTACAGCTTGAGTTTCTCCCCATGCAGAGTGCAGAGAAGCTGCTCAGACCTCGCTGACAAAGATCTGTGACTTCTCTCCTCTAAGAAGTTCTCACACAGGTTCTTCAATGCTAAGTTTATAGGCGGTTCGTCCTGGGAGCAGTTTGTTTTGCAAACAGGGCATCCCTTGTTCCACGTTGGTTTTCCTGTCCACCATTGCTGCAGACAGGCTTTACAGAAGCTGTGGCTACACGGCAGGATAACCGGATGTTTAAAGATGTCACGGCACACTGGACAGGTGAGCTCCTCTTCCTGTCGGGTCAAACAGGAAGCGACTCTGTCAGCTAGCATCACTCCCTCCTCTGGAACGTTCACTGAGGCTGACATGGTTGTGAATCACCAGTGTTGAAACTTTACAGCAGGAGATCTAGTAAAGGAAACAGTAGTGTTAGCATTATGAGTAGATATAGGTTATTAATAGTTGCTGCAATATAAATCTGTCTTTATACTATGAAACATTTACAGAAGTGCACTTCTTTGAAATATAAGTAATTCACCAAAATAACTAAAAGTCAAGACACACAAACACACATTCTGAAAACAAACTGCATACCTGATTACTTCACCAAGTCCAGAAGAGAGAAGTTCAACTCTCAACAACAACACAGATTAAAGTGATACCAGACTAAACTGAGGCCTGTTAAATACACTAGGGTGTGTGTGATGGTCCAATCACAGTGGTGGGTGGAGCATACAAACAATAGACAGAAACTGGAAAACTATTGTTTAACAGCCCCCACTTATGAATCTGTCTTTATACTATGAAACAAAAAAGCATACTTATTTATATGCGTGTCGTACAGGCCTATATCATCAGGATTCTGACCTGATGAAGATCCTGTGAGATTGAAACATTGTTGCATTAAACACCAAAAATCCTTTTCCTGAAACTGATGTGCAGGCTCTACCTCCTTTCAGGGATGAGACTTTGCCATTGATTGGTCTACAGCTTTACTCTTCACATGTAATTCAGTCTGTCAAGTAACTGCATAATGATGACGGTTCATTGTCATTAAAGTGAGTCAAGCCCATAATGATGACTCACTGGTGATTGTTTGGTCTATTGTTTTACCATTGTGTTGTAATTCCATCTGTAAGTGAGAACGCATTCACAATAGAAGGGCATCATCATAGTAGAATTACTCTGCCAGTCATAGAAAATATGCAAATGACAAAAACTGTAGTGTAGCGACTAGCTACAGACTTTATACTGTATGTAATGGAATAATGTAGTGTAGCTATGGACTTTTAAACTGTAGTGTATGGACATAATACTGTAATATATTAATGAAATGTAGAAATTGACTGTAAACTGTAATATAATTGTAGCGTAGTTTGACTACTTTATACTCTAATAGAATAATGTAGAGTAGCAATGGACTTTAAACTGTATAGTATAGTGTTTATTATTAGGTGTTGAACCAATAACTGTAATGTCACCAGCACAGCATGTCTATCTTGACATACAAACATGTTTAAATACAACCTAAATTAGTTTCAGTTGATATAAATATAAATGTTGTAGGTATTGGACCAATACCTTATATACTTACTGTTTGTTTAGACTTACTGTTTCCTTTTTTTTTGGTTCTTTCATTTTATATTTACATGCATAGTACTGTGTTCTATTCGTCTGTCATTCAATGTTATATGAGATACTTAATTGGTTTCCTGTGGAAATAAGTTTAGTCTTTTCTAGGATCTCCTTTTAGTAGACCTTGTACCAGTGAACTGTACCGTCATGAAACTGTACCTTTTCCTATGCAAACTTCTAATAAAGTCTTCAAATAATCAATCAAAGACCATTACTGACACTGAACACTAAAACAGCTGTTTTAGACAGTGTCACTTGTATACAGTTTGGAAGATGCACATGTGATATGACCACCAGCATTATTAAAGAAAAGAAAGGGGTAACTGTAACTACTATAAATTTTCCGGTCATGTTTGCCACACAGACACATTTGACACATTGGCAGTTGGTTCATTACAAATAGTATGCAGTTGTTGGGGATAATAATACAAGGGTTTTTTGATTGATTGAAGGCTTTATTAGAAGTTTGCATAGGAAAATGTACAGATTCATGACGGTACAGTTCACTGGTACAAGGTCTACTAAAAGGAGATCCATGAAAAGACTAAGCTTATTTTAACAGGAAACCATTAAAGTATCTCATATAACATTGAATGACAGACAGATAGAACACAGTACTATGCAGTAGATATGTAAAGAAAAAAGAAAACAGTAGGTCTATACAATCAGTAAGTACAGTATATACAATATATACAAGGAAGGGGCAGGTAACAGTAAGTCTAAACAATCAGTATGTACAGTATATACAAGGAAGGGGCAGGGAGGGTAGGGTTGGGCTAGGTTTTTTACCAGTTGCGAACGGCTGCTGCCTGTAAGTGGTTTTTCAGGGCATTTTTAAAGGATGCTAGTGATCCACACTCCTTTGTGGCCTTCGGTAAGGCATTCCACATTTTTGTGGTGTAGCAGAAGAACGAGTTCGACCCTTTCTTTGAGTTGACTCTGGGTTGAACGTGATCTGTGGCACTGCCTCTGGTGTTGTAATTATGGACATCCTTAACGTTTATAAAGTATTTTGACAGGTACTTGGGTATCATAGTGGTGTGGTGTATCTTGTACACCAGGCCCATTGCAAGTTGCTGTACTCTGTCATCTACTCTGAGCCACCCTACTCTTAACTGGTGAGTAGCGGTGAGGTGAGTCTGATAGGGAAGGTTAAGCAGGACCCTAATTAGTTTATTTTGGGCTGTTTGGAGTTTAGTTTTAAGGGCTTGTGGGGCGTCACGATACCATACGTGGACTCCGTAGTCAAAGAGGGGCTGGATTATTGCACCAGCTATGGTCTTCAGTGTGTTGAAGTTGACCATTGGGGTGATCCTCTGTAGGAAACGAGTTCGTTGGTTGATTTTTGTTATTACTTTTGAAGTCATCTTTTCGCTGGAAAGATTAGCTTCAAGGATACATCCTAAGTAAGAGATTTCGTTTTTTCGTGTTATGACCTTGTCACCCACTTTGATTGTGAAGTCATCTACCTTTTTGAGATTATGATTTGATCCAAAGAGGATGGACTCGGTTTTTCCCAGGTGAATTGATAATTTGTTGTCGTTAAGCCATGTGCAGATCTTACTCAGTTCAGAGTTAAGTGTCTTTTCAACCTGCAAGTGGTCCTTGCCCGAGACTAGGAGAGCCGAGTCATCCGCGAACAGGAACAGGTTGCAGTCGCAAGCAGATGCCATGTCGTTCACGTATATTAGGAACAACAGAGGTCCCAGTATGCTACCTTGAGGAACACCACAGCTTACTGGGAGGGGGGGGGGACAGGGTTCCGTTAAGAATAGCATGATCCACGGTGTCAAATGCCTTCTGGAGGTCCATCATGACCATGCCACTATATTTGCCCTGATCCGCTTCGCGTTTGATTTGGTCAGTCAAATAGAGTAGGCATGTGTCAGTGGAATGGGATTTTCTGAATCCAGATTGGAACTCGTAAATCAGATTATTCTCATCGAGATAACTTGCAATCTGTTCGTAGACTATTTTCTCCATGACTTTGGATATGGAGCTAAGAATGGAAACGGGGCGGTAGTTTCCAGGGTCTAGTTTGCTACCTTTTTTGTGCAGGGGGGTTACTTTTGCTAGTTTGAAGTCCTGGGGGACATGACCCTGTTCGATGGAAAGGTTAATTATGTGGGTAATGATTGGAGCAATGGTGGCGGCTGAATCTCTGAGAAATCTAGCTGGGATTTTATCAAGGCCAGTGGCCTTGTGCTGAGGTAGGGCGCTCAATTTTTTAAACACTTCATCAGTTGTCACTGTGGAAAGTTTAAAGCTGTCTTTTCTGACGCCCAGTTTTTTGTAGAATTTTTTAACAAATTCTTCACCATACCGCCCAGATGGGGCGACCAGTCTTTCGACCAGTGAACGGGCTGTGGTGGTAAAGGTTTTGTTAAGATGGGTAGCCACTTCTCCTTTGTCAGAAATGAGAGTGGCGTCCGTTTTGATGTTTATGTTGTGGCATATGGTTTTTGATTTTAAGCCTAATTGGTTGTTAAGCAACTTCCATAGGTCTCGTGGTTTGTTTTTGTATTCCTCGATTTTGTCGTCGATGTAGTTTTTTTTGGCGGATCTAACTAGGGCGGTTGTCTGGTTTCTAAGTTTCTTGCATTGAGCAGTAAGATGCTCAATGTGGATTTTGAGGTCATGGTTGTATTTTTTTCTAAGCTTTTTGCAGCACTTTCGTTTTTCATTGTATTTTTTGTCTCTGAGTTTAGCTGATTCTGCAATATCTGAGTTATACCATGGCTCTTGGCGGGCTTTAACCCTGGTGGTATTCAAGGGGGCCACGTCGTCTAGAGCATTGGTCAATTTGGTTTTAAAACCACACCATGCTTCTTCGACATCTGTACACTGCAGCTCTGGGGAAAAGTCTACACCCGCTAGTTTGAGATTAAAAGCCTCACTGGAGTAGTTCTTCAGGCTTCTAGCAACGACAGTTCTGTGGCCACTAGCCTTGGGTTTGTGTATTTTACGGGTAGAGTAGATCATATAATGATCACTAAGACTGCATACAATAGCCCCGCTAGCGGTGACTTTGGACTTGTCAGTGGTTACGACGAGATCTATGAGGGTTTGAGAGTGCTCTGTCACCCTGGTGGGTACTGTGACAAGCTGAGTGAGGCTGTATTGATTGCATAACCCATCAAAGGACTTGAACATGGGTGCGTCTTTACGCAAAACGTCCACATTCCAGTCGCCCAAAATGTGATACTCAGTACCGTCCACCTTTGCTAAGCTCTCATCAAACAGCTCACAGAAATCATTCTGATCAGGTGGTCTATACTGCCCTACAAAGGCAGAGTGCAGTAACTACGTTTTCGGATACACCAACTTACTTGTGTCGCCCAAAGGTCAAATTAGCCTTCATGTAATTGGGGGATGAGCAATTAGCTCAAGAACAGATATACAATCAGTGTAATATAACTTAAATGCCTTTATCTCATTTGGCTGATCAGCTGTAACACTTTTAAACCCATTTTTTGGTGAAATTCAGGAACGTAGTTACTGCACTCTGCCTTTGTAGGGCAGTATAGACAGCGCACATTAGTATGTTTTTGGCATGTTCAAAGATTACCTCAATCCATACAGTTTCAAGTGAACTGTGGTGTAAGTCTGGACGGGGGATAAAATTGACATCATTATGTACATACATGCAAACTCCGCCTCCATACCTGTTTCTATCATTCCTGATTACAGTATAGTTGGCAATTTCAATGCTAGCATCCGTAAACGAGTCATCAAGTTTAGTTTCAGAGAAGGATAAAATCTTTGCCTTACCGTCATGAAACATTCCCTTAATTAACTCCAGCTTTTTGGGATTCAAGCTATTGATGTTTAAATGGACATGATGAAGTCCTGGTTTGGCAAAAACAACAGAGTGCATGTTCTCTGTAGTGATCGAGCCATCGTCGGAGCTGGGGGGCTCTTTGTCTACGACCGAGACAGGAAAGTTTGTCGTGGGGGGGAGGTGGTCATCATAGTCCGGTTGTAGTTGAGACTGAAGTGGGGGAGCGGTGGTGGTGGTGGGGGTGGGGGTGGGGGGGAGCTCAGGTTCCTGTGTTGACTGTGAGCTCAAACAGGAGGAGATCCATGCCTTTTCGACCGCACGGGGGGTCGGTGTGGCGGCGCCGACAGCTTCAAAGCCAAGATATCACGCCAGGGACAGACACACTTTACACAAATCCTTACTCTGTACATTAGTATCTCTCTTAAATCTGTTTATGAACTCACTTTTCAAAGTGTTTTAATACTACTATCATGTATGATATAATATCATGTCTCTGTTACCTACCTGTCTTTGTAGGCCTATGGTTAGAAACTAGCAATAGCTCTGATCCTGTCAATGACATGATGATGTACAGTAAAAACACTACAAGGTTTTATTTTGCTGCATTGTTACATGATAAATGCAACGGTTTCATCTCTACATGACTTTTTGACCTGCACTTTTTTATAGGGACGCACCGATATAGAAATGATGAATCATAAAGGTGAAAAACCCTTTAGCTGTGAAATTTGTGGCAACAGCTTTTGTCAAAAACGTGGTCTGATGCGGCACATGAAGGTTCATGCAAGGGAATAGCCCTTTAGCTGTACTGTGTGTGGCAGCCACTAGTCATTTTACAACTTTGAAGAACCACATGAGAATTAATGCATGGGAAGTCCCTTTAAATGCACATGCAGATTATTATTATTATTTTCAATAAGGATAGGCGTTTATCAGAGGTGGCCAGCTTAATGAAGAGCCATTCATTCAGGAAGTTGAGAATGTGTGAAATTGCTATCTGAACTTTATGTGAGAACTGCCAGAAATTATGTTTTAATTTGTGTGAACTGGTACTGATGTATTTGAAAGTTGTGTAAGGGATAAAACATTGATGTTTACATTGTACACATTATGTATTCATTAATGTACAAGTTCACCCCTGCCGTCTTTGAGATGGGATGTGCAGTAATTATGTGTGATAAGATAAGATAAGATATTGATGTTTACATTGTACACATATATGAATTAATGTACAAGTTAACCCGACAAAGCCCAAATATATGGATGAAAAAAAAACATGCAATGGCCATTATCACCATGTCTGTCTTCCTTTCACGTAATATGGGCCATTTGGGTGCACACTGTGTTCATGTAGTAGATAACATTTGTTTTATATTATGTTGAATATTTTCTTTAGTTGTGACGTAACTACACTTAATTGATTGTACACATCTTATTATGAACTAATAAAGTTGTGTTGGAGCTCATTGGCCTGATGGTTTGTTTTCATAACATCTGCATAGAAACATCAGGCATGGTGGCATGTAAAGGCTAGATGTCTTTCTGACTGCATGGCAGTAGTAGAGCGCAAGAGCAGAATAAAAGGCTAAATGTGGGTGGAGCATACAAACACTAGACAGAAACTGGACAACTATTGTTTAACAGCCCCCACTTAACCCTTCACATCCCTGCAAGTCATAATAGGAGTTGTATCAAGTACAAAATAGTTAAGGGGGAAAAATAATGAAAAATCTGATATACACATATTACACCTTCAGACATATTAGAACATAATATACCGGTAATAGATCTTTATTGTCATTGTCACAAGTACAACAACATCAAAAGTGCCAAACGATCAGTGCACTAAAATAATTCAAAAATAGCTAAAACAATACAACAAAACCATACTTCCCGTCATTGCACGACACCTATTGCAACTTGCACAGCACAGCACAGACAAACACAGATATCCCATTTAATGAACACAAGTTATGGGTATTTGTTTCCGCAAGAGTAGAATAAAAGGCTAAATGCAAATATTACAGTGTCCACCAAATAGACCCTTACATTTTTGTAACTAAACAATATAAGCACTGATATTCAGGATCTGCTTGCCTTCAGGGCTTTATAAAAAAATAGATACAAAATAGCACAGGGTAGATAATGATAAATAACAAAAATTGCCAAACCCTTAAACCACATGTAAGCACTATGTCCTCTAATGATAAAACATCCATTTGGGGGGAAGGAGGGAAATTGACATATTTGACATAAATGTATGGTTCTGTAAAGTAACCAGTTGAATTAGGAGGGGAAAAAACATGCATTTAATGGTGAAACTTGATATGAGCCTGAGTTGCTAACCCAAATTTACATGGTATCAGGCAATTGGGATGTGTTTTAAAGTTGTTTGATTGAGAGAGAGAGAGAGAGAGAGAGAGAGAGAGAGAGAGAGAGAGAGAGAGAGAGAGAGAGAGAGATTACTACTTAATTCAATTATGGTGGATGGATTACAACTTAATAATGTTTATATTTATTTTCTTGTTTTAAAAGATTCTTCCAAATATGCACAGATGTACAGTAATCAGGTTGGAACAAGTCATTTAGAAGTTTTATGGAAACTTTATTAACATTCTGCAATCACACATTCATTTTGTAAACAATTATTATAAACAGGAACCTTTTAGAGTATGTGAACCTTGAATGTGTATTCACATCATATAGCATTTCTAATGAATCAAATCACTAAGTATTAGCCTCTCGTATCAGTGAATTATAAGAAATTGGCTGAGCAATACATACATTTTACACCCATATATTGACAAAACTACAAAGGAACAAAACATGTTCACTTGTGTCCTGGTTTCACAGACTGATGTGAGGGGGGAGGTACATCCCAAATCCCCAAAATTGTGTAAAGTAAAACAAATAAAAAGTATTTTGTAATCAGACATTGTTATATGTTATGTGTTTGGTGATGCAAATAGTTACCTATCAGTGTTGTTGTCTTCACATCTAACTGTGGTGTTCTAGTGTGACACTGACCTTCCCAGGTAACACCTTCAGAGGGAGATGCCCATAAGTAGAAATGAATGGAAATAGTCTCCTAGTGAAAGAGTGTGCAAAGGTGAGTATGTGAGTGTTAGAGTCAGGATCAGAGAAGGATATCTCTCCTCTGTTCCAGTCCAGATGGACTCTGATCTTTGAGGGGTTCTGGTTCACAGAGATATCAATCCCTGGCCCTGTTGAGGAGCTTGCTGTGTATCTACCGTTAACAAAGCCTAAACACCACATCATACCATTGTCTCCCTTTCTCTGGAAAGACAACACACCCAACTCCCAGAAATTATTGTTTGCCACCTCAACATCCCAACTGTGAATCCCTGAGTTAAATCCCTCTGAACCTAATATATTGTGTGGATATTCCAACCTCTCTGAGTTATCGTGAAGCTCTACACGCTCTCCATCAGATAACACACAGGTCAGATCATGAGACAAGTTGAGATCTGTATTGGAGGTGTTGGGGTCCAGGATCACAGGAGTGTAGGCGACAATGTCCTTCATCTTGTTCCAGACCTTGAAGGTCAGATTGCCAATGTGTTTGGCCACGTCTATCATTGCTAATGAGACTGGCTGTGCATTACGCATTGTGAGCTGGACTCTTTTCACTGTGGTCTTATAGTTCTGCAGGAATAAGATGTCATCTGCCTCGAAATCTCTCATGGTTTTGGCAAGAGTCTCCATCTCTCTGCTCAACCCCTCAACCTTATCCATCATCATCTGACTCTTCTGCCTCTCTTCCTCCCTCAGGGCAGAGATCCTGTCCTCCTCTTCCTGAGAAAGGAACTGGCGAATGTTCTCAAACTGTTTCTTAATCTGTGTCTCTGTGTGCAAGGCCTGGACCTTAATGCATTCTGTAGCTCCAATATAGTTTGCTTTCAAGGAATGCAAATTCTCCAGTTTATCCTGCAAAGGCTTCAGTGATTTCTGGAGGCCCTCTTTGCAACATTTTGCAGATTCGTAGATGGGTCTGAACCTGTGTCCAGTGTGTTTTTCAGAATCACAACACACAAGACATGCCAGCTGTGCATCGTCCAGACAGTACAGCTTGAGTTTCTCCCCATGCAGAGTGCAGAGAAGCTGCTCAGACCTCGCTGACAAAGATCTGTGACTTCTCTCCTCTAAGAAGTTCTCACACAGGTTCTTCAATGCTAAGTTGATAGGCGGTTCGTCCTGGGAGCAGTTTGTTTTGCAAACAGGGCATCCCTTGTTCCACGTTGGTTTTCCTGTCCACCATTGCTGCAGACAGGCTTTACAGAAGCTGTGGCTACACGGCAGGATAACCGGATGTTTAAAGATGTCACGGCACACTGGACAGGTGAGCTCCTCTTCCTGTCGGGTCAAACAGGAAGCGACTCTGTCAGCTAGCATCACTCCCTCCTCTGGAACGTTCACTGAGGCTGACATGGTTGTGAATCACCAGTGTTGAAACTTTACAGCAGGAGATCTAGTAAAGGAAACAGTAGTGTTAGCATTATGAGTAGATATAGGTGTAGTAGGCCTATTAATAGTTGCTGCAATATAAATCTGTCTTTATACTATGAAACATTTACAGAAGTGCACTTCTTTGAAATATAAGTAATTCACTAAAATAACTAAAAGTCAAGACACACAAACACAAATTCTGAAAACAAACTGCATACCTGATTACTTCACCAAGTCCAGAAGAGAGAAGTTCAGCTCTCAACAACAACACAGATTAAAGTGATACCAGACTAAACTGAGGCCTGTTAAATACACTAGGGTGTGTGTGTGATGGTCCAATCACAGTGGTGGGTGGAGCATACAAACAATAGACAGAATCTGGACAACTATTGTTTAACAGCCCCCACTTAACCCTTCTTCACATCCCTGCAAGTCCTAATAGGAGTTGTATCAAGTACAAAATAGTTAAGGGGGAAAAAGAAAGACAAATCTGATACATACATATTACATCTTCATACCTATTACCAAAAGTGCCAAACGATCAGTGCATCACTAAAATCACTCAAAAATAGCAAAAACAATACAACAAAACATGCAAAGAACCATACTTCCTGTCATTGCACAACACCTATTGCACTTAGCACTGCACAGACAAACATGCAAAGTGATGGGTATTTTTCCCATGTAATTAAGACAAGAATAAATACAGTTTCCCCAAAATGATTAAAGATTACTCCCACACAAGAAAGAAGACCACACCAATGTAATGTCTGGTTTCTCTTAGTTGTATTAAATCAATGAGCTTACAAAATAGTTATGTCCAGTGGTACAATAATAATGTTTCTCTTCTCTTTTCTCTTGTTTATTCTGAATGCAATGTAAATATATTTTGCAAATATAGTACAGTATAGGCACATAATGGTTATACATAAGTCACATCCTGATTGGACAGTTACAATATAACAATGGACCATGAGATGGTCTCGTCTCGTGAAGAAGCCAAGGACGAGCTATGTTTTGGCTTCTCCTTTGTCCCATGTCCTGGGACATTATGATCTAAAAGCTAGTCATCCCCTTTGTACGGACCTGCAGTGGGCACATTCTCAGCACAATGGCTAAGTCATATGTTCCAAAACAGAAGGTTTCGTATGAAACCCTTTTTTATTTTACTCTAAGAGTGGTGTCTAAATATTATATCATCTAGACATTAAAATGTAATTTAATTGTATCAATCAGTCAGTACATTGAGACTTTAAAGCATACGTATTTATATGCACGTTGGTGGTGGGTACTGGGCCAATAGAAGTAATATGAAAGGACACACACACACATATGTAACAGAGGTGAATCAGACCTCCCCACCCGGGCTTCGAACCCGGGCCTCCTATGCGAAAGTCCAATATCTTAACCATCGCACCAAAGTGATATCCCCATAGAATGAGGGAGATAGACTTTTGAGGTTTCAAGGCTGTGGCTGCGAATCTCTCCGCCACATATATACAGTATATAGCCTATATCATGATTCTGACCTGATGAAGATCCTGTGAGATTGAAACATTGTTTAATTAAAC
The DNA here is from genome assembly GCF_963921795.1 of Nannobrachium achirus. Taxonomy (NCBI): domain Eukaryota; kingdom Metazoa; phylum Chordata; class Actinopteri; order Myctophiformes; family Myctophidae; genus Nannobrachium; species Nannobrachium achirus. The sequence continues at coordinate 14,638,519 of NC_137812.1, forward strand.
ACCCAAAATCCTTTTCCTGAAACTGATGTGTAGGCTCTACCTCCTTTCATGGATGTGGGACTTTGCCATTGATTGGTCTACAGCTTTACTATTCACATGTAATTCAGTCAGTCAAGTAACTGCATAATGATGACGGTTCATTGTCATTAAAAGTGAGTCAAGCCCATAATGGTCATTGTTTGGTCTATTGTTTTACCATTGATTTGTAATTCCGTCTGTAAGTGAGAACACATTTACAATAGAAGGGCATCATCATAGTAGAATTACTCTGCCAGTCATAGAAAATATGCAAATGACAAAAACTGTAGTGTAGCTACTATAGCTACAGACTTTTTACTGTAATGGAATAATGTATAGTGTAGCCATGGACTTTTAAACTGCAATATAATAATGAAATGTAGAAATGGACTGTAAACTGTAATATAATTGTAGCGTAGTTTGATGTAGGTATTGGACCATTACTGACACTGAACACTAAAACAGCTGTTTTAGACCATGTCACTTGTATACAGTTTGGAAGATGCAGATGCGATATGAACACCGGCATTATTAGAGAAAAGAAAGGGGTAACTGTAACTACTATTAATTTTCCGGTCATGTTTGCCACACTGACACATTTGACACATTGGCAGTTGGTTCATTACAAATAGTATGCAGTTGTTGAGGATAATAATACAAAGGACAGACAGACTTTACATGAATCCCTACTCTGCACATTAGTATCTCTCTTAACCCTTAAGTGCTGTTCGGGTCATTTTGACCCGTTTTACATTTTCATTTGAAAAAAAAAGGTAGAAGTTTAAATTGTTTCCACCTGAAACTCACTGGCCTTAAAGATTCTTCTGAGATGAACATGTAAAAAAAATATTTTTGCACTACACCCATGCTACACCCCCCTCATATTTTTTGAACCTTAAGTGCTGTTCGGGTCATTTTGACCCGGAAGCACAGATGCACAGAAATACACAGTATTATGCCAAAACAGAGACACACAGTCACCCCCACTTGTCACCCCCACTTCTAACACCCCCCTTCCGAAGCCCCATTCCGAACCCCCCCCCCCCCTTTCGCACCCCCCCCCCCCTCCCCACACTTAACCCCTGATGCACAGAAATGCAAGGAATCATGTACAAACACAGATACACAATCACCCCCTAACCCCTTCCACCCCTCCAACCCCCCTCACCTTGCCCTTACCCCCTCCCCTCCAAACCCCCCAACCCAACCCCCCCCCCCCACCTCCCTCCCACACCCCCCCCCCCAGCCACCCCAGATGCACAGAAATAAAAGAAAGCATGTATACTACACTCTAAAAACTGCTGGGTCAAAAACAACTCAACTTGGGTCATTTTTGATCCAACTCACGGGTCAAATAGGGACCAATGCCAGGTTTGGTTATTTTAACTCAAGAAATTTGGTTATGAATATTGACCCATAAATTGGGTCAAATAAATAACCAAATTATTTGTTTAAAATGACCCAAGATTGTAGTCAATATGACCCAAGTTTTGGGGTTGAGTGGGCTAAATGAATACAACCTACATATGCATGGTCTTTAGAATGACAATGTCAATATTATCTGTCATTAACATAACATCAGAAATGTTTCAGGGTTTCTTCTCAGATGATTTGTTCGAAGATTGGTAATATCAACATAAAAGTGCATACAATATATTATGCAACAATGTTGATAATACTATAGTCAGAATAGTTTAGAGAAGATACACAAAAATAATCTCAGAATTACTATGAGTTCTTCTCTTTCAGACAAGCTGTTGGGGAGGGAGCTCAACCCTAAGCTAGCAGCCAAGCACTTACGGTTAGGGTTTAGGCTCAAATATTGACAAATCAAATTCAGACATATGACAGACAGCTTGCCGAGACAGACACATGGATATGACATATTTAGCATTTTTAGCTCCCAACAGCTTAGAAAATGTCTCTGGAAACCTAGAAAAATGCTTTTCCCAGCATGCTTTGCAAACAGGTTTATGGTGCCTGTCCCCTGATTGGCCCAAAGCTAGACAACTGACCCAAGTATAGGGGTTACCACTAACCCCAAAAACGGGTCACCCCCAGATAAATATTACCTAACTCGAACAACCCTGGAATTGGGTCAAAATAATATCCCAATAACTCAAGGAAGGGTTGTGGCTCTGAGAAATGACCCAGAAATGTGACCTAACACAAATGACCCATGATTTGGGTCAAGAAATGACCCATGAGTTTTTAGTGTGTAACACAGACACACAGTCACCTTCTTCCCCCCTCCCCCCTCCTATCGCCCTCACCCCCCACACCCTTCACCCCCTCTCCTCCTCACCCCTCCCCTCCTCACCCCCTCGCCTCCTCACCCCTCCCCTCCTCACCCCTCACCCCTCCCCTCCTCACCCCTCACTTATCTGAAGTTTTCCTTGTGACTGTACTGTATCTTAGGGGAAATTTTACATTATTTTACATAAACACAATGTGCTGTAAAGTAACACTGTATTTCAGGGGTGCTGTGGATGAAAATGTTGTTTACAGGGGTGCCCTGAGACCAAAGTGTTTGAAAACCTCTGTCCTAGTGTATACGTTCAAGTGTATATTCATATGTGACGTTCATGTGTGTTCACATGTGTGTTCAGCTCTATGTGAGAATGATGTCCTGTTGAACCACAAGTATTCAATTAATGGGCATGTTGTTCATAAAAATATTGTCTGATTTTCATTTTGTCCTATAAGCATGAGCAATATTGCCCAGTATTAAATATATTAGTTTTTTTACATGAATTTCAGCTAAATCATTAAAAACGCCTAGCTCTTTCAGTGTTTAATGTGATATAGCAAAGCAAGAATGCAAACATTTACCATATATATCATATGAATTGTTTGGTATTGAGTCAAAGTCAATGTATCATGATGATTTGTTAAGTTAAAATTTATATTAGTGTTGTTTTTTTTAAACCAAATACCCCCCGGGTCAAAATGACCCGAACAGAACGAAGGCGTAGTGAATCTGAACAGAACTTAAGGGTTAAATCTGCTTATAAACTCTCACTTTTCAAAGTGTTTTAATACTACTATCATGTATGATATAGGCTAATATCATGACACTCTTATCTGTCTTTGTATGGCAGCAATAGGCAGCAAATAACGTTTTAATTTGTGTAAACTGGCACTGGTGTATTTGAAGGGTGTGTAAGGGATAAAATATTGATGTCTACATTGTACACATGTATTAATTAATGTACAAGTTAACCCTGCAAATGCCAAATATATATATTATGGATGAAAAAACATGCAATGGCCAATATCACCCTGTCTGTCTTCCCTTCACATAATATGGGCCAATCGGGTGCATACTGTGTTCATGTAGGAGATAACGTTTGTTTTATATTATGTTGATCATTTTAGTTGTGATCTAACTACACTGAACTGATTGTCCACATCTTATTATGAACTAATAAAGTTGTGTTGGAGCGCATTGGCCTGATGGTTTGTTTTCATAACATCTGCATAGAAACATTAGGCATGGTGGCATGTAAAGCCTAGATGTCTTTCTGACTACATGGCAGTAGTAGAACACAAGCGCAGAATAAAGGGCTAAATGTGGGTGGAGCATACAAACAATAGACAGAAACTGGACAACTTTTGTTTAACAGTCCCCACTTAACCCTTCACATCCCTGCAAGAACTAATAGGAGTTGTATCACGTACACAATAGTTAAGGGGGGAAAAGAAAGACAAGGCTGATATATATACATATTATATCTTCATACATATTAGAACAGAATATAATAGATCTTTAATTGTCATTGTCACGACTAGTACAACAAAAGTGCCAAACGATCAGTGCATCACTAAAATCATTCAATAGCTAAAACAATACAACAAAACATACACAGATCATACTTCCCGTCATTATACAACACCTATTGCAACATGCAAAGCACAGGCAAACATGTAAAGTGATGGGTATTTTTCCGTAAGAGCAGAATAAAAGGCTAAATGCAAATATCACAGTGTCCACCAAATGGACCCTTACATTTTTGTAACTAAAACAATATAAGCACTGATATTCAGGATCTGGTTCCCTTCAGGGCTTTATAAAAATAACAGATACAAAATAGCACGGGGTAGATAATATGATAAATAACATACAGAGATGACGGACAAAAAATGGCCAAACCCTTAAACCACACGTAAGCACTATGTCCTCTAATCATAAAACATCCATTTGGGGGGAAGGGGGGAAATTGACATATTTGACATAAATGTAAGGTGCTGTAAAGTAACCAGTTGAATTAGTAGGGGAAATAAACATGTGTTTAATGGTGAAACTTGATATGAGCCTGAGTTGCTAACCCAAATTACATGGTACCATGCAGGCAACTGGGATGTGTTTTAAAGTTGTTTGATTGTATTGACGTTGTTGACATGAAAACAGTTTGAAACTCTACACATCATTTCTTATTTGTGTGGGTTTATAATAGCATCATTTTTATTTATTTTTTTCATTACAGTTTTATGGGCTAAATATTATTGCTGGGTAGAGGGGGTACTTGGATTCAATTTAAATCCATAAAAATGCTTTTATCCAGCAAATGAGATTAAGAATAAGAGAGAGAGAGAGAGAGAGAGAGAGAGAGAGAGAGAGAGAGAGAGAGCTTTGTTGTTGTTTTTAGGCTCAGAACTATTACTACTTAATTCAATGTTGGTGGATGGATGTTTATATATATTTATTTTTAAATGAGTCTTCCAAATATGCACAGATGTACAGTAATCAGGTTGGGACATTTAGAAGTTTTATGAAAACTTTATTAACATGCTGCAATCATACATTCATTTTGTAAACAATTATTATACACAGGAACCTTTTAGAGTATGTGAACCTTGAATGTGTATTCACATCATATAGCATTTCTAGTGAATCAAATCACTAAGTATTAGCCTCTCGTATCAGTGAATTATAAGAAATTGGCTGAGCAATACATACATTTTACACCCACATATTGACAAAACTACAAAGGAACAAAATATGTCCAGTTGTGTCCTGGTTTCACAGATTGATGTGAGCGGGAGGTACATCCCAGATCCCCCAAAATGTGTAAAGTAAAGCAACAAAAATGTATTTTGTAATCAGACATTGTTATATTTGATGTGCTGGGTTTGGTGGTAGTTACTTATCAGTGTTGTTGTCTTCACATCTAACTGTGGTGTTCTAGTGTGACACTGACCTTCCCAGGTAACACCTTCAGAGGGAGATGCCCATAAGTAGAAATGAATGGAAATAGTCTCCTAGTGAAAGTGTGTGCAAAGGTGAGTATGTGAGTGTTAGAGTCAGGATCAGAGAAGGATATCTCTCCTCTGTTCCAGTCCAGATGGACTCTGATCTTTGAAGGCTTCTGGTTCACAGAGATATCAATCCCTGGCCCTGTTGAGGAGCTTGCTGTGTATCTACCGTTAACAAAGCCTAAACACCACATCATACCATTGTCTCCCTTTCTCTGGAAAGACAACACACCCAACTCCCAGAAGTTATTGTTTCCCACCTCAACATCCCAACTGTGAATCCCAGAGTTAAATCCCTCAGAACCTAATATATTGTGTGGTGGATATTCCAACATCTCCGAGTTATCGTGAAGCTCTACACGCTGTCCATCAGATAACACACTGGTCAGATCATGAGACAAGTTGAGATCTGTATTGGAGGTGTTGGGGTCCAGGATCACAGGAGTGTAGGCGACAATGTCCTTCATCTTGTCCCAGACCTTGAAGGTCAGATTGCCAAGGTGTTTGGCCACGTCTATCATTGCTAATGAGTCTGGCTGTGCATTACGTAGTGTGAGCTGGACTCTTTTCACTGTGGTCTTATAGTTCTGCAGGAATAAAATGTCATCTGCCTCGACATCTTTCATGGTTTTGACAAGAGTCTCCATCTCTCTGCACAATAGCTCAATCTTATCCATCATCATCTGACTCTTCTGCCTCTCTTCCTCCCTCAGGGCAGAGATCCTGTCCTCCTCTTCCTGAGAAAGGAACTGGCGAATGTTCTCAAACTGTTTCTTAATCTGTGTCTCTGTGTGCAAGGCCTGGACCTTAATGCATTCTGCAGCTCCAATATAGTTTGCTTTCAAGGAATGTAAATCCTCCAGTTTATCCTGCAAAGGCTTCAGTGATTTCTGGAGGCCCTCTTTGCAACATTTTGCAGATTCGTAGATGGGTCTGAACCTGTGTCCAGTGTGTTTTTCAGAATCACAACACACAAGACATGTCAGCTGTGCATCGTCCAGACAGAACAGCTTAAGTTTCTCCCCATGCAGAGTGCAGAGAAGCTCAGACCTCGCTGACAAAGATCTGTGACTTCTCTCCTCTAAGAAGTTCTCACACAGGTTCTTCAATGCTAAGTTGATAGGCGGTTCGTCCTGGGAGCAGTTTGTTTTGCAAACAGGGCATCCCTTGTTCCACGTTGGTTTTCCTGTCCACCATTGCTGCAGACAGGCTTTACAGAAGCTGTGGCTACACGGCAGGATAACCGGATGTTTAAAGATGTCACGGCACACTGGACAGGTGAGCTCCTCTTCCTGTCGGGTCAAACAGGAAGCGACTCTGTCAGCTAGTATCACTCCCTCCTCTGGAACGTTCACTGAGGCTGACATGGTTGTGAATCACCAGTGTTGCAACTTTACAGCAGGAGATCTAGTAAAGGAAACAGCAGTGTTAGCATTGTGAGTAGATATAGGTGTAGTAGGCCTATTAATAGTTGCTGCAATATGAATCTGTATTTATACTATGAAACATTTACAGAAGTGCACTTCTTTGAAATATAAGTAATTCACTAAAATATAGTAATTAACTAAAAATTCAAGTCAAGACAAACACAAATTCTGAAAACAAACTGCATACCTGATTACTTCACCAAGTCCAGAAGAGAGAAGTTCAACTCTCAACAACAACACAGATTAAAGTGATACCAGACTAAACTGAGGCCTGTTAAATACACTAGGGTGTGTGTGATGGTCCAATCACAGTGGTGGGTGGAGCATACAAACAATAGACAGAAACTGGACAACTATTGTGTAACAGCCCCCACTTAAGCCTTCACATCCCTGCAAGTTGTATCAAGTACAAAATAGTTAAGGGGGGAAAAGAAAGACAAATCTAATACATACATATTACATCTTCATACATATTAGAACAGAATCGAATAGATCTTTATGGTCATTGTCACAAGTACAACACAATTAAAAGTGCCAAACGATCAGTGCATCACTAAAATCACTCAAAAATAGCTAAAACAATACAACAAAACATACACATAACCATACTTCCCATCATTGCACAACACCTATTGCACTTAACATGCACAGCACAGATATTTTTCCCATGCAATTAAGACGAGAATAAATAGTTTCCCCAAAATGATTAATGATAACTCCAACACAAGAAAGGAGACCACACCAGTGTAATGTCTGTTTTCTCTTAGTTGTATTAAATCAATGAGCTTTCAAAATAGTTATGTCCAGTGGTACAATAATAATGTTTCTCTCTTTTTTTTCTGAATGCAATGTAAATTCATTTTACAAATAGTACAGTATAGGCACAGAATGGTTATACATAAGTCAAATCCTGATTGGACAGTTACAGTATAACAATGGACCATGAGATGGTCTCGTCTCGTGAAGAAGCCATGGACGAGCTATGTTTTGGCTTCTCCTTTATCCCATGCATGTCCTGGGACATTATGGCCTAAAAGCTGGTCATCCCCTTTGCACGGACCTGCAGTCGGCACATTCTCAGCACAATGTGTAAGTCATATGTTCCAAAACAGAAGGTTTCGTATGAAACCCTTTTTATTTAACTCTGAGAGAGTCTAAATATTATATCATCTAGACATTAAAATTGTATTTTATTTTATCAATCAGTCAGTAAATTGAGACTTTAAAGCATACTTATTTATATGCGTGTCGTACAGGCCTATATCATCAGGATTCTGACCTGATGAAGATCCTGTGAGATTGAAACATTGTTGCATTAAACACCAAAAATCCTTTTCCTGAAACTGATCCCTGCTAGAAAAACCAGCACAAGACCAGCAGTAAGACCAGCACCAGCACCAGCACAAACCAGCGCATGTTGTGTTTTCGTGCTGGTCTGTGCTGGTGCTGGTTTGTGCTGGTCCCACCATCTAAACCAGCATGAACCAGCACAGACCAGCACCAGCACAAACCAGCGCTTACTGCTGGTCTGTGCTGGTGTGGTCAGGGACCCCCGGGGGACCCCCCTGAGAAGTGGACCAGGTCTTTGCTGGTTTAATTTGCTCTTTGCTCTGGTGCTTGAATCCTGTTCTGTATTTGACCATATTAGATTGTGACATTATTTTTGACATTGTGGGTGTGAGTGGGATTCGAACTTACTACCTCTCTGGCACTTCAGTCCTGCACTTATCCTCGGCGCCACTGGAACCTGTTAGTTAAAATGGGTGTTTGTCCCTATTTGTATATGACCAGCTTAGACCAGCACAGACCAGCACCAGCACAGACCAGCAGTAAAACACAACATGTGCTGGTTTGTGCTGGTGCTGGTCTGTGCTGGTTTATGCTGGTTCATGCTGGTCTGTGCTGGACCAGCACCAGCACCAGCACAGACCAGCAGTAAAACACAACATGTGCTGGTTTGTGCTGGTGCTGGTCTGTGCTGGTCTATGCTGGTTCATGCTGGTCTGTGCTGGACCAGCACCAGCACCAGCACAGACCAGCAGTAAAACACAACATGTGCTGGTTTGTGCTGGTGCTGGTCTGTGCTGGTCTATGCTGGTTCATGCTGGTCTGTGCTGGACCAGCACCAGCACCAGCACAGACCAGCAGTAAAACACAACATGTGCTGGTTTGTGCTGGTGCTGGTCTGTGCTGGTCTATGCTGGTTCATGCTGGTCTGTGCTGGACCAGCACCAGCACCAGCACAGACCAGCAGTAAAACACAACATGTGCTGGTTTGTGCTGGTGCTGGTCTGTACTGGTCTGTGCTGGTCTATGCTGGTTTATGCTGGTTCATGCTGGTCTGTGCTGGTGCTGGTCTGTGCTGGTGGACCAGCATGGGACCAGCACAGACCAGCATAGACCAGCACCAGCACCAGCACAGACCAGCATGAACCAGCATAAACCAGCACAGACCAGCATGAAAATTGTGCTGGTCTGTGCTGGTTTTTCTAGCAGGGATGTGCAGGCTCTACCTCCTTTCAGGGATGAGACTTTGCCATTGATTGGTCTACAGCTTTACTATTCACATGTAATTCAGTCAGTCAAGTAACTGCATAATGATGACGGTTCATTGTCATTAAAGTGAGTCAAGCCCATAATGATGACTCACTGGTGATTGTTTGGTCTATTGTTTTACCATTGTGTTGTAATTCCATCTGTAAGTGAGAACGCATTCACAATAGAAGGGCATCATCATAGTAGAATTACTCTGCCAGTCATAGAAAATATGCAAATGACAAAAACTGTAGTGTAGCGACTAGCTACAGAGTTTATACTGTAATAGAATAATGTAGAGTAGCAATGGACTTTAAACTGTATAGTATAGTGTTTATTATTAGGTGTTGAACCAATAACTGTAATGTCACCAGCACAGCATGTCTTTTTTTTTTTTTTTTTTTTATCCCACGATTTTTGTAACCCATTTTTTCACCCGGTGCCAATTGCCTAAGCTGTGATCCTGGGCTCTACTCTCCCTCTGCCAGCCTGGGGAGGGCCCCGAACTGAGCTCATGCTTCCTTCAATGCATGAGGAGTGAGCAGGCCGCTTCTTATCACCTGACAGGGGGAGCTTCCCCGGTTGGACGTAGCGCGTGGAAGGAACACGTTATTCCAACCAGTTCCATTCCCCTCCATCAGGCGCCCCGGCTGGCCAGGGGGAGGCTTTATAGAGACCAGGATTACTGCATGTTTTTGTGAGGGTATCTACCCTAGGAGACACGGGGAGAACATGCAAACTCCACACAGAAAGGCCCTTTTGCCAACCCCACCTAGGGTGTGGGCACTGATGACGCGGAGGAGGGAACACGCCCCCAGCACCCACAGTGTCCCCCGGCGGGAATCGAACCCAGGACCTTCTAGCTGTGAGGCTTCTAGCTGTGAGGCGACAGCACTACTGACTGCGCCACCGTGCACAGCATGTCTATCTTGACATACAAACATGTTTAAATACAACCTAAATTAGTTTCAGTAGATATAAATATAAATGTAGGTATTGGACCAATACCTTATATACTTACTGTTTGTTTAGACTTACTGTTTCCTTTTTTTTTTGTTCTTTCATTTTATTTTATTTTATTTACATATCTACTGCATAGTACTGTGTTCTATTCGTCTGTCATTCAATGTTATATGAGATACTTAATTGGTTTCCTGTGGAAATAAGCTTAGTCTTTTCTAGGATCTCCTTTTAGTAGACCTTGTACCAGTGAACTGTACCGTCATGAAAATGTACCTTTTCCTATGCAAACTTCTAATAAAGTCTTCAAATAATCAATCAAAGACCATTACTGACACTGAACACTAAAACAGCTGTTTTAGACAGTGTCACTTGTATACAGTTTGGAAGATGCACATGTGATATGAACACCAGCATTATTAAAGAAAAGAAAGGGGTAACTGTAACTACTATAAATTTTCCGGTCATGTTTGCCACACAGACACATTTGACACATTGGCAGTTGGTTCATTACCAGTAAGACTCCCTAATCGGGAGATAAGTAGGTCGCTTATCTCCACAAATAGGGCAAAAATGTGTTTTTCCAAAATCTTTCTGATCCATGTTGATGACATGAGTGTAGACATGCTGTGTAGTGATTTTCGTGATTTTGGGGCAAAATCTGTAGGAGCAGTGTCCAAAAATGTGTTTTTAAAAATCTGCCTGAAGGTGGCGCTATATGGGACAGATTCATGTTGATGGGATGAGTGTAGACATACTGTGTAGCGATTTGCGTGATTTTAGGGCAAAAACTGTAGGAGCAGTGTCCAAAAATGTGTTTTAAAAATCGGCCTGAAGGTGGCGCTAGAAGAGAGCCATGTGAGAAATGAGGGGTGGGGTCTCGGCGTTGCCTTGGCGGAGGAATAGGTACCGGCCCCGGCTCTCCCGGACGCTCCTAGCCCGAGTTACGGCATTTTTTGTGAGCTGCAGTGGAGGGGGTCCTCCACTGGGGGCGCCACCACTTTTGCATCCGTTCTGGAGCACCAGGAGTGGGTGGTCCCCAGGAATTCCCCGTGAGCAGCCCCGTTGGGGTGGTCATTTGGTCATTTTTGCACATTTGGTCATTTTTTACACCTGGGGGTCCCCCAGGGACCTGGGGGTCCCTGAAGCTCCGGGGGTCCTTGGAGGTTGTAGTTTGGCAGGTAAGGAGTGTGTGTGTCACTGTTACCTAAAGAAAGACAAAGCTGATATATATACATATTATATCTTCAGACATATTAGAACAGAATATAATAGATCTTTAATTGTCATTGTCACGACTAGTACAATGACAAACGATCAGTGCATCACTAAAATCATTCAATAGCTAAAACAATACAACAAAACATACACAGATCATACTTCCCGTCATTATACAACACCTATTGCAACATGCAAAGCACAGGCAAACATGTAAAGTGATGGGTATTTTTCCATAAGAGCAGAATAAAAGGCTAAATGCAAATATCACAGTGTCCACCAAATGGACCCTTACATTTGTGTAACTAAAACAATATAAGCACTGATATTCAGGATCTGTTTCCCTTCAGGGCTTTATAAAAAATAATAGATACAAAATAGCACAGGGTAGATAATATGATAAATAACATACAGAGATGACGGACAAAACATGGCCAAACCCTTAAACCACACGTAAGCACTATGTCCTCTAATCATAAAACATCCATTTGGGGGGAAGGGGGGAAATTGACATATTTGACATAAATGTAAGGTGCTGTAAAGTAACCAGTTGAATTAGTAGGGGAAATAAACGTTAATGTGTTTAATGGTGAAACTTGATATGAGCCTGAGTTGCTAACCCAAATTACATGGTACCATGCAGGCAACTGGGATGTGTTTTAAAGTTGTCTGATTGTATTGACGTTGTTGACATGAAAACAGTTTGAAACTCTACACATCATTTCTTATTTGTGTTGGTTTATAATAGCATAATTTGTATTTATTTTTTTCATTACAGTTTTATGGGCTAAATATTATTGCTGGGTAGAGGGGGTACTTGGATTCAATTTAAATCCATAAAAAATGCTTTTATCCAGCAAATGAGAATGAGAATAAGAGAGAGAGAGAGAGAGAGAGAGAGAGAGAGAGAGAGAGAGAGAGAGAGAGCGAGAGAGAGAGAGAGCTTTGTTGTTGTTTTTAGGCTCACTATTACTACTTAATTCAATGTTGGTGGATGGATGTTTATATATATTTTTTGAGTCTTCCAAATATGCACAGATGTACAGTAATCAGGTTGGGACAAGTCATTTAGAAGTTTTATGAAAACTTTATTAACATTCTGCAATCATACATTCATTTTGTAAACAATTATTATACACAGGAACCTTTTAGAGTATGTGAACCTTGAATGTGTATTCACATCATATAGCATTTCTAGTGAATCAAATCACTAAGTATTAGCCTCTCGTATCAGTGAATTATAAGAAATTGGCTGAGCAATACATACATTTTACACCCACATATTGACAAAACTACAAAGGAACAAAACAGTTGTGTCCTGGTTTCACAGATTGATGTGAGGGGAGGTACATCCCAGATCCCAAAAAACGTGAAAAGTAAAACAACTAAAATGTATTTTGTATTCAGACATTGTTATATTTTATGTGTTTGGTGATGCAAATAGTTTCCTATCAGTGTTGTTGTTACATCTAACTGTGGTGTTCTAGTGTGACACTGACCTTCCCAGGTAACACCTTCAGAGGGAGATGCCCATAAGTAGAAATGAATGGAAATAGTCTCCTAGTGAAAGTGTGTGCAAAGGTGAGTATGTGCATGTTAGAGTCAGGATCAGAGAATGATATCTCTCCTCTGTTCCAGTCCAGATGGACTCTGATCTTTGAAGGCTTCTGGATCACAGAGATATCAATCCCTGGCCCTGTTGAGGAGCTTGCTGTGTATCTACCGTTAACAAAGCCTAAACACCACATCATACTATTGTCTCCCTTTCTCTGGAAAGACAACACACCCAACTCCCAGAAGTTATTGTTTCCCACCTCAACATCCCAACTGTGAATCCCCGAGTTAAATCCCTCTGAACCTAATATATTGTGTGGATATTCCAACCTCTCTGAGTTATCGTGAAGCTCTACACGCTCTCCATCAGATAACATACTGGTCAGATCATGAGACAAGTTGAGATCTGTATTGGAGGTGTTGGGGTCCAGGATCACAGGAGTGTAGGCGACAATGTCCTTCATCTTGTCCCAGACCTTGAAGGTCAGATTGCCAAGGTGTTTGGCCATGTCTATCATTGCTAATGAGACTGGCTGTGCATTACCTAGTGTGAGCTGGACTCTTTTCACTGTGGTCTTATAGTTCTGCAGGAATAAAATGTCATCTGCCTCAACATCTTTCATGGTTTTGGCAAGAGTCTCCATCTCTCTGCTCAATCCCTCAATCTTATCCATCATCATCTGACTCTTCTGCCTCTCTTCCTCCCTCAGGGCAGAGATCCTGTCGTCCTCTTCCTGAGAAAGGAACTGGTGAATGTTCTCAAACTGTTTCTTAATCGGTGTCTCTGTGTGCAAGGCCTGGACCTTAATCATTTCTGCAGCTCCTATATAGTTTGCTTTCAAGGAATGTAAATCCTCCAGTTTATCCTGTAAAGGCTTCTGTGATTTCTGGATGCCCTCTTTGCAACATTTTGCAGATTCGTAGATGGGTCTGAACCTGTGTCCAGTGTGTTTTTCAGAATCACAACACACAAGACATATGCCAGCTGTGCATCGTCCAGACAGAACAGCTTGAGTTTCCATGCAGAGTGCAGAGAAGCTGCTCGGACCTCGCTGACAAAGATCTGTGACTTCTCTCCTCTAAGAAGTGCTCACACAGGTTCTTCAATGCCAAGTTGATAGGCGGTTCATCCTGGGAGCAGTTTGTTTTGCAAACAGGGCATCCCTTGTTCCACGTTGGTTTTCCTGTCCACCATTGCTGCAGACAGGCTTTACAGAAGCTGTGGCTACACGGCAGGATAACTGGATGTTTAAAGATGTCACGGCACACTGGACAGGTGAGCTCCTCTTCCTGTCGGGTCAAACAGGAAGCGACTCTGTCAGCTAGCATCACTTCCTCCTCTGGAACGTTCACTGAGGCTGACATGGTTGTGAATCACCAGTGTTGCAACTTTACAGCAGGAGATCTAGTAAAGGAAACAGCAGTGTTAGCATTATGAGTAGATATAGGTGTAGTAGGCCTATTAATAGTTGCTGCAATATAAATATGTCTTTATACTATGACACATTTACAGAAGTGCACTTCTTTGAAATATAAGTAATTCACTAAAATATAGTAGTTAACTAAAATTTCAAGTCAAGACAAACACACATTCTGAAAACAAACTGCATACCTGATTACTTCACCAAGTCCAGAAGAGAGAAGTTCAACTCTCAACAACAACACAGATTAAAGTGGTACCAGACTAAACTGAGGCCTGTTAAATACACTAGGGTGTGTGTGATGGTCCAATCACAGTGGTGTATGGCATACAAACAATAGACAGAAACTGGACAACTATTGTTAAACAGCCCCCACTTAAGCCTTCACATCCCTGCAAGTTGTATCAAGTACAAAATAGTTAAGGGGGGAAAAGAAAGACAAATCTAATACATACATATTACATCTTCATACATATTAGAACAGAATCGAATAGATCTTTATTGTCATTGTCACAAGTACAACACAATTAAAAGTGCCAAACGATCAGTGCATCGCTAAAATCACTCAAAAATAGCTAAAACAATACAACAAAACATACACATAACCATACTTCCCATCATTGCACAACACCTATTGCACTTAACATGCACAGCACAGATATTTTTCCCATGCAATTAAGACGAGAATAAATAGTTTCCCCAAAATGATTAATGATAACTCCAACACAAGAAAGGAGACCACACCAGTGTAATGTCTGTTTTCTCTTAGTTGTATTAAATCAATGAGCTTTCAAAATAGTTATGTCCAGTGGTACAATAATAATGTTTCTCTCTTTTTTTTCTGAATGCAATGTAAATTCATTTTACAAATAGTACAGTATAGGCACAGAATGGTTATACATAAGTCAAATCCTGATTGGACAGTTACAGTATAACAATGGACCATGAGATGGTCTCGTCTCGTGAAGAAGCCAAGGACGAGCTATGTTTTGGCTTCTCCTTTATCCCATGCATGTCCTGGGACATTATGGCCTAAAAGCTGGTCATCCCCTTTGTACGGACCTGCAGTCGGCACATTCTCAGCACAATGTGTAAGTCATATGTTCCAAAACAGAAGGTTTCGTATGAAACCCTTTTTATTTAACTCTGAGAGTGTTGTCTAAATATTATATCATCTAGACATTAAAATTGTATTTTATTTTATCAATCAGTCAGTAAATTGAGACTTTAAAGCATACTTATTTATATGCGTGTCGTACAGGCCTATATCATCAGGATTCTGACCTGATGAAGATCCTGTGAGATTGAAACATTGTTGCATTAAACACCAAAAATCCTTTTCCTGAAACTGATGTGCAGGCTCTACCTCCTTTCAGGGATGAGACTTTGCCATTGATTGGTCTACAGCTTTACTATTCACATGTAATTCAGTCAGTCAAGTAACTGCATAATGATGACGGTTCATTGTCATTAAAGTGAGTCAAGCCCATAATGATGACTCACTGGTGATTGTTTGGTCTATTGTTTTACCATTGTGTTGTAATTCCATCTGTAAGTGAGAACGCATTCACAATAGAAGGGCATCATCATAGTAGAATTACTCTGCCAGTCATAGAAAATATGCAAATGACAAAAACTGTAGTGTAGCGACTAGCTACAGAGTTTATACTGTAATAGAATAATGTAGAGTAGCAATGGACTTTAAACTGTATAGTATAGTGTTTATTATTAGGTGTTGAACCAATAACTGTAATGTCACCAGCACAGCATGTCTATCTTGACATACAAACATGTTTAAATACAACCTAAATTAGTTTCAGTTGATATAATTATAAATGTAGGTATTGGACCAATACCTTATATACTTACTGTTTGTTTAGACTTACTGTTTCCTTTTTTTTTGTTCTTTCATTTTATTTTATTTTATTTACATATCTACTGCATAGTACTGTGTTCTATTCGTCTGTCATTCAATGTTATATGAGATACTTAATTGGTTTCCTGTGGAAATAAGCTTAGTCTTTTCTAGGATCTCCTTTTAGTAGACCTTGTACCAGTGAACTGTACCGTCATGAAACTGTACCTTTTCCTATGCAAACTTCTAATAAAGTCTTCAAATAATCAATCAAAGACCATTACTGACACTGAACACTAAAACAGCTGTTTTAGACAGTGTCACTTGTATACAGTTTGGAAGATGCACATGTGATATGAACACCAGCATTATTAAAGAAAAGAAAGGGGTAACTGTAACTACTATAAATTTTCCGGTCATGTTTGCCACACAGACACATTTGACACATTGGCAGTTGGTTCATTACCAGTAAGACTCCCTAATCGGGAGATAAGTAGGTCGCTTATCTCCACAAATAGGGCAAAAATGTGTTTTTCCAAAATCTTTCTGATCCATGTTGATGACATGAGTGTAGACATGCTGTGTAGTGATTTTCGTGATTTTAGGGCAAAATCTGTAGGAGCAGTGTCCAAAAATGTGTTTTTAAAAATCTGCCTGAAGGTGGCGCTATATGGGACAGATTCATGTTGATGGGATGAGTGTAGACATACTGTGTAGCGATTTGCGTGATTTTAGGGCAAAAACTGTAGGAGCAGTGTCCAAAAATGTGTTTTAAAAATCGGCCTGAAGGTGGCGCTAGAAGAGAGCCATGTGAGAAATGAGGGGTGGGGTCTCGGCGTTGCCTTGGCGGAGGAATAGGTACCGGCCCCGGCTCTCCCGGACGCTCCTAGCCCGAGTTACGGCATTTTTTGTGAGCTGCAGTGGAGGGGGTCCTCCACTGGGGGCGCCACCACTTTTGCATCCGTTCTGGAGCACCAGGAGTGGGTGGTCCCCAGGAATTCCCCGTGAGCAGCCCCGTTGGGGTGGTCATTTGGTCATTTTTGCACATTTGGTCATTTTTTACACCTGGGGGTCCCCCAGGGACCTGGGGGTCCCTGAAGCTCCGGGGGTCCTTGGAGGTTGTAGTTTGGCAGGTAAGGAGTGTGTGTGTCACTGTTACCTAAAGAAAGACAAAGCTGATATATATACATATTATATCTTCAGACATATTAGAACAGAATATAATAGATCTTTAATTGTCATTGTCACGACTAGTACAATGACAAACGATCAGTGCATCACTAAAATCATTCAATAGCTAAAACAATACAACAAAACATACACAGATCATACTTCCTGTCATTATACAACACCTATTGCAACATGCAAAGCACAGGCAAACATGTAAAGTGATGGGTATTTTTCCATAAGAGCAGAATAAAAGGCTAAATGCAAATATCACAGTGTCCACCAAATGGACCCTTACATTTGTGTAACTAAAACAATATAAGCACTGATATTCAGGATCTGTTTCCCTTCAGGGCTTTATAAAAAATAATAGATACAAAATAGCACAGGGTAGATAATATGATAAATAACATACAGAGATGACGGACAAAAAATGGCCAAACCCTTAAACCACACGTAAGCACTATGTCCTCTAATCATAAAACATCCATTTGGGGGGAAGGGGGGAAATTGACATATTTGACATAAATGTAAGGTGCTGTAAAGTAACCAGTTGAATTAGTAGGGGAAATAAACGTTAATGTGTTTAATGGTGAAACTTGATATGAGCCTGAGTTGCTAACCCAAATTACATGGTACCATGCAGGCAACTGGGATGTGTTTTAAAGTTGTCTGATTGTATTGACGTTGTTGACATGAAAACAGTTTGAAACTCTACACATCATTTCTTATTTGTGTTGGTTTATAATAGCATAATTTGTATTTATTTTTTTCATTACAGTTTTATGGGCTAAATATTATTGCTGGGTAGAGGGGGTACTTGGATTCAATTTAAATCCATAAAAAATGCTTTTATCCAGCAAATGAGAATGAGAATAAGAGAGAGAGAGAGAGAGAGAGAGAGAGAGAGAGAGAGAGAGAGAGAGCGAGAGAGAGAGAGAGCTTTGTTGTTGTTTTTAGGCTCACTATTACTACTTAATTCAATGTTGGTGGATGGATGTTTATATATATTTTTTGAGTCTTCCAAATATGCACAGATGTACAGTAATCAGGTTGGGACAAGTCATTTAGAAGTTTTATGAAAACTTTATTAACATTCTGCAATCATACATTCATTTTGTAAACAATTATTATACACAGGAACCTTTTAGAGTATGTGAACCTTGAATGTGTATTCACATCATATAGCATTTCTAGTGAATCAAATCACTAAGTATTAGCCTCTCGTATCAGTGAATTATAAGAAATTGGCTGAGCAATACATACATTTTACACCCACATATTGACAAAACTACAAAGGAACAAAACAGTTGTGTCCTGGTTTCACAGATTGATGTGAGGGGAGGTACATCCCAGATCCCAAAAAACGTGAAAAGTAAAACAACTAAAATGTATTTTGTATTCAGACATTGTTATATTTTATGTGTTTGGTGATGCAAATAGTTTCCTATCAGTGTTGTTGTTACATCTAACTGTGGTGTTCTAGTGTGACACTGACCTTCCCAGGTAACACCTTCAGAGGGAGATGCCCATAAGTAGAAATGAATGGAAATAGTCTCCTAGTGAAAGTGTGTGCAAAGGTGAGTATGTGCATGTTAGAGTCAGGATCAGAGAATGATATCTCTCCTCTGTTCCAGTCCAGATGGACTCTGATCTTTGAAGGCTTCTGGATCACAGAGATATCAATCCCTGGCCCTGTTGAGGAGCTTGCTGTGTATCTACCGTTAACAAAGCCTAAACACCACATCATACTATTGTCTCCCTTTCTCTGGAAAGACAACACACCCAACTCCCAGAAGTTATTGTTTCCCACCTCAACATCCCAACTGTGAATCCCCGAGTTAAATCCCTCTGAACCTAATATATTGTGTGGATATTCCAACCTCTCTGAGTTATCGTGAAGCTCTACACGCTCTCCATCAGATAACATACTGGTCAGATCATGAGACAAGTTGAGATCTGTATTGGAGGTGTTGGGGTCCAGGATCACAGGAGTGTAGGCGACAATGTCCTTCATCTTGTCCCAGACCTTGAAGGTCAGATTGCCAAGGTGTTTGGCCATGTCTATCATTGCTAATGAGACTGGCTGTGCATTACCTAGTGTGAGCTGGACTCTTTTCACTGTGGTCTTATAGTTCTGCAGGAATAAAATGTCATCTGCCTCAACATCTTTCATGGTTTTGGCAAGAGTCTCCATCTCTCTGCTCAATCCCTCAATCTTATCCATCATCATCTGACTCTTCTGCCTCTCTTCCTCCCTCAGGGCAGAGATCCTGTCGTCCTCTTCCTGAGAAAGGAACTGGTGAATGTTCTCAAACTGTTTCTTAATCTGTGTCTCTGTGTGCAAGGCCTGGACCTTAATCATTTCTGCAGCTCCTATATAGTTTGCTTTCAAGGAATGTAAATCCTCCAGTTTATCCTGTAAAGGCTTCTGTGATTTCTGGATGCCCTCTTTGCAACATTTTGCAGATTCGTAGATGGGTCTGAACCTGTGTCCAGTGTGTTTTTCAGAATCACAACACACAAGACATATGCCAGCTGTGCATCGTCCAGACAGAACAGCTTGAGTTTCCATGCAGAGTGCAGAGAAGCT
This sequence comes from Nannobrachium achirus, assembly GCF_963921795.1. NCBI lineage: Eukaryota > Metazoa > Chordata > Actinopteri > Myctophiformes > Myctophidae > Nannobrachium > Nannobrachium achirus. Next base: position 14,658,523 of record NC_137812.1, read on the forward strand.
GCTCGGACCTCGCTGACAAAGATCTGTGACTTCTCTCCTCTAAGAAGTGCTCACACAGGTTCTTCAATGCCAAGTTGATAGGCGGTTCATCCTGGGAGCAGTTTGTTTTGCAAACAGGGCATCCCTTGTTCCACGTTGGTTTTCCTGTCCACCATTGCTGCAGACAGGCTTTACAGAAGCTGTGGCTACACGGCAGGATAACTGGATGTTTAAAGATGTCACGGCACACTGGACAGGTGAGCTCCTCTTCCTGTCGGGTCAAACAGGAAGCGACTCTGTCAGCTAGCATCACTCCCTCCTCTGGAACGTTCACTGAGGCTGACATGGTTGTGAATCACCAGTGTTGCAACTTTACAGCAGGAGATCTAGTAAAGGAAACAGCAGTGTTAGCATTATGAGTAGATATAGGTGTAGTAGGCCTATTAATAGTTGCTGCAATATAAATATGTCTTTATACTATGACACATTTACAGAAGTGCACTTCTTTGAAATATAAGTAATTCACTAAAATATAGTAGTTAACTAAAATTTCAAGTCAAGACAAACACACATTCTGAAAACAAACTGCATACCTGATTACTTCACCAAGTCCAGAAGAGAGAAGTTCAACTCTCAACAACAACACAGATTAAAGTGGTACCAGACTAAACTGAGGCCTGTTAAATACACTAGGGTGTGTGTGATGGTCCAATCACAGTGGTGTATGGCATACAAACAATAGACAGAAACTGGACAACTATTGTTAAACAGCCCCCACTTAAGCCTTCACATCCCTGCAAGTTGTATCAAGTACAAAATAGTTAAGGGGGGAAAAGAAAGACAAATCTAATACATACATATTACATCTTCATACATATTAGAACAGAATCGAATAGATCTTTATTGTCATTGTCACAAGTACAACACAATTAAAAGTGCCAAACGACCAGTGCATCGCTAAAATCACTCAAAAATAGCTAAAACAATACAACAAAACATACACATAACCATACTTCCCATCATTGCACAACACCTATTGCACTTAACATGCACAGCACAGATATTTTTCCCATGCAATTAAGACGAGAATAAATAGTTTCCCCAAAATGATTAATGATAACTCCAACACAAGAAAGGAGACCACACCAGTGTAATGTCTGTTTTCTCTTAGTTGTATTAAATCAATGAGCTTTCAAAATAGTTATGTCCAGTGGTACAATAATAATGTTTCTCTCTTTTTTTTCTGAATGCAATGTAAATTCATTTTACAAATAGTACAGTATAGGCACAGAATGGTTATACATAAGTCAAATCCTGATTGGACAGTTACAGTATAACAATGGACCATGAGATGGTCTCGTCTCGTGAAGAAGCCAAGGACGAGCTATGTTTTGGCTTCTCCTTTATCCCATGCATGTCCTGGGACATTATGGCCTAAAAGCTGGTCATCCCCTTTGCACGGACCTGCAGTCGGCACATTCTCAGCACAATGTGTAAGTCATATGTTCCAAAACAGAAGGTTTCGTATGAAACCCTTTTTATTTAACTCTGAGAGTGTTGTCTAAATATTATATCATCTAGACATTAAAATTGTATTTTATTTGATCAATCAGTCAGTAAATTGAGACTTTAAAGCATACTTATTTATATGCGTGTCGTACAGGCCTATATCATCAGGATTCTGACCTGATGAAGATCCTGTGAGATTGAAACATTGTTGCATTAAACACCAAAAATCCTTTTCCTGAAACTGATGTGCAGGCTCTACCGCCTTTCAGGGATGAGACTTTGCCATTGATTGGTCTACAGCTTTACTATTCACATGTAATTCAGTCAGTCAAGTAACTGCATAATGATGACGGTTCATTGTCATTAAAGTGAGTCAAGCCCATAATGATGACTCACTGGTGATTGTTTGGTCTATTGTTTTACCATTGTGTTGAAATTCCATCTGTAAGTGAGAACGCATTCACAATAGAAGGGCATCATCATAGTAGAATTACTCTGCCAGTCATAGAAAATATGCAAATGACAAAAACTGTAGTGTAGCGACTAGCTACAGACTTTATACTGTATGTAATGGAATAATGTAGTGTAGCTATGGACTTTTAAACTGTAGTGTATGGACATAATACTGTAATATATTAATGAAATGTAGAAATTGACTGTAAACTGTAATATAATTGTAGCGTAGTTTGACTACTTTATACTGTAATAGAATAATGTAGAGTAGCAATGGACTTTAAACTGTATAGTATAGTGTTTATTATTAGGTGTTGAACCAATAACTGTAATGTCACCAGCACAGCATGTCTATCTTGACATACAAACATGTTTAAATACAACCTAAATTAGTTTCAGTTGATATAAATATAAATGTAGGTATTGGACCAATACCTTATATACTTACTGTTTGTTTAGACTTACTGTTTTCCTTTTTTTTTTGTTCTTTCATTTTATATTTACATATCTACTGCATAGTACTGTGTTCTATTCGTCTGTCATTCAATGTTATATGAGATACTTAATTGGTTTCCTGTGGAAATAATCTTAGTCTTTTCTAGGATCTCCTTTTAGTAGACCTTGTACCAGTGAACTGTACCGTCATGAAACTGTACCTTTTCCTATGCAAACTTCTAATAAAGTCTTCAAATAATCAATCAAAGACCATTACTGACACTGAACACTAAAACAGCTGTTTTAGACAGTGTCATTTGTATACAGTTTGGAAGATGCACATGTGATATGACCACCAGCATTATTAAAGAAAAGAAAGGGGTAACTGTAACTACTATACATTTTCCGGTCATGTTTGCCACACAGACACATTTGACACATTGGCAGTTGGTTCATTACAAATAGTATGCAGTTGTTGGGGATAATAATACAAGGGACAGACACACTTTACACAAATCCTTACTCTGTACATTAGTATCTCTCTTAAATCTGTTTATGAACTCACTTTTCAAAGTGTTTTAATACTACTATCATGTATGATATAATATCATGTCTCTGTTACCTACCTGTCTTTGTAGGCCTATGGTTAGAAACTAGCAATAGCTCTGATCCTGTCAATGACATGATGATGTACAGTAAAAACACTACAAGGTTTTATTTTGCTGCATTGTTACATGATAAATGCAACGGTTTCATCTCTACATGACTTTTTGACCTGCACTTTTTTATAGGGATGCACCGATATAGAAATGATGAATCATAAAGGTGAAAAACCCTTTAGCTGTGAAATTTGTGGCAACAGCTTTTGTCAAAAACGTGGTCTGATGCGGCACATGAAGGTTCATGCAAGGGAATAGCCCTTTAGCTGTACTGTGTGTGGCAGCCACTTTAGTCATTTTACAACTTTGAAGAACCACATGAGAATTCATGCATGGGAAGTCCCTTTAAATGCACATGCAGATTATTATTATTTTCAATAAGGATATGCATTTATCAGAGGTGGTCAGCTTTAATGAAGAGATAGGCCATTCATTCAGGAAGTTGAGAATGTGTGAAATTGCTATCTGACCTTTATGTGAGAACTGCCAGAAATAATGTTTTAATTTGTGTGAACTGGTACTGATGTATTTGAAGGATGTGTAAGGGATACAATATTGATATTTACATTACACATATGTATTAATTACGGTAATGTACAAGTTAATCCTGCAAAGGCCAAATATGTTGTTGGAAAAAACATGCAATGGCCAATATCACCTTGTCTGTCTTCCCTTCACATAATAGGGGCCTACTGTGTTCATGTAGGAGATAACATTTGTTTTATATTATGTTGAACATTTTCTTTAGTTGTGATGTAACTACACTGAAGTGCCAAACGATCAGTGCATCACTAAAATCATTCAATAGCTAAAATAATACAACAAAACATACACAGATCATACTTCCCGTCATTATACAACACCTATTGCAACATGCAAAGCACAGGCAAACATGTAAAGTGATGGGTATTTTTCCGTAAGAGCAGAATAAAAGGCTAAATGCAAATATCACAGTGTCCACCAAATGGACCCTTACATTTTTGTAACTAAAACAATATAAGCACTGATATTCAGGATCTGTTTCCCTTCAGGGCTTTATAAAAAATAATAGATACAAAATAGCACGGGGTAGATAATATGATAAATAACATACAGAGATGACGGACAAAAAATGGCCAAACCCTTAAACCACACGTAAGCACTATGTCCTCTAATCATAAAACATCCATTTGGGGGGAAGGGGGGAAATTGACATATTTGACATAAATGTAAGGTGCTGTAAAGTAACCAGTTGAATTAGTAGGGGAAATAAACATGTGTTTAATGGTGAAACTTGATATGAGCCTGAGTTGCTAACCCAAATTACATGGTACCATGCAGGCAACTGGGATGTGTTTTAAAGTTGTCTGATTGTATTGACGTTGTTGACATGAAAACAGTTTGAAACTCTACACATCATTTCTTATTTGTGTGGGTTTATAATAGCATAATTTTCATTACAGTTTTATGGGCTAAATATTATTGCTGGGTAGAGGGGGTACTTGGATTCAATTTAAATCCATAAAAAATGCTTTTATCCAGCAAATGAGAATGAGAATAAGAGAGAGAGAGAGAGAGAGAGAGAGAGAGAGAGAGCTTTGTTGTTGTTTTTAGGCTCACTATTACTACTTAATTCAATGTTGGTGGATGGATGTTTATATATATATATTTTTTTAAATGAGTCTTCCAAATATGCACAGATGTACAGTAATCAGGTTGGGACAAGTCATTTAGAAGTTTTATGAAAACTTTATTAACATTCTGCAATCATACATTCATTTTGTAAACTATTATACACAGGAACCTTTTAGAGCATGTGAACCTTGAATGTGTATTCACATCATATAGCATTTCTAGTGAATCAAATCACTAAGTATTAGCCTCTCGTATCAGTGAATTATAAGAAATTGGCTGAGCAATACATACATTTTACACCCACATATTGACAAAACTACAAAGGAACAGAATATGTCCAGTTGTGTCCTGGTTTCACAGATTGATGTGAGGGGAGGTACATCCCAGATCCCAAAAAACGTGAAAAGTAAAACAACTAAAATGAATTTTGTATTCAGATATTGTTATATTTTATGTGTTTGGTGATGCAAATAGTTACCTATCAGTGTTGTTGTCACATCTAACTGTGGTGTTCTAGTGTGACACTGACCTTCCCAGGTAACACCTTCAGAGGGAGATGCCCATAAGTAGAAATGAATGGAAATAGTCTCCTAGTGAAAGTGTGTGCAAAGGTGAGTATGTGCGTGTTAGAGTCAGGATCAGAGAATGATATCCCTCCTCTGTTCCAGTCCAGATGGACTCTGATCTTTGAAGGCTTCTGGATCACAGAGATATCAATCCCTGGCCCTGTTGAGGAGCTTGCTGTGTATCTACCGTTAACAAAGCCTAAACACCACATCATACTATTGTCTCCCTTTCTCTGGAAAGACAACACACCCAACTCCCAGAAGTTATTGTTTCCCACCTCAACATCCCAACTGTGAATCCCAGAGTTAAATCCCTCTGAACCTAATATATTGTGTGGATATTCCAACCTCTCTGAGTTATCGTGAAGCTCTACACGCTCTCCATCAGATAACACACTGGTCAGATCATGAGACAAGTTGAGATCTGTATTGGAGGTGTTGGGGTCCAGGATCACAGGAGTGTAGGCGACAATGTCCTTCATCTTGTCCCAGACCTTGAAGGTCAGATTGCCAAGGTGTTTGGCCACGTCTATCATTGCTAATGAGACTGGCTGTGCATTACGTAGTGTGAGCTGGACTCTTTTCACTGTGGTCTTATAGTTCTGCAGGAATAAAATGTCATCTGCCTCAACATCTTTCATGGTTTTGGCAAGAGTCTCCATCTCTCTGCTCAATCCCTCAATCTTATCCATCATCATCTGACTCTTCTGCCTCTCTTCCTCCCTCAGGGCAGAGATCCTGTCGTCCTCTTCCTGAGAAAGGAACTGGCGAATGTTCTCAAACTGTTTCTTAATCTGTGTCTCTGTGTGCAAGGCCTGGACCTTAATGCATTCTGCAGCTCCTATATAGTTTGCTTTCAAGGAATGTAAATCCTCCAGTTTATCCTGCAAAGGCTTCTGTGATTTCTGGATGCCCTCTTTGCAACATTTTGCAGATTCGTAGATGGGTCTGAACATGTGTCCAGAGTGTTTTTCAGAATCACAACAGACAAGACATGCCAGCTGTGCATCGTCCAGACAGAACAGCTTGAGTTTCCCAATAAGGATAGGTACTTATCCAAGGTGGTCAGCTTAATGAAGGGATAGGCCTTTCATTCAGCAAGTTAAGAAATGGTGAAATTGCTATCTGACCTTTATGTGAGAAATGACAGAAATAATGTTTTAATTTGTGTGAATTGGTACTGATGTATTTGAAGGATGTGTAAGGGATAACATGTTGATGTTTACACTGTACATGTATGTATTAATTCATGTACAAGTTAACCCTGTAAAGGCCAAATATATGGATGAACATGCAATGGCCAATATCACCCTCCCTGGCTGGCTTCCCTTCACATAATAGGGGCCAATTGGGTGCATACTGTGTTCATGTAGGAGATAACATTTGTTTTATATTTTGTTGAACATTTTCTTTAGTTGTGATGTAACTACACTGAACTGATTGTTCACATCTTATTATGAACTAATAAAGTTGTGTTGGTGCTCATTGGCCTGATGGTTTGTTTTCATAACATCTGGATAGAAAGTTATCAGACACTATGTTCACTATGTTATCAATAAGGATAATGGCATCTATCAGAAGAAGCTACGCTTAATAGAGAAATAGGCCATTCATTGCGACCGTCAGGTCGCAGTTACTACCAAAACCTCCACTGGCTGTCTGTCAGTCAGTCAGTCAGTCTGTCTGTCTGTCCGTCATGTCACACTTTTCCCCAACTCATATCTCTGCCACCGTTGCCCCATGCCAAACTTTGCACACACACACTCCTTGCCTGCCAATCCACAACCTCTACCCCTCCAGGGACCCCCGGAGCTCCAGGGACCCCCAGGGACCCCCTTCTGCAGCACATAAAATGCCGTAACTCGGGCTAGGAGCGACCGGGAGAGCCGGGGCCGGTACCCAAGTGTCTGCCTCGGCGGCACCAAGAGAGCCATCAACATGAATCTGTCCCATATAGCGCCACCATCAGGCCTATTTTTTCAAACACATTTTTGGACACTGCTCCTACAGATTTTGCCCTAAAATCACACAAATCTGTACACAGTATGTCTACACTCATGTCATCAACATGGATCTTTCCCATATAGCCCCACCTTCTGGCAGATTTTTTCAAACACATTTTTGGACACATTTTGCACGCTGCGACCTGACGGTCGCTTATCTCCCGATTAGGGAGTTTTACTGGTTTAGGAAGGTATGTGATTGCCATTTGACCAAATTGCCATTTGACCATTATGTGAGAACTGCCTAATGCGTGTATGCATAGCAATCTATACGGTGGTCTGTGCTCATATACATGTTTAACTATGTAAAAGCTAAACCTATGGATGAAAGGTGTAACCTTTCAGATGTTGTGGCAGAATGCTAAGTATTTTCCAGTGTAAAGAATTTGAATACAAATGAATCCTAATCCTATGTTCCACACCATTCACACAATAATGTTGGGGGGCTTTATGCTCACTCCTTATCATACTAAAGGGAATACATGCTAATTAGTTGGTCCATCCATTCTGCAACAGAGCGGCACACCCTAACCCATTCTCACCTATCCATTAACAAAGGGACAAGCATCCTAGATGAAACATTCACAACATGTGTCTTCTAACGGATTAGATAAAGATAGAGTTGTACACCCTACAACCAGAACGTTTGTGTAAACTGACACTGATTCAAAGGGGAGTAAGGGATATGTTTCACTAAAATAAGTGCAACATAGCTCTATAGGGGGAGAACGGGGTAAGATGAACCGCTGGGTAAGATGAACCACCCCCTTTATCTTTAAAACTATACACATGAGTTGTCATTTGACCTTAAAATAAGAACACAAACATCATTTCCACCTGGCTGTGGAGTTTACAGACACCTGGGCAAAGTGGAAAGCATATTTCTAAAAAGTGTTTTTTGCTGGTCGAAGTACATTTTTGACTTTTATGGTATAATGATTTTTATGTTAAAGCAAATGTACCCAGGTCTAAACTTATATAGCATGCATGTTGGTGATAGCCCAATCTATAAAACTATGTGAATCATTTAGCTAAAGATGAGTCTTAAGCATCAAGCTAGCCAGGTTTTGTCAAAATGGTGGCTTTGGGGCAAGATGAACCACATACCTTGGGGTAAGTTGAACTATGTGAATCACCATTCCTATTTTTTCATTAGGTCTTTGCTACTTAAATTATGCTGAATCATCTTTAATTTTGATGAATACACTAATTTAAGATACATTTTTAATATTATATTAATAATTGCAAATATTAAAAGGTTCTGAATATTCTGAATATAATTGGTTATAATAAAAAATATGTACAGTTTAAATAACCGTAAGAAATGAAATAAGACTATTTGCAAAAGGGAAATGTGTTATTAAAATATTTCTGATAAGTAAATACATTCTTTGTTCAAGTTTAAACTGTTAAAAGTTAAGAATATCACGTGGGTCAACTTACCCCTTTACTTGGATCAACTTATCCCTCACCTGGGGCAAGTTGAACCACATGACCACTTTTTTAATATAAGTCGTATTTTTATGGTCCTTTGTCATAGACACTTACTTAAAATTTCAAATGATAGCAGACATCCTGAAATATGTCTAGATGTTTTGAATTTACTGCCATCTCACTTTTTCTTGCTTCCAGGTCAACATAAGCAAAAAGTGGTTAATCTTACCCAGTTCTCCCTAATCCAATAGTTAATTATGTCTGAGTTAGTGTTTGTTCATTAACTGGGATCTCTGTGTTACCCCAGCTCTGTATAATGGTAATTAATGGGTTAAATTGCCTGATTTGGTCAAATTGTGTACCCACCTTAAACTATATTTTATGTTTATTAAAGCGTTGGGGAGATATAAGAATTATAGCAATTGTCATTATTAGAATATACAAGCTTTAGCATTTAACTTTAAAAAAGAAAAAACATTTGAATAGCAACGGGTAATTTAAATGTCACACTGTGTAGGCCTTTGATGATTATTTTTTGACATAACACAGAATTAAAATTTGTTTCAAGCAAGCATGCAAGGCAATGTATTAAACCATTAAACTGTGTACTGAAGGTGGTCAAGAAAGCCCAACAGCGCCTCTACTTCCTCAGGAAACTGAAGAAAGCTGGGATGGGTCCCAAAGTCCTACGGGCTTTCTACAGGGGCACCACGGAGAGCATCTTGACTGGCTGCTTCACTGCCTGGTATGGCAGCTGCACTGACCTCAATCGCAAGGCCCTGCAGAGGGTTGTGCGGACAGCCGAACGCATCAGTGGATGCGATCTCCCCCCAATCCAAGTATTGTACGACGAGCGCCCTGTGGAATCATGAAAGATTCTCACCATCCCAACCACAGTCTGTTCAAGATGCTGCCTCATGGAAAACGCCTATGCAGTCTCAAAGCTACCAGCAACAGACTGCAAAAGAGCTTCTTTCCACGAACAGTCAGGCACATGAACGAACTGTCAAAAACGAGAAAGATCCAGGGAAAAAGGAATCGCTAGCACCCCCCCCCCCAGCCCCCAACCCCTTACGTTCCCTCCTTGTGAAGTTGAATTGCACCTACTGTACATACCCCTTACGTTCCCTCCTTGTGAACTTGAATTGCACCTACTGTACATACACTCTTAAAATTGTTGGGTCAAAAACAACCCAAGTTGGTTATTTATGTAACCCAACACGTAACACTGTTTTGGACCAGCCCAACATGGGTTATTGCAGACCAACAGGGTTGGGTTAAGGCTGTGACCCAGCATGTTGGGTTGGGATTGTACAACCAAGTAATGGGTTAAAAGTGACTTTGCTGTTGGGTTAATGTGATACTGCTGATGGGTTGGAATCTAACACCCAAAAATGGCTTAAAAGTGACCTTGTTGTTGGGATTGTACGCCCATTCACATTAAATCTATTCATTTTTTTACAGCATTTTCTTCAATGACATTTTTCATGCTTAATCTACTCAAGGAAGAATGCATGCGGAGTAAATTGTGCATTTAGTCGTGGCAATATATCACAACTTTGAACACAACAGATTATGTGGTGCTTCACATTAAAAGAACAGCAAACCTGTTTGTATGTGTCAGTCTGGACCATCTTAGTCATGGTTTCTGTTTCTGTAAGCAACTATGTTTTTTTATATATTTTTTAATTAGGGATTATGACTGGGCTACATCCACTGCGATCATCTACAATACAATGTTGTTTTCTCTATCTAAAACCATAAAATAATGGAAAAGTTTGTAAAAAATATCTGTATGGGAGCACAGTTGCATGCTGGGTAACTGCCCACCCACTTAGTTTAACCCAATAGTGGTGCAATTCACAAACCAATGTGTTGATAGACAGAGAGGGCGGGTCTATTTTAACCCAAGTTGGTGCAATGCAGTGAACCATGTGTTGGGTAAACTCGAATTCAAAAGCCTGTACCAACACTTGGGTTATGAACTCAATGCATTTTATCTGATGATGTGGGCGGGCCATCCATAGCCCAACAGATGGTTTACTAATTTTAAGTATTTTTAATCCAATGTTTGGTCAAACTGACCCAACCTTTGACCCAACAGTGTCAACCCAGCAAAAGGGTTGAACATTTGACCCAACATTTTTAAGAGTGTAAATGCATACTGTGAAGTTGAATTTATAAATCTGTTGCACATAGAACACTCTGTGAAGATGTTTACAAAAGTTAAGTACAGTAGCAACTACTGGAAAAATATGCTGTTGGCGTATAGAATATGCCAAACTTTCTGCACATGTACATCTGAGGATGCTCTTTTCTTTTCCTGTTGCTCTTTTTGCCTTTTGCACTCCTTTTTAGATTATTATTATTATTATTTTTAGATGTGGTTTGCTGTTATTATATTGTTTTTTTGATATACGACTGCATTGACTGAAGGATGCCAAACAAAAACAAATTTTACTCTTATGTACCTGTACAAAAGACGTAACAATAAAGTACTACCTTGAACCTTGAATTTTTAAGGTTTCCAGATAGCTGGTGTGCTATGCGAATGTTCATGTCAACATCTTAGCTCCCCCCACTTCCTTTGCTCTGCTCTGATTGGTTGAATTAAACGTGTGAAAAGACCCTCCACAGGTACAAGTAAAGTACCATAGCATTGTTGTAGTCTACTCTATGTTGTTTGTGCTTTCAGCAAACTCAGAGACAGATCATCATTTCCAAGGATTTGACTTCGAGAACAACTGAACAAGAAGGTAAGATTTTGCACACTGTAATTACGTGGTTGAGACTTTATACTTTAGTAATGGTCAACGAGTTGTATTGTTTGATACAAATTATTAACCTTGAGTTAACCTAGAATTGTGTAGCCTCATTTACCCCCTTGTAATAACCAACCAGGGGAAGTTGAACAGTTCTGTCGAGAAACCAAAAGGAGGAAGATTGAGCACCAGGTTTGTTATGTGTGTCTGTACTGTATGTTGAGTAATTTCATCAAATAGTATTTATTCTCCAAATTTCTCTTAATATCTGCTTTATACAAGACACATTTTTCCCCGCATTTGATTTCACAGGTGAATGCAACAACAGTAGTGTTGAAGCCTTGTTTCGTCCCTCTATCACGTGTAAGGTTTAACAGTGGACTGTTGGATGTGAACGATGAAATAGTTCCACTGGATCTTTCCAACACCGTGGAATACACAGCTGTTCCACAAAGTAAAATGGTAAGTTGATTATAAAATATCTGTTGGATGAAGCCTTATTACACCACGTTGGACACTAGCATTAAAAACAACACAGTGTCCGACATTTTCAATGAATTGCCAACATGTTTGAGCCTGTAGATCAATTATTTCTGCTCAATAGATTTTAAGTGTTGTTTATAAAAGGAGAGGGCCATAGTAGTTTGATCACATCAATAGCATAGTTGCTTGTGTTTAAGTGGCTTGGTAGTGGCAACAGCTTTAGTGATAATAGTAATCTGAAAAAACACACGATGATTCATAAAGGTGAAAAACCCTATAGCTGTACAATTTGTGGCAACAGTTTTAGTCAAAGTAGTCATCTAAAGGGGCACATGATGGTTCATACAGGGGAAAAACCCTTTAGCTGCACAGATTGTGACAGCAGCTTTAGTCACCTACATAGTCTGAAACTGCACATGATGAATCATAAAGGTGAAAAACCCTTTAGCTGTGAAATTTGTGGCAACAGCTTTAGTGTTAATAGCTATCTGAAAAAACACATGATGATTCATAAAGGTGAAAAACCCTTTAGTTGTGAAATTTGTGGCAACAGCTTTACTAAAAAATTTAATCTGACGCGCCACATGAAGGTTCATGCAGGGGAATAGCACTTTAGCTCTACTGTGTGTGGCAGCCACTTTAGTCGTTTTACAACTTTGAAGAACCACATGAGAATTCATGCATGGGAAGTCCCTTTAAATGCACATGCAGATTATTATTATTTTCAATAAGGATATGCATTTATCAGAGGTGGTCAGCTTAATGAAGAGATAGGCCATTCATTCAGGAAGTTGAGAATGTGTGAAATTGCTATCTGACCTTTATGTGAGAACTGACAGAAATAATGTTTTAATTTGTGTGAACTGGTACTGATTTATTTGAAGGATGTGTAAGGGATACAATATTGATATTTACATTACACATATGTATTAATTACGGTAATGTACAAGTTAATCCTGCAAAGGCCAAATATGTTGTTGGAAAAAACATGCAATGGCCAATATCACCTTGTCTGTCTTCCCTTCACATAATAGGGGCCTACTGTGTTCATGTAGGAGATAACATTTGTTTTATATTATGTTGAACATTTTCTTTAGTTGTGATGTAACTACACTGAACTGATTGTTCACATCTTATTGTGAACTAATAAAGTTGTGTTGGTGCTCATTGGCCTGATGGTTTGTTTTCATAACATCTGCATAGAAACATCAGACATGGTGGCATGTAAAGGCTAGATGTCTTTCTGACTACATGGCAGTAGTAGAGCGCAAGAGCAGAATAAAAGGCTAAATGTGGGTGGAGCATACAAACAATAGACAGAAACTGGACAACTTTTGTTTAACAGTCCCCACTTAACCCTTCACATCCCTGCAAGTCCTAATAGGAGTTGTATCACGTACACAATTGTTAAGGGGGGAAAAGAAAGACAAAGCTGATATATATACATATTATATCTTCAGACATATTAGAACAGAATATAATAGATCTTTAATTGTCATTGTCACGACTAGTACAACAAAAGTGCCAAACGATCAGTGCATCACTAAAATCATTCAATAGCTAAAACAATACAACAAAACATACACAGATCATACTTCCCGTCATTATACAACACCTATTGCAACATGCAAAGCACAGGCAAACATGTAAAGTGATGGGTATTTTTGTAACTAAAACAATATAAGCACTGATATTCAGGATCTGTTTCCCTTCAGGGCTTTATAAAAAATAATAGATACAAAATAGCACGGGGTAGATAATATGATAAATAACATACAGAGATGACGGACAAAAAATGGCCAAACCCTTAAACCACACGTAAGCACTATGTCCTCTAATCATAAAACATCCATTTGGGGGGAAGGGGGGAAATTGACATATTTGACATAAATGTAAGGTGCTGTAAAGTAACCAGTTGAATTAGTAGGGGAAATAAACATGTGTTTAATGGTGAAACTTGATATGAGCCTGAGTTGCTAACCCAAATTACATGGTACCATGCAGGCAACTGGGATGTGTTTAAGTTGTCTGATTGTATTGACGTTGTTGACATGAAAACAGTTTGAAACTCTACACATCATTTCTTATTTGTGTGGGTTTATAATAGCATAATTTTTATTTATTTTTTTCATTACAGTTTTATGGGCTAAATATTATTGCTGGGTAGAGGGGGTACTTGGATTCAATTTAAATCCATAAAAAATGCTTTTATCCAGCAAATGAGAATAAGAGAGAGAGAGAGAGAGAGAGAGAGAGAGAGAGAGAGAGAGAGAGAGAGCTTTGTTGTTGTTTTTAGGCTCACTATTACTACTTAATTCAATGTTGGTGGATGGATGTTTATATATATATTTTTTTTAAATGAGTCTTCCAAATATGCACAGATGTACAGTAATCAGGTTGGGACAAGTCATTTAGAAGTTTTATGAAAACGTTATTAACATTCTGCAATCATACATTCATTTTGTAAACAAGTATTATACACAGGAACCTTTTAGAGCATGTGAACCTTGAATGTGTATTCACATCATATAGCATTTCTAGTGAATCAAATCACTAAGTATTAGCCTCTCGTATCAGTGAATTATAAGAAATTGGCTGAGCAATACATACATTTTACACCCACATATTGACAAAACTACAAAGGAACAAAATATGTCCAGTTGTGTCCTGGTTTCACAGATTGATGTGAGGGGAGGTACATCCCAGATCCCAAAAAACGTGAAAAGTAAAACAACTAAAATGTATATTGTATTCAGACATTGTTATATTTTATGTGTTTGGTGATGCAAATAGTTACCTATCAGTGTTGTTGTCACATCTAACTGTGGTGTTCTAGTGTGACACTGACCTTCCCAGGTAACCAGTGCCGAGGGAAGTAGGGGTGCTGGGGGTGCGGCCGCACCCCCTCCCCCACGTCCCACCGCACCCCCCACCGCACCCCCTAAAGGGGGGTTGGGGGAAAAATATTGCCGATCGGCAAGTAGAGGCTCTGACATCAGTGGCGTGAAGTAGGAGCTATTGGCTACTTCTATTTCCAGTACAATTTCAAAATAAACATGTGTTGAATGATCGATTGTATAGACAAAAAAAAAAGAAAGGCTCTTGTTTTGAAATGTGCTTCTGGGCACTGTTTAGACAGGAAATGGCTTTCAAAGGACTTCCCTTTTAACTTGTCTAAGCGTCTGTCTCTCCGTGCGTAACATATGCGTCATGGACTCGGGTGAATTATAACAATACGGGCATAAAAGGAATATACAGAACACCAAGACAACACAACCTAGGCTATGAAGGCATTAAACATCTCCATCAGATAACACACTGGTCAGATCATGAGACAAGTTGAGATCTGTATTGGAGGTGTTGGGGTCCAGGATCACAGGAGTGTAGGCGACAATGTCCTTCATCTTGTCCCAGACCTTGAAGGTCAGATTGCCAAGGTGTTTGGCCACGTCTATCATTGCTAATGAGACTGGCTGTGCATTACGTAGTGTGAGCTGGACTCTTTTCACTGTGGTCTTATAGTTCTGCAGGAATAAAATGTCATCTGCCTCAACATCTTTCATGGTTTTGGCAAGAGTCTCCATCTCTCTGCTCAATCCCTCAATCTTATCCATCATCATCTGACTCTTCTGCCTCTCTTCCTCCCTCAGGGCAGAGATCCTGTGCTCCTCTTCCTGAGAAAGGAACTGGCGAATGTTCTCAAACTGTTTCTTAATCTGTGTCTCTGTGTGCAAGGCCTGGACCTTAATGCATTCTGCAGCTCCAATATAATTTGCTTTCAAGGAATGCAAATTCTCCAGTTTATCCTGCAAAGGCTTCAGTGATTTCTGGAGGCCCTCTTTGCAACATTTTGCAGATTCGTAGATGGGTCTGAACCTGTGTCCAGTGTGTTTTTCAGAATCACAACACACAAGACATGCCAGCGGTGCATCGTCCAGACAGTACAGCTTGAGTTTCTCCCCATGCAGAGTGCAGAGAAGCTGCTCAGACCTCGCTGACAAAGATCTGTGACTTCTCTCCTCTAAGAAGTTCTCACACAGGTTCTTCAATGCTAAGTTGATAGGCGGTTCGTCCTGGGAGCAGTTTGTTTTGCAAACAGGGCATCCCTTGTTCCACGTTGGTTTTCCTGTCCACCATTGCTGCAGACAGGCTTTACAGAAGCTGTGGCTACACGGCAGGATAACCGGATGTTTAAAGATGTCACGGCACACTGGACAGGTGAGCTCCTCTTCCTGTCGGGTCAAACAGGAAGCGACTCTGTCAGCTAGCATCACTCCCTCCTCTGGAACGTTCACTGAGGCTGACATGGTTGTGAATCACCAGTGTTGCAACTTTACAGCAGGAGATATAGTAAAGGAAACAGCAGTGTTAGCATTATGAGTAGATATAGGTGTAGTAGGCCTATTAATAGTTGCTGCAATATGAATCTGTCTTTATACTATGAAACATTTACAGAAGTGCACTTCTTTGAAATATAAGTAATTCACTAAAATATAGTAATTAACAAAAAATTCAAGTCAAGACAAACACAAATTCTGAAAACAAACTGCATACCTGATTACTTCACCAAGTCCAGAAGAGAGAAGTTCAATTCTCAACAACAACACAGATTAAAGTGATACCAGACTAAACTGAGGCCTGTTAAATACACTAGGGTGTGTGTGATGGTCCAATCACAGTGGTGGGTGGAGCATACAAACAATAGACAGAAACTGGACAACTATTGTTTAACAGCCCCCACTTATGAATCTGTCTTTATACTATGAAACATTTACAAAAGTGCACTTCTTTGAAATATAAGTAATTCACTAAAATATAGTAATTAACTAAAAATTCAAGTCAAGACAAACACAAATTCTGAAAACAAACTGCATACCTGATTACTTCACCAAGTCCAGAAGAGAGAAGTTCAACTCTCAACAACAACAGATTAAAGTGATACCAGAACTGAGGCCTGTTAAATACACTAGGGTGTGTGTGTGTGTGTGTGTGTGTGTGTGTGTGTGTGTGTGTGTGTGTGTGTGTGTGTGTGTGTGTGTGTGTGTGTGTGTGTGTGTGTGTGTGTGTGTGTGTGATGGTCCAACCAGAGTGGTGGGTGGAGCATACAAACAATAGACAGAAACTGGACAACTATTGTTTAACAGCCCCCACTTATGAATCTGTCTTTATACTATGAAACATTTACAGAAGTGCACTTCTTTGAAATATAAGTAATTTACTAAAATATAGTAGTTAACTAAAAATTCAAGTCAAGACAAACACAAATTCTGAAAACAAACTGCATACCTGATTACTTCAACTATTGTTTAACAGCCCCCACTTAAGCCTTCACATCCCTGCAAGTTGTATCAAGTACAAAATAGTTAAGGGGGGAAAAGAAAGACAAATCTTATACATACATATTAGAACAGAATCGAATAGATCTTTATTGTCATTGTCACAAGTACAACACAATTAAAAGTGCCAAACGATCAGTGCATCACTAAAATCACTCAAAAATAGCTAAAACGATACAATACAACAAAACATACACATAACCATACTTCCCATCATTGCACAACACCTATTGCACTTAACATGCACAGCACAGATATTTTCCCCATGCAATTAAGACGAGAATAAATAGTTTCCCCAAAATGATTAATGATAACTCCAACACAAGAAAGGAGACCACACCAGTGTAATGTCTGTTTTCTCTTAGTTGTATTAAATCAATGAGCTTTCAAAATAGTTATGTCCAGTAATAATGTTTCTCTCTTTTTTTCTGAATGCAATGTAATTTCATTTTACAAATAGTACAGTATAGGCACAGAATGGTTATACATAAGTCAAATCCTGATTGGACAGTTACAGTATAACAATGGACCATGAGATGGTCTCGTCTCGTGAAGAAGCCATGGACGAGCTATGTTTTGGCTTCTCCTTTATCCCATGCATGTCCTGGGACATTATGGCCTAAAAGCTGGTCATCCCCTTTGCACGGACCTGCAGTCGGCACATTCTCAGCACAATGTGTAAGTCATATGTTCCAAAACAGAAGGTTTCGTATGAAACCCTTTTTATTTAACTCTGAGAGAGTCTAAATATTATATCATCTAGACATTAAAATTGTATTTTATTTTATCAATCAGTCAGTAAATTGAGACTTTAAAGCATACTTATTTATATGCGTGTCGTACAGGCCTATATCATCAGGATTCTGACCTGATGAAGATCCTGTGAGATTGAAACATTGTTGCATTAAACACCAAAAATCCTTTTCCTGAAACTGATGTGCAGGCTCTACCTCCTTTCAGGGATGAGACTTTGCCATTGATTGGTCTACAGCTTTACTATTCACATGTAATTCAGTCTGTCAAGTAACTGCATAATGATGACGGTTCATTGTCATTAAAGTGAGTCAAGCCCATAATGATGACTCACTGGTGATTGTTTTACCATTGTGTTGTAATTCCATCTGTAAGTGAGAACGCATTCACAATAGAAGGGCATCATCATAGTAGAATTACTCTGCCAGTCATAGAAAATATGCAAATGACAAAAACTGTAGCGTAGCGACTAGCTACAGACTTTATACTGTAATGGAATAATGTAGTGTAGCTATGGACTTTTAAACTGTAATGGGATACTGTAGTGTATGGACATATACTGTAATATATTAATGAAATGTAGAAATTGACTGTAAACTGTAATGTAATTGTAGCATAGATTGACTACTTTATACTGTAATAGAATAATGTAGAGTAGCAATGGACTTTAAACTGTATAGTATAGTGTTTATTATTAGGTGCTGAACCAATAACTGTAATGTCACCAGCACAGCATGTCTATCTTGACATACAAACATGTTTAAAATGTATTTATTTCACCCCTTTGTGCCAGGGAAACATACAGTACATCTTCATTATAAGAAATAACTGTTCAGAATCTACAGCTGGGTAGGCTGCAGATAACCAATACACCAACATAGCCAGCGCAAGTGTATGATTATCAGAACAGATACAATAACCCCCCCCCCCCCATATTTGCAGTGATCTGAAGGGTTAAGTGGGGGGAGGAATTGGCCAGTTTCATTCTATTGTTGGTCTCTCCCTGAATCTCACTCTGATTGGGCCATCAGGGCCCTTTGTCAGTATTTAACAAGAGTTTGTTCTGCTTTGTACCACTTGAATCTCTGCTAGCTGAGAGCTGAACTTCTGCTTTCTGCACTAGCTGAAGCTGTCAGATATTTTGTGCTAGTATCAGTCTAGTGGGGCAGGTTTTGAGTTATGGCTTTACTACAAACAATGAAAGCCTTGGTCAACCAGAGACTATCTGCAGCTGCTGAAGAGATATTTGGGATTGTTGAAAGAATCCTAGCAGAGTACCAGGAAGAAACTTCCCATTACAAGCAAGACATCGACCGCCAACAGAGACTACTGGATACACAGAGAGCAGGTTGGTAAGAAAAAAAGACAAAATAAATGTAATGTAATCTGGATTTAAATAGTTTCCACATTATTTTGTTATTATTTTGTTGTCTTCTGGAAGGCATTCCCCCGGATTAGAGTTCGGAAAGCTGCATGTGAATGAATTCTCAGGCGAAAAGTTTGGTGCTCGGAGCCAGTGTGGACCAGCCTTTAAATCAAAATACAGCCCAAAAGTGTAGTAACATTCAAACATGTTAATGGCTTTATTATGTTTCATATTTTTGCCTAGACTTCCTGCACTTCCCAGTGTGTAGAGAGGAGGTATTCCCTGAGCAGCAGGAGAGGACCTCCAGAGTGGTACGGGAGGAACCAGAGGTCCCACAGATTAAAGAGGAACAGGAGGAGCTACTTCAAAGATCGGAGGATGCTGATGCTTTAACGTTGAAATTACTAACAGTGAAAAGTGAAGATTATGATGAAAACATGACAGACTACATGCACCTCCCTTTGTGTAAAGAGGACGTTTCCTCTGAACAGCAGGAGTGGACCCCTGGTCTAGTACCAGAAGAACCGGAGCCTCCACAGATGAAAGAGGAACACAATGAGCTACTTCAAAGGCAAGAGGAGAAAGGTGGGTCAACATTGGCATCACTTTCGGTGAAACGTGAGGATACTGATGAAAACTTAGAGACAGAGCCTTTAGCCAACACCTCGTCTCAACAAATGGAAACACAAGCTTATGTAGAGGACTGTGGAACATCACAACCAACTAGTGGTTGTCAGATCCTATCACCGCACGGTTCAGAATCTGACACTGAAGACAGTGATGACTGGGATTGGGCTGAGACCAGGGATGGTTTAAACACACTGGAATCACACAAGACACACACTGTCGGAGGAAAGAGCGACCAGCTGTTCCGTGACATCAAATCACCAAAGCAAAGCCACACAGAGAAGAAATGTTTTAGTTGCATAGATTGTGGCAAAATGTTTAAACAAAAGATACACCTGAAAACTCATACAATGATTCATACAGGGGAAAGGCCCTTTACTTGTACAATTTGTGAGAAATGCTTTAGTCGAAAGAGTGATCTAAAATCACACATGACATCTCATACAAGGGAAAGGCCCTACACATGTACAGTCTGTGGCAAAGGCTGTAGTCGAAAGGTTGATCTAAAATCACACATGATGTCTCACACAGGGGAAAAACCCTTTACTTGTCCAGTTTGTGGCAAAGGCTGTAATCATAGTGGTCAGCTGAACCGCCATATGAGGACTCATACTGGGGACAAGCCCTTTACATGTGCATGTGGTTTGGTGCATTTTAACCAAGCTTCTTAGCACACGTTTTGGATTGCCAATGCATTATCAACAGCCGTCAGAGCAGAGGAATTCTAGGAATGTCTACGCCAGAGACGGAGTAATGTGCCTTTTTTGGATCTCAATGAATATCTATGAGAGGCCGTGGAAGGCGCATAACGAAGTCGCTGGCGGCCGCCGACGCGGGGTTCTGACAAAAAGTCAACAAGTGCCTTCTTCGGAGTGAGAATATGTTGCATTGTTTTTTAAACTAAATATCCCCTGGGTCAAAATGACCCACCAACAGAACCAAGGTGAAGTGAATCCCAACAGAACTTAAGGGTTAAGGGGGAAGATTTACATATTTTGACATAAATGTAAGGTGCTGTAAAGTAACAATGTAATTCAGGGGGTGCCGTGGATGAAAAAGTTATTTCACAGGGGTGAACCTGAGCCATAAAATGTTTGAGAACGACAGTGAGAAAATCCACTTTACAGCTGCATGAGCACTCGTTGCTTCAGCAGTTCAAAGTGTTCACGCACAGCTTGGCAAAGCCAGCGACGTACGAGGCAGCTGTGTAGCTGGTACAGACAAGTCGCTCTCGCCTCCTGACCACACACACACACACTGGCGGTTGGCTTGGCAGACTAACTAACAGTAGTCAGGCACCCACCCAACGCGCCTTCTGACCAGATTGTTGGCCAATATGCATTAGAGTGACGGGGGAAAAGTGTGCCAGATTAATGCCGGTGAGTTTGATTGAACGTTAACACCTGTGCGTTTGATAGAATGTTCAAAATAATAACTTACACACCAGCAAATTGATTGCACAACGACAGAATGATATCGTATCACTGTTATCCAGAAAAAAAGAAGATGACTTATTTAAGAATTAGCTTTGGAACAGGACACATGCTGATTGACACTTGAGAAGTCGGTGATGAGAGGTAAACAACTGTATCACATGAGGCAGATTACGTGATCGCCATCTGGTACATAATTGTGGAAAATAAGACTGAAACGGTAAACAACAAGAGGAGGAACAAGCTAAAGACAGATTAGTTTGACATCATGAATAAAACAAAAAAAATGACAAATGTATTTCATTCGTTTAAGAGATGTTGGATAATAAATGGCTAAAATAGAATTTACTAATCTATAATCCACAGTGCAAAGTGGCTGCTTGTCACTCGGTTGAAATGTTTTAACAATCTTTTGTCTATTATTAATGTTGATTTGTTGATACATAAGAAAATAAGAGGACATGTTTTGTTGACATGTATTACAGGTGATACACCATGCATTTAAAAAGTATTTATGTCATATTGTTTATGTCCTCAAAACGTTTTTCAAAAGGTTTGAGGCTAAATTACCACTCCTGAATAGAGAGCCTCTCTCATTTTTGAATGGCTCTCAGAGCATTTCAGCTGCAGTACCACCTTTGGCCTGAAGAAATTCTTTTTTTTTTTTTTTTGTGATGACGTCACAATCGGCAGATGACGTCACAATCGGCAGCAAATCTGAACAGCCTGTTTTGAGAACCCGTGGGATACTTTTAACCTTCGCCTTCTCAAAACCAGAGACACATCGGTCTGAAATGGGACTTTGTGAGGATAGAAGGTGCTAGTGGGACCCCAAAAAAAGGTTTTAAAATAGGAAAAGTGAAATTTCACGGTGTATCACCTTTAATATGTTATGCTCTGTTGATGAATTGAATACATACTGGAAACAAGTCCTCAGGCCTTTTTGTGTTAAATCCTTTTAGCCCAAGTAGGAGAGGAGAGGAGAGGAGAGGAGAGGAGAGGAGAGGAGAGGAGAGGAGAGGAGCGAAGCACAGAGCAGATAAAAGGAGGGGACAGCAGGGTGGATTATGACACTGCCTCTGGTGACTTCTTTGTCATTTCTGTAAATGAAATGGAGACACAACCTTGTGCTGCAGCTTTGTACTGTAACACTCAGCAGGGTGCCTGACTGTACATGGAGGATTGCCACATCGTGTGCGTTGCGTTTGTGCGTGCGTGCATGAGTGCGTTTGTGTGTGCGTGCGTGTGTGTCAGCGAGAAGGGACAGCAGGGGTAAGATGAAGCATGTGTGCAGAAGCGCCTGCGGGATGCATCCGAATGTCCGTCCACAGACACAACAGGTGGTGGTATGTCGTGCAGACAGATGCTGAGGGAAGATATGTTGGTCTTTTCCGTCCGGAGTTGCAGCTGCGGCGGCGGAATCCATCACAGAGGAGTGTCTCAGTTTCTTTCCCGTTACGCCTTTCAGTCCGTTGGCGATGCTGTTAGCGGCTGCGCTGCCGTCAATTATTACATTTTCTGGGTAATGAATTATACTCGACTCGAGCCTTAATTGTTAGAGTTGCTCCACAGGACATAGTACAATCTCATTTTATTAGTGGCCAAGCCCTGTAAGGGGCTTGTAAGCCACTATTGAGTTTGGTGTTTCTATTATTATTATTCTTCCGCCACTTTTTCTGTAGGCCTACTGGCTTGACCGTGCAGTCGCTTTTTACGAAACTCGGTTATGGTAGAGGGCTATGCCAAACGGCAAAAACACAAAACGAGAGCCCGTTTCAACATACTGCTTGGTCAGAAGAACTACCCGTAATATGAATATTTCACTCCACTTATGTATTTTTTCTTCTTTTTTGAGTACCACAACAGGGAGGCTCACCGGGGACGTGCAGAGAATGTTAGAGAGACATTTCTAATAGGGCCTTTGGTGAAAATATTGACGATAGCAGACCTCCATAGCTGCAACGCGTTGTGAGCTTGGAGGTCGGCTATTTTCAGTTCTTGATATCACACTAAACTAAGCATAATCAAGTGAATATTGGAGATGTGGCGTAACAGCATGGATTTCTACACAGAGAGAGAGCAATTATTTCAGCATAAGATGCTGCATTCATGTTCAGGAGAGTTTGGAAAAGGTAATTCTTTGTGCTGAACCAATAACTGTAATGTCACCAGCACAGCATGTCTATCTTGACATACAAACATGTTTAAAATGTATTTATTTCACCCCTTTGTGCCAGGGAAACATACAGTACATCTTCATTATAAGAAATAACTGTTCAGAATCTACAGCTGGGTAGGCTGCAGATAACCAATACACCAACATAGCCAGCGCAAGTGTATGATTATCAGAACAGATACAATAACCCCCCCCCCCCCATATTTGCAGTGATCTGAAGGGTTAAGTGGGGGGAGGAATTGGCCAGTTTCATTCTATTGTTGGTCTCTCCCTGAATCTCACTCTGATTGGGCCATCAGGGCCCTTTGTCAGTATTTAACAAGAGTTTGTTCTGCTTTGTACCACTTGAATCTCTGCTAGCTGAGAGCTGAACTTCTGCTTTCTGCACTAGCTGAAGCTGTCAGATATTTTGTGCTAGTATCAGTCTAGTGGGGCAGGTTTTGAGTTATGGCTTTACTACAAACAATGAAAGCCTTGGTCAACCAGAGACTATCTGCAGCTGCTGAAGAGATATTTGGGATTGTTGAAAGAATCCTAGCAGAGTACCAGGAAGAAACTTCCCATTACAAGCAAGACATCGACCGCCAACAGAGACTACTGGATACACAGAGAGCAGGTTGGTAAGAAAAAAAGACAAAATAAATGTAATGTAATCTGGATTTAAATAGTTTCCACATTATTTTGTTATTATTTTGTTGTCTTCTGGAAGGCATTCCCCCGGATTAGAGTTCGGAAAGCTGCATGTGAATGAATTCTCAGGCGAAAAGTTTGGTGCTCGGAGACAGTGTGGACCAGCCTTTAAATCAAAATACAGCCCAAAAGTGTAGTAACATTCAAACATGTTAATGGCTTTATTATGTTTCATATTTTTGCCTAGACTTCCTGCACTTCCCAGTGTGTAGAGAGGAGGTATTCCCTGAGCAGCAGGAGAGGACCTCCAGAGTGGTACGGGAGGAACCAGAGGTCCCACAGATTAAAGAGGAACAGGAGGAGCTACTTCAAAGATCGGAGGATGCTGATGCTTTAACGTTGAAATTACTAACAGTGAAAAGTGAAGATTATGATGAAAACATGACAGACTACATGCACCTCCCTTTGTGTAAAGAGGACGTTTCCTCTGAACAGCAGGAGTGGACCCCTGGTCTAGTACCAGAAGAACCGGAGCCTCCACAGATGAAAGAGGAACACAATGAGCTACTTCAAAGGCAAGAGGAGAAAGGTGGGTCAACATTGGCATCACTATCGGTGAAACGTGAGGATACTGATGAAAACTTAGAGACAGAGCCTTTAGCCAACACCTCGTCTCAACAAATGGAAACACAAGCTTATGTAGAGGACTGTGGAACATCACAACCAACTAGTGGTTGTCAGATCCTATCACCGCACGGTTCAGAATCTGACACTGAAGACAGTGATGACTGGGATTGGGCTGAGACCAGGGATGGTTTAAACACACTGGAATCACACAAGACACACACTGTCGGAGGAAAGAGCGACCAGCTGTTCCGTGACATCAAATCACCAAAGCAAAGCCACACAGAGAAGAAATGTTTTAGTTGCATAGATTGTGGCAAAATGTTTAAACAAAAGATACACCTGAAAACTCATACAATGATTCATACAGGGGAAAGGCCCTTTACTTGTACAATTTGTGAGAAATGCTTTAGTCGAAAGAGTGATCTAAAATCACACATGACATCTCATACAAGGGAAAGGCCCTACACATGTACAGTCTGTGGCAAAGGCTGTAGTCGAAAGGTTGATCTAAAATCACACATGATGTCTCACACAGGGGAAAAACCCTTTACTTGTCCAGTTTGTGGCAAAGGCTGTAATCATAGTGGTCAGCTGAACCGCCATATGAGGACTCATACTGGGGACAAGCCCTTTACATGTGCATGTGGTTTGGTGCATTTTAACCAAGCTTCTTAGCACACGTTTTGGATTGCCAATGCATTATCAACAGCCGTCAGAGCAGAGGAATTCTAGGAATGTCTACGCCAGAGACGGAGTAATGTGCCTTTTTTGGATCTCAATGAATATCTATGAGAGGCCGTGGAAGGCGCATAACGAAGTCGCTGGCGGCCGCCGACGCGGGGTTCTGACAAAAAGTCAACAAGTGCCTTCTTCGGAGTGAGAATATGTTGCATTGTTTTTTAAACTAAATATCCCCTGGGTCAAAATGACCCACCAACAGAACCAAGGTGAAGTGAATCCCAACAGAACTTAAGGGTTAAGGGGGAAGATTTACATATTTTGACATAAATGTAAGGTGCTGTAAAGTAACAATGTAATTCAGGGGGTGCCGTGGATGAAAAAGTTATTTCACAGGGGTGAACCTGAGCCATAAAATGTTTGAGAACGACAGTGAGAAAATCCACTTTACAGCTGCATGAGCACTCGTTGCTTCAGCAGTTCAAAGTGTTCACGCACAGCTTGGCAAAGCCAGCGACGTACGAGGCAGCTGTGTAGCTGGTACAGACAAGTCGCTCTCGCCTCCTGACCACACACACACACACTGGCGGTTGGCTTGGCAGACTAACTAACAGTAGTCAGGCACCCACCCAACGCGCCTTCTGACCAGATTGTTGGCCAATATGCATTAGAGTGACGGGGGAAAAGTGTGCCAGATTAATGCCGGTGAGTTTGATTGAACGTTAACACCTGTGCGTTTGATAGAATGTTCAAAATAATAACTTACACACCAGCAAATTGATTGCACAACGACAGAATGATATCGTATCACTGTTATCCAGAAAAAAAGAAGATGACTTATTTAAGAATTAGCTTTGGAACAGGACACATGCTGATTGACACTTGAGAAGTCGGTGATGAGAGGTAAACAACTGTATCACATGAGGCAGATTACGTGATCGCCATCTGGTACATAATTGTGGAAAATAAGACTGAAACGGTAAACAACAAGAGGAGGAACAAGCTAAAGACAGATTAGTTTGACATCATGAATAAAACAAAAAAAATGACAAATGTATTTCATTCGTTTAAGAGATGTTGGATAATAAATGGCTAAAATAGAATTTACTAATCTATAATCCACAGTGCAAAGTGGCTGCTTGTCACTCGGTTGAAATGTTTTAACAATCTTTTGTCTATTATTAATGTTGATTTGTTGATACATAAGAAAATAAGAGGACATGTTTTGTTGACATGTATTACAGGTGATACACCATGCATTTAAAAAGTATTTATGTCATATTGTTTATGTCCTCAAAACGTTTTTCAAAAGGTTTGAGGCTAAATTACCACTCCTGAATAGAGAGCCTCTCTCATTTTTGAATGGCTCTCAGAGCATTTCAGCTGCAGTACCACCTTTGGCCTGAAGAAATTCTTTTTTTTTTTTTTTTGTGATGACGTCACAATCGGCAGATGACGTCACAATCGGCAGCAAATCTGAACAGCCTGTTTTGAGAACCCGTGGGATACTTTTAACCTTCGCCTTCTCAAAACCAGAGACACATCGGTCTGAAATGGGACTTTGTGAGGATAGAAGGTGCTAGTGGGACCCCAAAAAAAGGTTTTAAAATAGGAAAAGTGAAATTTCACGGTGTATCACCTTTAATATGTTATGCTCTGTTGATGAATTGAATACATACTGGAAACAAGTCCTCAGGCCTTTTTGTGTTAAATCCTTTTAGCCCAAGTAGGAGAGGAGAGGAGAGGAGAGGAGAGGAGAGGAGAGGAGAGGAGCGAAGCACAGAGCAGATAAAAGGAGGGGACAGCAGGGTGGATTATGACACTGCCTCTGGTGACTTCTTTGTCATTTCTGTAAATGAAATGGAGACACAACCTTGTGCTGCAGCTTTGTACTGTAACACTCAGCAGGGTGCCTGACTGTACATGGAGGATTGCCACATCGTGTGCGTTGCGTTTGTGCGTGCGTGCATGAGTGCGTTTGTGTGTGCGTGCGTGTGTGTCAGCGAGAAGGGACAGCAGGGGTAAGATGAAGCATGTGTGCAGAAGCGCCTGCGGGATGCATCCGAATGTCCGTCCACAGACACAACAGGTGGTGGTATGTCGTGCAGACAGATGCTGAGGGAAGATATGTTGGTCTTTTCCGTCCGGAGTTGCAGCTGCGGCGGCGGAATCCATCACAGAGGAGTGTCTCAGTTTCTTTCCCGTTACGCCTTTCAGTCCGTTGGCGATGCTGTTAGCGGCTGCGCTGCCGTCAATTATTACATTTTCTGGGTAATGAATTATACTCGACTCGAGCCTTAATTGTTAGAGTTGCTCCACAGGACATAGTACAATCTCATTTTATTAGTGGCCAAGCCCTGTAAGGGGCTTGTAAGCCACTATTGAGTTTGGTGTTTCTATTATTATTATTCTTCCGCCACTTTTTCTGTAGGCCTACTGGCTTGACCGTGCAGTCGCTTTTTACGAAACTCGGTTATGGTAGAGGGCTATGCCAAACGGCAAAAACACAAAACGAGAGCCCGTTTCAACATACTGCTTGGTCAGAAGAACTACCCGTAATATGAATATTTCACTCCACTTATGTATTTTTTCTTCTTTTTTGAGTACCACAACAGGGAGGCTCACCGGGGACGTGCAGAGAATGTTAGAGAGACATTTCTAATAGGGCCTTTGGTGAAAATATTGACGATAGCAGACCTCCATAGCTGCAACGCGTTGTGAGCTTGGAGGTCGGCTATTTTCAGTTCTTGATATCACACTAAACTAAGCATAATCAAGTGAATATTGGAGATGTGGCGTAACAGCATGGATTTCTACACAGAGAGAGAGCAATTATTTCAGCATAAGATGCTGCATTCATGTTCAGGAGAGTTTGGAAAAGGTAATTCTTTGGCCTTCAGGTATGGCATGGAAAGAGGGCATTTGCATGATTTCTTTCACCATAGTAAAAACTGCATTCATGGTTTGGATAGGGCACTTTTTACAGACGGGTAAAAGGGCTGGGGACTCAAGCCCCCCTTGATGTCTATGTGTGCTCGTGCCTGGGGCTCACAGTACCAACAATGGTACCGAAGGTTGAGAACCACTGTTGTAGTAGCACACGCACACACACACACCAACACACACATACACGCACACACACACACACACACACACACACACACACACACACACACACACACACACACACACACACACACATGCGCGCACGTGAACACACACGCGCGCGCACACACATCACACACACACACACACACACACACACACACACACACACATGCGCGACCGCGCACGCACACACACACACACACACACACACACACACACACACACACACACACACACACACACACACATGCGCACGTACGCATACAACCAGCATTGTACAGGAGTTGCATGAATGAAAAGATTGCACGCTGATGTGTCAGTCATAATTTATTCACATGACATCATCACACCTTAGAGGGAAAGTACATGAGGAGAGAAGTACCCACAGAGTCACACCACAGCACATCATTTGACAGTTGGAACCAGGAGGAAATGTTCCTTGAAAGTGATCTATTGAGCAATATGCACGAGAGGGTGGTTATTGGCACGCTAGCGTTGCTGCAGGAACGAAGCAACAGTCACGTTCCATAGGCAGGGCTATTGTCTTGCGTGTTTTTTTAAGGGTAATTGTTGCATAATATACTGTAATATTACAATATTGCGATTAAGCAACAATTACCCTTAAAAAGACATGTCAACTCATTTCATTCTAATTAATATATTCAATAGAAATGCCAGATTTCAACACTATATGTCCCTGAACTTCTCATGAAAACTGCTAGTGTAGCCGTTACGTTTGTGTTTATTCCAAGGACCCCCTTAACTCAGAGTACAAATTTAACAAAATGCACCCATAAGGGTCCCTACGGGTCTGTATACACAGTGAGTTACAGACCTGGAAGGGTCCATTTTGAACCCTTCAGGATCCTCAGGATCCCCCCAGGAGGAAGTGGCTAATGTTGCTCAGAAAAGGCAAGTCAGGACCTCCAAGATGGTAAATGTTGCCTTTATCCAAGGCGCATTACATTCACTCATTCACACACAACCTGCTCACCGGGAGCAACTAGGGGTTCAGAGTCTCAAGGACACTTCAACACTAACTCTGGGGGAGCCCGGGATCGAACTGGGAACCCTATGGGAACCCTCCGTGTTCTAAGACGGCAACTCTCCCCCTGATTCCGGATAAGTAGTTGAAGACGGACGTATGGACGATGACGTAGTTCCCAAAGTCCCTATACTCTGGGTTCTACTGGTTGCCGAGGGAGTTCTGACGTGTGCTCAATAACTGGAGTCCAAACCTCTCTATTAGAGTTGGTAAATCATATATATATTATATATTTATTCTCTGTAGCAAGTCCTATAGTTTGCGATTGTAGTGGGACGCGGAAGCGGGATTGAACCTGGGACTCCCACTCGCCAGTCCAACGCACAACCAGTCGTGCTAATGGGGCTGAGCCCGATTAGCAGGGCTGTTGTCGCTTTTTCATGGCTGGTACTAACTGTACCGGGCTACAATCACCCCCCTGATCTTTGGAGCGCGCCCTCATGCTTCACACTTCACGCCACGGACCGCCGCACACGACATGGACCTGTCCCTCACGTGAGGATATCAAGCTCCTCTCAGGCTCTCATCTGTTCTGTCTCTCAAGTTTCCTTGTTGCAGTGTCTAATAAATTTGCATACGGGACTTTGTGGCATTGTTTTTTGGCCTTGACGTTTCCGTGAGAAGCAATGAACAATGTGTAGCTTGTAGTGTGTGTGTTGTTTCCTCATTATTCCATCTGCATTCCTTAGACTTTCTCACCCACAGTGATTATCTGTTCATCTTAATGGAAAGCACAGCTATTCAAGCTACCTTGTCAAACATACAACTAGTTCAGCTGGTATAGAACGTAATCTCCTCCTGACCTTAAGTAACACTGTCCTTCCAAAAGCCAGCAGTCTCAATAAAAAAAATCGCACCCGTGCGAAGTGAGCGGTGCAAACTAATTCCTGCAAGGGCGCCTGCGCGAATCAGTGTTGATAGGCATGCATGGCAATATTCTTTTTGTTGTGTATGATGTCAGTCTAGAGGTCTGCTCAGACTATATAAGGTTTTCGTGTGTCCTGACCTTTACACCGGCTCATATTGAACAAAACCCAGGATTCGAAACAGCAACCATAGTCTGCGAGGGTAATGTAGTGTGGTCGCTGTCTTGAATCCTGGGTGGTGGTCGATTTGTGCCAGAAAGGTCCAGGATATGTGGTTGGTCAGACTTTTCCCTCTAACTTTGACTGACGGCCAACGCGAAGAAGTGCTGGGTTGCCTCTTGGAAACAGATTATGTCGGTTACACCATCAGGAGTATATTATGCGCAACATACCAGCCAGGTTTGTTAGTATCCTTGACCAGACCAAAGGCTAATAACAATTTATCGTGCACATTTATGTGTCACCAGAAACTCCATTTGGAGTAGCCGAGATGCAGGAGAAACTCCTAAATGTCGCTGTCTGAAAACAGATAGAGCCAAATAGAGCTTCTTGTGAGTTATAAAGCAAGGAGGAGACAGAGAGAGAACAGACAGGAGGTCAGACAAACAGCCTGGCCATTAACAGCCTGGTGGCAGTCAAAGAGTGAATAGAAGAGAAAAATCAGAATTCTCTTTCACCCTGTCAAACACTTCTACCACATCCTGATGAGGCGTGAGCAGGTGCTGAAGGTGTGTGCCAACCACACCATCTCCCAGGCCATGGAGCTCAAACCCATGAGATCATCAGCCAAGGCCTTGGTCTGGACCGCCAAAGACTACTCAGAGGGCGAGGGCCAAGTAGAACAGCTGTCAGCTATGTTCAAGACCACTGACTTGACTGAATCTTTCAAGAAGACCTTCTGTAAGTGCCCGAAGAGCATGGACCAGCAGGCTCCGGAAACACAGACACTGGGCAAGAATACAAAAGAACCACAGACCCTTGTCAAGGAGATTCCAGAACCACAGACCTTGAGTCAGGATGTTCTAGAAAAAAAGATCCTTCTTCAAGATGGTGCAGAACGACAGAGGCCAGAAGATGCATATTCTAGTTTGTCAAGATCTGTTCGTCAACAAATTCAATGGCTTAAAAGGGTGAACCAATCAGGTGCCTCCGTGTCTATGACATCACTTTTTTATAACGTATCTTCTGCGGCCTAAACGCGTTCTAAATCAGAGTGAACCAATCAGGTGCCTCTGTGCCTATGAAATCATGGACAAATGAACAGAATCAAAGTGTTTCATTGGTCTAGTTAACTCATGTTATCATCATTAGTGACAGCATAATTTTTTTTTTTTTTTCAAAAGCTGTTTATTTGTATTTTAAACTTGTATTAGTTGGCTATCATTTATAACCTGTAAGATTTTCCACAGTCTGTCTAAAAGTGTGGTTATTTTATCGCTTATCAATGATATTCATCTAATACAATTTTGAAATTCAAAGTCAATGGCCTAAAGTGTGAACCAATTGGGTGCCTCCCTGTCTGTGACATAATATTTTCTGTGGCCTAAACGCGTTCTAAATCAGGGTGAACCAATCGGGTGCCTCTGTGACTATGACAACAGAATCGAAGTGTTTCATTGATGTCATTAGTGACATCATCATTTTTTTCAAAAGCTGTTTATTTGTATTTTAAACTTGTAATAGTTGCCTATCATTTATAACCTGTAAGATTTTCCACAGTCTGTCTAAAAGTGTGGTTATTTTATCGCTTGTAAGTGATATCCATCTAATACAATTTTGAAATTCAAGGTTAGCACCGCTCAATAATTTTTTATGACGTAATTTACGCGGCCTAAACGCGTTCTAAATCAGGGTGAACCAATCGGGTGCCTCTGTGACTATGACATCATGGACAGATCAACAGAATCGAAGTGTTTCATTGGTCTAGCGAACTCATGTCATCATCATTTGTGACATCATAGTTTTGGTAAAAAAGCGGTCTATAGGAGCGGTTAGCACCGCTCAAAAAACAATATTTGTTGCGACCGTAGGTCGCACTTTACTATCAGAACTGTCACAGCTTGTCCGTGTCTGTCCGGACGGGTATCGCCTGACACAGTGGTTCCCCTGACACATCACTGTGACATCACAGGTGACATCACAGTGATGTCAGATACTCAGAGCAGGGACCTCCATATATGGGCATAAAGGGATTCTGTTAGGGATCTCCATATATGGGCATAAACAGGATTGTATCACAGAGACAGGGATCTCCATATATGGGCATAAAAGGGATTGTATGTATGATGTCAGATGTCATAGACGTCATAGGACTTTCACATAACAAATAACTGAGTAAGAATGTTTGGGGTCTCACAGCAATATATCCATATACAGTAAATGGATCTCCATATATGGGTACCAGGGGTCTCCATATATGGGTAACTGGTCCGATATACATCACTGGCCAGATGGCCAAGACATGGCGCCCTTAGGCGTCTTACTGGTAATACTATAAATCATATATTTCAGGTCGAGACCCAAACACAAAAGGTCAGCGCGTGTCGACCATATAAACCAAGAACAACAGTTTGCCTTCCTCCTTGCCAACATCAGGCATGGATAGCAACAAAATTGTTGCTCAACTATCTGAATAATGTAAAACAGCAAACTCTGCACGCTGTGTGGTGTGTTGCAACTACTAGTTCTGTTCTAACTTTTTTTTTAACACTGTGAAAACACTGAATTACTTTGCTGTCACAATTAAAAAATTATTTGCATACACAGAGTACTGAAATTACACCAACTTTCACTGACTATACTGTACAAGTTAAGCATTTCCTGTTATGCCACCAATAGCGTATAGATCTAAAACAGATATGTTGTCTGATTACTAATAATAGCCTATAGACCCTGGTTTTGTATACTTTCAAAAATGTATATATTTTTACATTTTATACATTATGCATAATGGGTACTTTGACTTAGGCTATATTCTGGTGTCAATACTTTGATAGTTTTGATTACCAGACCTTTACTTGGAACATTGTGTTTCTACATTGCAGTATCTTTTACCTAAGTAAAAATATTTGAGTACCACTGCCTCCAACCTAAAGGTGTGCTAACCACATCAAATTTAAGATGCCTTGGCATTAAACTGTTGTGACACTGCATTCAGTTGACATGGCCTTCATTCATCATCACTCATCATTGTGTAATTAAATCTGTTTTGTTTCCTTGTGTCTCATGAATTTGCATCGTTTTTTATCCTTGACGTTTCCGTGAGAAGCATTTAGCATGTGGGTGGATTATGAAACAAATGCAGTGTGAACACACACACACACACACACACACACACACACACACACACACACACACACACACACACACACACACACACGCGCGAACGAACCGGGGATCCCCACCCTGACAAGCACTTGGAATTGTAGGAGTTGAGACATCACATTTTATTTGACTCCACAGATAAACTTTGTGAAAATCTAAAAGCTCACAGTTCCTCACACAGAGAGTTGTACTGTGAACTTGTAGATTGTAGCTATTTTCATATTTTTTGGCCCCTTATATTATTTGACAATCTGGCCAATGTTTGACCTGTTTTTAAAAGTATAGTTTTTTATTACTTTTCATGCAGTAATTTAATTAATAGTATTAAACAGGTCTTGAAAGTCCTTAAATTGTTTATTCACAGTCAACCGGGGACCCCACAAAATCATTTGGGGGTCCCAACCCACAAGTTGAGAACCACTGGTCAAGGATACATCCCAAATAGGTAAACTCTTCTTTGCTAAAGGTTATCAGATGTCATCTTGACATTGGAAACACAATCAGTCATAATAATATAAGTTGTATTGTATTTACATAAAGATCTTGGATAAAATGGCATTGTATTCATTTAAACAAAGTTGCATAGTGCAGCGTTAATGTAACTTTCCATCACCAAGCATTTCCTGATAGACATAAAGGGGATTGCCCTTCATCCTCCCTGCAGGTTTGTTGTCAGGTGACAGCTCTGTCTCCGCTTATAAAAGGCCTTTACCATTCCATGCTCTGTGTCAGTGTGAGCAAAGTTACCCAACAAGTGCATAGAGAACTCAGAAATCCTCACAATGGCAAAAACTCACATTCTGATCCTCTTTACCTGGACACTTTTGCAGGCTGCCAGCGTCTGCGACACCGCCAACACCTGCGTCGCAGTCAGGGCATGTGACAACGCCCAAAACATCAAATCTCTGGAATCCAAAACGGACAAGCTCCAGGCTTCCCTGGATTCTATGGCGAAACAGAACGCAGGTACAGTAAGCGCTGCCAATCAGATAGCTTGAGTGAATTGTCTTGTTGATATGAATCCTGAATGCACCAAACAATATGATCTGACAATCACCATCCAATTCAATATCTCTAAAATGTAATTTTAGTTTAGTTTTAAGCTGTGTAGATCATTTTGTGCTCACTGTGCAGTGGGGCTTTGACACAAAGCATTCATTGAAGCCTTTTTACTGGATATGTCTTTTATTGGATTTCTTAATGTGTCCACAGATCTCACGTCACAGCTGCAAGATCTCAAGAGAGATGGTAAGTTAAGAGTGATAAACAATAACGTTAGAGTGTTGCCTTGTTACAAATAATTAAATAAACTAGAAAAAATGCTCCTTGGAGCACAGGTCTCCACCAGGCCAGGTAGTGGAAGTTAATCTTAGCCAATCAGGATGAAATATGAAAAATTTGACAGTTTTGTCTTAGTGACATGACAGAGATAATGTGTGCCGATTTGAGTGATGTTTTTGGACAGAATCTGAATGAGTAATATCAAAAGATGTGTTGGCAAAGGTTGGCCTCCTGGTGGCGCTATAACAGCCCAATATGAAGTTTCACAGCAATCTGATGCTGTGTTCATGATTTGAGGCATTTTATTCCAAACGGGACACTCATTTTAATTTTAGGAAATTTCCACTGAGGATGAATAACAAATATTCATCTATACACACTCAGATGACATTGAAGTGATAATTTAAGGACTTTTCAGACCTGTATAAAAACAATTAAATAAATAAATACAAATGCTGAATCAAAGGTAATTAACAAATTGTTAAAAAATTGGCCAAATTGACAATTAATAAGAAATGGTCAAAAAACAATCTACTCAAGCTTGTAGATATGCTATTTTCACAACTGACTTTAAAATACAGCGAGAAACTAAAGCACAAGCGACCACCTTCGACCTTCGACCTCAGAAACCTCAAGAGAGATAAGTTAAGAGAGATATGCCTTGTTATAAATAATCAAATGAATTATATGAATCTGTTTGGACAATTTGAATGATAGTGAATAATTGAACTGATTCATGATTAAACAGAAAATGTCAAAATAAATGTAGTGAAATGATGAGACATTGCAAAGTTTTTTCCCTGATTTCTTTCTCTTTTGTTCTCAGTGGGTCTGAAAGTGGCCTTTTCAGCATCGTTTGCAGGGACGTCTGCTGTGACCGTTGGACGTGGTTCACCCCAAACCATCGTGTTCAAGAATGTCTTCTTCAACAACGGCGACGCCTACACCCCGCACACAGGTACTGAGAGCCTCAGAGAACTGGTCGTTAAAAAATACATCTTTCCTCAAAAATGACTTAGGCCCCCAAAAAGAAGAAGAAATACATAAGTGAAGTGAAATATTTCTACTATATCTTCTGACCAAGCATTTGGTTGAAATAGGCTCTCCAGCTGTGCTGAAATGAACATGCCAGCACACCTAGTCGTTAATAGAAGATTAGAGAGGGGCGCCCGCTTGCCTAGTGGTCAAGGCGCATACCACATACTAGGCTATGATGCCTGCGTTGCCGGTTCGATTCCTGATGACGACCTTTGCCACTTGTCATTCCCCATCTCTCTCCCCGTTTCCTGTCAGTCTACTAACTATCCTATCAAATAAAGGCATAAAAAGCCCCAAAACAAATCTAAAATAAATACAAAAATAGAAGATTAGAGAACAGATTAACTTATTAAATGCCCACGTGGCGCCCACGCGCCATTCGCTTTGATGTTTACGTGTGCCCATCGACGCGTTTGACGCGTTGTACAGTATAAACTATACTGTACTGTAGCTACTGTACTTGGCTACCGCGGTGATGAAACAAACTCCATTTCCCAAAATGCAGCGCAAAATCACGTGACCAGGACGTGCTGTCTGTCTCGTTGACTTCCTGTTTAGCGGCTGCACAAAAATGCAGTTTTCTCCGGATTCTTTTCCTTTTTTTCTTTTTTTCTCAAAACGGCGGCCTCTTCTACCGGCCGTAACACAAACGCTGTGGCTTAGAATTGATAAAAAACGGTCCTGACTGAAAGAAAAGATTTTAGCGAAATGAACAGGACATGCTTGGATTACATTTACTCGGATTACTTTTCTCGCCAGTACTTTGAAGGTAGGTAAAATGGCGGGTTGCCATGGGCACCAGCAAATTAAATGTTGAATAATTCTGGGCACCCGATGTGTTAATCATGTTAGAAATATCATCAGTTGTGCCTCTGACTGGACCACCTTCAATAGGCTAAGTAGCTATGCTAGCACAGTTTGCACAGGAAGTGCACAGACAGTTGCAAACTTTAACCGATGACCCGATCATAAAATGATTGGATTAGGAATACCAAAAAGAAAAGAAAAAAAAACACTCCATTAATAGAAGGAATAAATTGGCCTCCTGTGTCAACTTTGCATAGGGTAGGTCTACACACATGCATGTTAACATCAGTTATTATGGTGGTACAAACATGGAGACATATTTTCTGAGGTGGTTGGTGAAAAAAGGTTTAAAGGAGTCATCCAGACCAAAACACAAATAGGGTTAAATCTGCCTTTTATCATACCCCTTCATACCTGCTTTAGTCGATTTTTTTCATAGCTGCCCCTGTTGCTAGATTTCGGCTGCCCCTGTTGCTAGATTTCGCAGGCTCTCTCATAACTAACACAGTGGATTGTCCTTAGGCTAGTGCGGTCATTTCTTGAGCTTCAAAGTTAGTATTTTTTTATTGGATTGCGTTTACACAACGTCCTGAGATCAACCAAACCGCTGTTTTCACCTCACAGGCACCCTTACTTGTCAAACGGCTTCTGCTCTGCACCAGAGCAGGGAGAGGAGAGGCTAGAAAGGGAGGGAGGGGTCTGTTTGACAAGTAAGGGTGCCTGTGAGGTCAAAACAGCGGTGTGGTTCGTCTCAGGACGTTGTGTACACAATCCAATAAAGAAATACTAACTTTGAAGCTCAAGAAATGACCGCACTAGCCTAAGGACAATCCACTGTGTTAGTTATGAGAGAGCCCGCGAAATCTAGCAACAGGGGCAGCCGAAATCTAGCAACAGGGGCAGCTATGAAAAAAATCGACTAAAGCAGGTATGAAGGGGTATGATAAAAGGCAGATTTAAGCCTATATGTGTTTTGGTCTGGATGTCTCCTTTAAGTGGTTAAACCTTAAATGTCTGAAAGTACACATTGACATGAATCCATCAGAGAGAAAAAATAATGTATGTGTCACCTTCTTAAACTAATGGCATAAGATTAGTTTAAGAAGGTGACACATCAATTATTTCCTTTTTTTCTCTGATGGATTCATATCAATGTGTACTTTCAGACATTTGACCACTTAAACCGTCAATACCATAGAGGTAATATTTAATGCTCCACCCCCAGCTATTCATTTCAATGAAAGTTGCTCAGTGGTGTTTGAAGCACCCGGAAGCACGTGCAGTAGTTTAACTGCACGTGCTTCCGGGTGCTTCACACTCGCTGGTGAGCTTGTAGATCTTCCATTCCCCCCAAGAATAGGGATGCAAGGGTTCAAGTGGTTATTGTAAAAAATAACACAGAAAACATTGTTTGGTGTTCAAGTGGTTCGTGTAAAACCACTTGAGTGTACAGCAGCCTACCGTCAAAGTTTTGCTAAAGGGTTTTATTCCCCCCGTTGAAGGGGGGCAATTGTTTCCATTGTCTGTTATTATTGTATTCAATTCATCTGTAAGACATAGAACAGACCGGGCTCTAATGATTCCATGTTGTGTCTCTCAGGAATATTCTCTGCCCCCCTGAAGGGGGCGTACCAGTTCACCTTCAGAACGCGGGGCACCGGTTCTTACTACTCCGGGGCCAAGCTGGTGAAGAACGGTCAGCCTCAAGTCAGCACCTATCAGCATATTGGACGGGACGAAGGCACCAGCCAAGCAGTGATTCTGTCACTCAATGCCAAAGACACAGTGAATGTGATCACTTTGGGGAGCAGTTATCGAGTATATGATGATAGTAACCACCACACTACTTTCAGTGGCTTCCTGCTCTTCCCACTGTAGACGTTCTGTAATGTAGACCTAAGGGTTCTCAACCAGTTCAGGACATGACCCCCCATAAATAAATAAAATTATCATATTTTAACCATTTGGACCCCCTTCCCTCCTGGGAGTCCCCAAGCTAAATTAATTACTATAGCATGAAGATCAATTTAACCCCTTCAAACCTATACCGTATATACACTGGGTATTTATAAAATAGCTGATCTACAAGCTCACAATGTGTCACATTACAAGCTTGTCGATGTTCATGTTTCTGAATGCTCATGTGTATTTTCAGATGATAAAATCATATTAATGTGAATGGTTTTGACGACACAGCTCATGTGTATTTTCAGATAATAAAATCATATTAATGTGGGGGTCGTTGACATGAAGAAGTGTGAGAACCACTGGTGTGTAGATGAACACAGGAGAAAGTGTAGAAAAGAAGAAAAGATTTTTTTTTTTTTTTTTTTTTTTTGGTGCAGATAAAACACCTTCTATCCAACAAGTAGCGAAGCCTTTCCCACATTTCATTTATAATTAGGCCTACTCTTAAAGGAGTATTTCACTTGTTCCCCCTCTAAAACATGATGATCAGGTATTATGATTATAGGCTACTAGGAGGAAGATATATAAAAAAAAGAACAAAAAATAATTAAGTAGTATTTATGATTTTAACCATTCTGGTGAATGATAATTGTCCTAATGCCGCGATTTATTTATATATCTATATTTTGTGAAGTTCAACAGATTGGAACTTTAAAACAGGTGAAATGTCCCTTTAATTGACCTTACCTATAGAATGGTCTTGATTGTATCCTATATAGTTCATGTCCTGCTGGTTGTTTGGCTCTTTCATTAAAGTACATTATTCTGCTGTATTTTCCTTCTAAATAAATCATCC
This sequence comes from Nannobrachium achirus, assembly GCF_963921795.1. Taxonomy (NCBI): domain Eukaryota; kingdom Metazoa; phylum Chordata; class Actinopteri; order Myctophiformes; family Myctophidae; genus Nannobrachium; species Nannobrachium achirus. Next base: position 14,698,279 of record NC_137812.1, read on the forward strand.
ACTGAGCATTTAACTTGTGTGGCCTGGCTCTCTTCAATCAATCTTACATGTTTAGGTTCATATTCTGATACTGTATATTACCAATTAGTAGCCCGGGCGTTTATTATGCAAAATCGATGTGTCAATGGCGAGGTGATTTTGGGTGGTAGGGCTAATGTAAAGCCCAGGATTCTAATTCGGGTATCACGTGTGGAAGTCCAATATCTTAACCATTGATCCAAAGGGATATCCCTATGGACTAGACTTGAGAGGCCATCGGGCTGAGTCAGTGAGTCACTCTGCTACATTAAGAAATCTATCATACTATGCTACCCATATTTCACCCTGCAGTAACAGCATCATGTACGGTAATATTCTAACCATAGTTCACCCTGCAGCAACATTCCAGATACCAAGTTACAGCAATGACACTAATATAGGCCTACTATACTTTGTTATAGCAAGAGCTCCACAAGAACAGAAGTGCCCACAACAAACAGGGGTTCCACTGCTCCAGTGAACATTATGTTTGTATGTGCAGATAACTATCATTATTGGTGGTGTTGACAATACTCGTAATTGGGATTAATACAATCCTAAATATAGGGTCACACAAGAATAGCATCCACTTTTTAAACAAAATATAAAACCAGAACCAGACAACTAATGAAAATGTTTGATTATTGCAGCTTGAGGTCTAATGCAGGCAGCTTAGAAGCCAGTGGTACAGTCAGTCAGTCAGTCAGTCAGTCAGTCTGTCTGTCTATTTCAATTCAAGCACAAGCATTCTTATAATGCCAAAGCATTACATACAGTATGATACAAAATAATCTCTGTCTCCCTTTCCATATCACTGCTTTTAAAGTGCCACTGTGCCACACAGTCACACACACACCCACACCCACACCCACACACCCTCCCTGTCTCCCTCTTCCATGCACCGTGCCACCGACACAAAATAAAGCACCAACACATTTATTATTTTAATTAAAACATTATTTTTTTAAATGATTCAATGAATATTGCAGTTTTATGCAAATTATTCTGCTGCACATGATTACACATGATTACAATAAAGCAGAGAAAAATAAAAACATAAAACATTGAAGAACATTTAAAACATTTTAAGAACAGTGTAGACTGCACGCACAGGAATTAAACAATTCAGCTAAAAGCAAGAGTAAAGAAATAGGTCTTGAGCTGTGCTTTAAAGCTATCCACATAGGCTGGCTGTCTTAGGTGTAGTGGGAGTTTATTCCAAGCTGTCGGTCCGTAGAAGCAGAACGCTGCTTCACCATATTTTTTTATGTCATATTAGGCACATCAAGGACGTCTGCACTAGACGACCTGAGGGGGCAGTTTGGAAAGTATCTATGCAGGCAGGCAGAGGTACGAAGGTGCCAGACCATTTAGAGCAAGTAAAAGTAAAATAATTTTAAAATCAATCCTAAAAACAACCGGGAGCCAGTGTAGCGACACTAAGACTGGAGTAATATGTTCTCTTATCTTAGTTTTAGTTAAAACTCTGGCTGCAGCATTTTGAACAAGTTGTAATCTGTCAGTAGTTATCTTTGGCAGACCAGAGAGAAGTGCATTGCAGTAATCAAGCCTCGAGAAAACAAAGGTGTGGATCAGCGTTTTTGCATCATCCAGCGACAGATAAGCTCTAATTCGTGCAATATTTCTAAGGTGAAAGAATGCAATCTTTGTGACATGATTAATGTGTGCATTACAATTCAATTCAGCATCAATGATCACTCCCAGGTTTTTTACAGAGGTGTTACTTTCAGGTTGCCAATAGGCCTACTAGGCGCATAGTCATACAATAGACAGATTGATGTGAGTAGATCAGGTTATAAAACATATATTGTCTGAATCTGTTTAGTTTGTCACCTTGGCATATTAAACAGGGATGCTTTTAATGGCTATCAGTTAAACTGTTAAAGGATGAGTTCACCCCCAAAATGACTTTTTCCTGTTGATTAGGCCTACTTATGCCATGGAAACTTGAGTTCAATAATATCTTTTTGTATTTGTCACTGTTAAGCGTGTAGTTTTCAGCGCTCTATGTACCAGAAATACTCGAAGTGAAATAGAGAAGAACTTGACACAGAGACATCAGCTCTGGCTGGAACTCAGTTGACACATAACTGAGGCATGGTTTATTTCACACTCATTAAATACTCAGAGTAACAAGCACTTCCGGAACAAGCACTTCAGCACTTCCGGGGCAAGCACTTCAGAATAAGAGTTCCCAGACCATCACAATAATAAATACAATAAATACAATTGAGGTCATATCTCAACACCCCCACTTGATCTCACATTGATATATATATATATATATATATATATATGTAACGGAGGTGAATCCGAACCTCCCCACCCGGCTTCGAACCCGGGTCTCCCACGCGAAAGTCCAATATCTTAACCACTAGACCAAAGAGACATCTCTTTGGTCCGGGGGAGATACTAGACTTTTGAGGCTTCAAGGCTGGGGCTGCGACTCTCTCCATCACACTCACCCCCCTTTGACCTCCTCCTATGGGGAAGCCCGAATCCGGGTCACGGCACCAATGTAACGGAGGTGAATCCGAACCTCCCCACCCGGCTTCGAACCCGGGTCTCCCACGCGAAAGTCCAATATCTTAACCACTAGACCAAAGAGACGGTGCGGGGGAGATACTAGACTTTTGAGGCTTCAAGGCTGGGGCTGCGACTCTCTCCGTCACATATACACTTTATTTTTTTTCTCTTCTTTTCTCCAACAGAGTCTCTTTCAGAGTTCACCAACACCACATTCACATTTTGGCTGCAATAAGCAAACTTAAATACACACTGCTTTCAAACAGATCACCTCAAATCACATGAATACTTTTAACACTTTTTTTTTTCTTTTATTTTGTTTAGCTTGGTTTAGCATGGACAGATTCTCAGGCACATAATCATGCATCATATCCCCCACTGCTTTCTTTCCCCCTAGCAATCTGTAGCAGTAGTCTACGTTCATCCGAACTTGATCATACACAGTTACATCATTTGATGAGGCTGGTTTCATCCTCATACTAGGAGAACGTTTAGCATGACTTTTAGCCTCTGACTGTTGCCTTCTCTGAGGTGTTACTACTACAGCCTTGGGAACCTGTGGTAGGAGTGAATGCTTTCGCCTAGACCTAGTCTGCCTCGGTAGCTCAAAACTGGCAACTGGTCTGTCTGTCTGTGTCTGTTGGTCCACACACTTAACCTTGTGCTTCTGCACCTGTCTGTAGTCATTGTAACACACATTACACTGATCAACATCAATAGTGTTCACTGTGTTCAAGTAATACAATCGGTTATAGGCGGATGTTGAACATTGTACCATCTCTACATTTGAGAACATTTTTACCTTTCGTGAAAACAACAGTAGCACCTCTGGTAGTTGCGGTTTGCACGGAAAGCACGTCCTGTGGGTATGTAGGGATGTATAATGCCTGGTTCAGTGTGGCTGTGTGGCATTGCCCTCTGCTGTCGATCAGAGTCACTTGCTTGTCTCCCCTGCGCTGTGCCACGCCACTGCATTTCGTACCATCAGCAAGCTCCATGCTGTGAGTCTTTGGCCGGAAACTGTTGTCAAATCTTGTGAATTTCTTGATGTCTGTGACGATGTGTGAAGTCGCTCCCGTATCGACCATCAGACCTGTCTGCTTGACACCATGTCCGTGTTGAACCTTCATATCACCGTCGCTCACATTGAATGAGTACTCACGACCGCCGCCGCCGCTGCTGCTGCCGCCGCCGCTGTACTCCGAGCTTCTCTGCACGTTGTCTCGCTGCTGCTGTAGTAGGTCGCACACTTTGGCTCTGTGCCCCCACTCACCACACCGGTGACACGACCCATCGAAGCGCTCAGCTCCTAGTCAGGTCCACTATGTTAAGACATGTTTATTCGTTGGATTTTTTGGGGGATTTGTAAAACTATACATTTTTGGAATCTTCAGAGCATGGGGAATCCAAAAATCTTTGTTGGCTTTTGCACAGACACCTGCAAAGCCGCCATTTTGGACGTTCAAAATGGCCGACATAAAATACATAATTTGTGCTATCTTGGCTTCTAGACAACCTAGAAACTTAATTAAACATGTCAATCCTATGTTTTCTGGGTCAAGAAATTGAATGAGTAAATGATGGGTGTAAAATGTTCCGGACCCCCACCCCCTTTCTGGGGGTTATCTATTTCGGGACCTCCCAGGACAGTACGCCAGCCAGTTAATGTCCGATTTTCATAATAGAGTTGTTTTGTAGGTTTTAAAACATCCTGAGTTCATTTATTACATGTTTAAAGCAGCCAGAATAACTTTTCTTACTTTTGGTTGGGATCTGGGACCCCCAGACAGACCCTTGAGCCTATCTCAGTAATCGCACTGCTCCTGCTCCAGAACAATGTGATCATAGTTGAAGCATAAAAGTGGTTGTAGATGGGCTCTGAAAACAAAATTGAGTAGTAGCAAATACCAGGGGTCTTCCACAGGGGGTCTGGGACCCCTGGGGGGTCCTCAGAGTTACTACAGGGGGCCCGCCAAATCTTGATAGGATCTCTTTTTTTTTTACATTTGAAACTTTGAATGGTTTTATGTATCCTGGGTTTATGTATTGTTTTATTGGTTGGTTTATTAGTATTCTCAGCATTATTTATACAATTTTTGTGTTAGACAGTTATGGTCGACAGCTGTTACTGCAGGGATTGCAATAATGAAGGTATTGCAACTTCTCACGTTGGGCGCGCAGAACAACGTGTCCATTTATTGCACTGCACTCACACTGACAACACAACACACACACCTCTTTGTTATTGTCACCCCAAAGCCCTCACCCTATCCTTAAAGAGCTCATCATGGTCAATTATGCCCAAAGAGATTCACTACAATCAGGGACGTGCTGGCCATTGGGAAAAGCGGGACTCCCGAACGGCCGGTTCATTCCTGTCCGGTCCAGGCCGGCCATTAGGAAAAACTTAAAAATAAAATGTCGGCCTTCGTTCCATTTTGGGGGCTGGGCGGCCAACAAAGTAAATCGTCACTATCGGGCAGAAACCTTGTATCTCCAAGTTTCAAATTTGTAATTATTTTCGCAAAGCAAAGCCCTGCTTCATCATACAAGGCTGTCGCACAAAAGTAGTGAAACGTTGTGTGCTTGTAGATCGGCTGTTTTCACTAGTTTAAATCAATTTTAAAATGATAAATACAAAACAAACGGTTTTGGACTTACAAGGTTTCCACCTGACAACGATGAAATATAACTCATGGACAGTAATTGGCCCACTGGCTTGTCACTTGTCATGATCTGAAATGGCAAATCTTTGAGTAGCAGCAGCGCTATAGAGAGAGATCTCTCTCTATAGCGTGCAATGAGGGCCTCTCCAACTCTTTTTGCCGGGCTGAATCAGGGGCCCAGTACGTCCCTGACTACAATACAGTAATTTCAGACATGCAGGATCTTCAATGTCCAACCTAATAGTGTTGACACAGTCTCTACCATACCGGTAGCATACCCTTGCAACCTGCTTTGGAGCCACATTTGATGAGCTCAAGTACTGCCTTTGGAGCAGGGAGGAACATACCCTCCACTCTCTGAATTCCATCTATTTTCTTCGATTGATGGAAGCTCAGGGCAATTTGTCAGGTATGACAAATCATAATATGATACCTTCATCAAGGGACATGATTTTGAGGAAGTGCACACACATGAAGAGGCTGATACCCTGATTCCTCATCAAGTCCTTGCCTCTGCTGCTTATGGTGCTTTGTGAGACATACTGTATGTGTTTGGTCACCCGACACTGATGGCCTCCTGCTGTTAATTTGCAACAGTCAAAGGTATTAAAGGTAGGAAAATATTATGGAAATCAATATATTCAAGCGTTTTCAAGTTATTCGATGTCACAAATGTCAAGGGTTCCTTGGCCTACACATTCTTTCTTGGTGCTGACGGGAAGAACATTTTGTTGGAATCTCCAAAAAAGACATTGGTCAGCACCTACTTAATTGAAGCCTGATAATGATGAAAAAGCCATTAGCAAGGGTTCCATTCCTCCTGAGCTTATTAATGGTGAGCTTCCATCAACATTGCAGTCATTGAAGCATTTTGCATGCCGTGTTTACATTTCAAAAGGTCCAACAACCCTGCGATTACTCAGATGGGAACTATTTCTGTCAAAGAACTTGGAGGGTGAGATGCTACCTCCAACTTAACTTGTGCTGCACTGCTACCATATCCTCTGTGCCAACTACGTCACAATGCAGGATAAATCATACCTGACAAATTGCCCTGAGCTTCCACCAATCAAAGTAAAAAGATGGAATTCAGAGATTGGAGATTGTTCCAGTCAGGTGTCTTGCCCTCCCTGCTCCAAAGGCAGTATGTGAGCTCAATGTAGCTTTTAAGCAGGTTGCAAGGGACGGTGCAGCTGCTCAAATAACCTGCCTTTCACTCTATGCTATGGTGGAGACTGTGTCAACACTATTAGGTTGGACATTGAAAATGACGATGATGAAGACGAATAGATCGTGCATGTCTGAAATTACTGTATTGTAGTGAATCTCTTTGGGCATAATTGACCATGGGTTCTTTAAGAAGATAGGGTGAGGGTTTTGGGTTGACAATAACAAAGAGGTGTGTGTGTGTGTGTGTGTGTGTGTGTGTGTGTGTGTGTGTGTGTGTGTGTGTGTGTGTGTGTGTGTGTGTGTGTGTGTGTGTGTGAATACTAATAAACCATCAAAGTACAATACATAACCCCAGAAAACATTACATTAAAAAAAAAAATATCCCATCAAGATTTGATGGGACTCTGAGGACCCCCCAGGGGTCCCGAACCCCCCGTGGAAGACCCCTGGTATTTACTACAACTATTTTTTGTTTTCAGAGCCCAGCTACAACAACTTTTATGCTTCAACTATGATCTAATTTAACATTGTTCTGGAACAGGAGCAGAGCGTTTACTGAGATAGGCTCAGGGGTCTGTCTAGGGGGTCCCAGGTGAGGAAAGACCCCAACCAAAAGTCAGAAGGGTTATTCAGTCTGCTTTAGAAGTGTAATAAATTAACTCAGGATGTTTAAAAACCTACAAAACAACTCTAATATTATGAAAATCGGACATTAACTGGCTGGCGTACTGTTCTGGGAGGTCCCAAAATAGATAACCTCAAGAAAGGGGGTGGGGGTCCGGAACATTTTACACCCATCATTTACTCATTCAATTCCTTGACCCAGAAAATATAGGATTGGCATGTTTAATAAAATTTCTAGGTTGTCTAGAAGCCAAGATAGCACAAATTATGTATTTTATGTCGGCCATTTTGAACGTCCAAAATGGCGGCTTTGCAGGTGTCTGTGCAAATGCCAACAAAGATTTTTGGATTCCCCATGCTCTGAAGATTCCAAAAATGTATAGTTTTACAAATCCCCAAAGAAATCCAACATAAATACATAGTGAACCTGACTATCCCCGTCGATCACCTGCACTCGCCCTCCTCACAGTCGGCCGCAACTGGGTCTTCATGACGTTGTCGCCCGCTGTTGCTGCTGCGTGCATCTTTTCAGTGTCCTCGAAACTTCTGAGCTTGGTTTTAAACTCGGGAAAAGGCACTGGCTCGTCGCTTTGTTATATATGAACAGCAAATGGTTTGAATTCTTCTGGAAGTCCTTTCAATACCATTGCCACTAACAGCCCATCACTCAATGTCTCCCCAGCATTTCTCAGGGCTGTTATAGCAGTCTCGGCGCGGATCACATAGTCAGTTACACTTTCACTCGATAACTTTTGCAGTGAAGTTAGTTCAGTATATAGACTAATGATCCGCAGCATGCTTTTACCTATGTAATAGTCTCTGAGGATTCTCAGTGCCTTGCGTCCATCATCAGCCGCCTCTCGCATAACTAGCGACAGGCTTTTGTCGTCTAGAAATTGAATCAGCTCGGAGTAGGCCAAGGCATTTTTATCCTCGCCTTCATTGTCATCATCCTCTTCTCCCGTAGGTTCATTTAGGATGGTATCCTTCAATCCTTGCAGTAGTAGATGGGCCAAAAACGTAGCCTCCCAAAGTTCATACCTCTGCTCGTCTCCGTCAAAACATAGCCTTGACCAGTGGCTGCAAGTAGTCGGGCCACCTCGTGTAGCCATGCCGTTAGCTTAGCACACCAGCAAACTTTTCACCTCGAAAATAAGTCTGGTTACGCTGGGCCCATAACCTGTTAAGCGTAGTTTTCAGCGCTCTATGTACCATAAATACTCGAAGTGAAATAGAGAAAGCTCTGGCTGGAACTCAGTTGACACATAACTGAGGCATGGTTTATTTCACACTCATTAAATACTCAGAGTAACAAGCACTTCCGGAACAAGCACTTCAGCACTTTCGGGGCAAGCGCTTCAGAATAAGAGTTCCCAGACTCTTAACAATAATACATACAATAAATACAATTGAGGTATTATCTCAACAGTCACATTCCTAAGACAAATATATATATAGTAAAGTTACCCCCATTGATTCCGGATGGGGACCCAAATGCATTACTCGTCATCCAGGTCCCCATCTGGAATCAAAGGGGTGAATTTACTGTAATATTTAGTTTTTTGTCTTAGGAATACAACAAATACTAAAAAATATGATTGAACTCAAGTCTCTATAGCATGAGTAATCAATAGAAAAAGAAAAACTATTGAACTACTCCATTAATGGTTAAACGGTTAACCATGGCCATCTCTAATGTGATAAATAAAAATACAAAAACAAATGAATGATTGTGAAATGGCAAATCTTTATGGAACAAGGAACAAGCTGAGGAAAAACATGAGAAACCAAATGTGCCTAGTAGGCCTACACATAACAGAGTCAGAGCTTAACCCTTATACACATAGTTACAGTACATACTGTACCAAGTCAACTTAACCCTTACACACATAGTTACAGTACATACTCCACAGAGTCAGAGCTTAAGGCGTTGGGGACCACACAGAGGGAAATAGAACACCTCCTTGGACAAACTATCACTATCACTATAGCTGCAAAAACATGGAAATCTACAGGCTATGGGTTCGAGGTCTGATTCAATTCAAACAGTATAATTGTTTCAGTTGTTTTCTCAATGAGTGGGCTGAAAAGTGAGAGGGAGAAGCGATATGATACATGAACAGCTTCAATATTGCAGTGTTGCATATTACTGTTACTTGACTTCAGGGTCAACATCAAACTTTAATCTGCAGTGTGTGGCCCTCAAACCATGTATTGACATTTGTCTTTGGGGAGAGCATCATCTCAGCCGTACTGCTGTATGGATCTTAAACCTGGGAGAACCTCCAATAACATCACCAATAAACTGCAGACATTCATCAACCACTGCCTAAGACTCATCCTCCGGATCTTCTAGAGGTACAGCTGTTGAGGAGAAAGTGGAGCTGGATTGGCCACACACTAAGGAACTAGACCAGGTCACCTGGTTGTGCCAGACCCGCAATGAAAACTAGTATGGCACTGAACTAACACATGAACACACAGGATTTTATAGTCTCAGCAACAAAGCGTAGTGAGCTTGTAGATCGGCTGTTTTCACTAGTATGGCACTGAACTAACACATGAACACACAGGATTTTATAGTCTCAGCAACAAAGCGTAGTGAGCTTGTAGATCGGCTGTTTTGACTAGTATGGCACTGAACTAACACATGAACACACAGGATTTTATAGGCTGAGCAGCTGGAAATGTTTGTGAGCTTGTAGATGGGCTGTTTTCACTAGTATGGCTGTGGGGCAAATGTTTTGCAGCACTGAACTAACACATGAACACACAGGAATTTATAGTCTCAGCAGCTCGTCAGCCAACTCAACTCAGCTGGTCCCGTACAGGTGACGGCACTCAAGGCAATCAGCCGAGCAAGGGAAGGGAGGGGCAGATGAGCAGTCAGAGGCAAACACAGGCACACTGAGGAAAAGAGGGACACTGAGGAAAAGAGGGACCGACCGACCGACAGACCGACAAAGCCTTATGTAGGCCGACCCCCTGGGTCTGGCAAAATAACCTGCAATAACCAAACAGGCACTAACATGGAACCCATAAGGCAAGTGGAGCGCAGAGGAAGACAACAAAAACACCTTGAGAAGGAGCACAGAGCAGGAAGTGAAAGAGAAGGGACTGAGGTGGAAACAGCTGGAGAGGATGGCCTAAGACAGACCAGGGTAGAAACCATTCATCAATGTTCCGAAAGGAATAAAAGGCCTAAGTAAGCAAGTAATCATCTCAAATGCCAATAGTACAATGTACAGTACCTGCCAGTCCAAGGAATCTATGACTGAAAAGAAACCATCTACAATCCAATAGTACAACCTGCCAGTCCAAGGAATCTATGACTGAAAATAAACCATCTACAATTGCAGATGACTAATTTGGTGAGCTTTAGTGTGTATCCGTTGTGGGCAACATAGTCACCCCACAAAGTATTCAGTCACCAAGACTGCTGCTTGGTAGGTGTATATTGACCCACCTTGTAGGGCATGACCTACATGTACATCCTTTACAGAATTGTGAGGTTGCACTTGTCAATTCTGTGTGGGGAGTGATGGACTGATGGATGGACGGACGGACGGACGGACGGACAGACGGACGGACGGATAGGTGCTGACAGGGAATGATGGTCTGATGAATAGACTGACTGATGGACTAATGAACTGACGGTGACTGACTGACTAAACTATGGTACTGTACAGGGAGGCTCACCAGGGACGCGCAGAGAATGTTAGAGAGGCAGGGGCTTAAAGTTCTAATAGGGCCTTTGGTGAAAATATTAAAGATAGCAGACCTCCATAGCTACAGAGAGAGAGCAATTCATTCCGCATAAGATGCTGCATTCAAGTTCAGGAGAGTTTGGAAAAGGCAATGCTATGGCCTTCAGGTATGGCATGGAAAGAGGGCATTTGCATTTCTTTCACCATAGTAAAAACTGCATTCATGGTCTGGAGAGGGCACTTTTTACAGACGGGTAAAAGGGCAGGGGCTCAAGCCCCCTTTGATGTCTATGTGTGCACTTGCCTGGGGCTCACAGTACCAACAGTGGTACCGAAGGTACACACACACACACACACACACACACACACACACACACACACACACACACACACACACACACACACGCGCGCGCGCGCGCATGTACGCATACAACCAGCATTGTACAGGAGTTGCATGAATGAAAAGATTGCACGCTGATGTGTCAGTCATAATTTATTCACATGACATCATCACACCTTAGAGGGAAAGTACACAAGGAGAGAAGTTCCCACAGAGTCACACCACAACACATCATTAAGACAGTTGGAACCAGGAGGAAATGTTCCTTGAAAGTGATCAATTGAGCAATATGCACGAGAGGGTGTTTATTGGCACGCTAGCGTTGCTGCAGGAACGAAGCGACAGTCACATTCCATAGGCAGGGCTATTGTCTTGCGTGTTTTTTTAAGGGTAATTGTTGCATAATATAATATTACAATATTGCGATTAAGCAACAATTACCCTTAAAAAGACACGTCAACTCATTTCATTCTAATTAATATATTCGAAAGAAATGCCAGATTTCGCCACTATATGTCCCTGAACTTCTCATGAAAACTGCTAGTGTAGCCACTACGTTTGTGTTTATTCCAAGGACCCCTTAACTCAGAGTACAAATTTAACCAAATGGGTCCCTACAGGTCTTTATACACAGTGAGTTAGAGACCTGGAAGGGTCCATTTGGAACCCTTCAGGATCCTCAGGATCCCCCAGGAGGAAGTGGCTAATGTTGCTCAGAAAAGGCAAGTCTGGACCTCCAAGATGGTAAATGTTGCATTTAAACAGGGCCTTTATCCAAGGCGCTTTACATTCACTCATTCACACACAACCTGCAACTAGGGGTTCAGAGTCTCAAGGACACTTCGACACTAACTCTGGGGGAGCTCGGGATCGAACTGGGAACCCTCTGTGTTCTAAGACGGCAACTCTCCCCCTGATTCCGGATAAGCGGTTGAAGATGGACGTATGGATGATCACGTAGTGCCCAAAGTCCCTATACTCTGGGTTCTACTGGTTGCAGAGGGAGTTCTGACGTGTGCTCAATAACTGGAGTCCAAACCTATCTATTAGAGTTGGTAAATCATATATTATATATTTATTCTCTGTAGCAAGTCCTATAGTTTGCATACATTAAATAACAGTCACGCTAAACAGACAACAGTTCTATCAAACATGCACAGTCGAAAACTGTGTGCTAGTACTGGCAACACCTGCGCTTGATTAAAGTCAAGATGCCTTTGCATTAAACTGTTGTGACACTGCATTCAGTCAACTCCTGGCATGGCCTTAGTTAAAGGAGTAGTTCATCCCCAAAATTACTATATTATTGAACTCAAGTCTCCATGGCATGAGTAATCAATAGAAAATATGTTGTATATACATTTTGGGGGTGAACCCTTTAATCACTCATCATCGTCATGTGCATAAATCTGTTCTGTCTCAAGTTTCCTTGTTGCAGTGTCTTATAAATTTGCATACGGGACTTTGTGGAATAGTTTTTTATCCTTGACGTTTCCGTGAGAAGCAATGAACAATGTGTAGCTTGTAGTGTGTGTGTTGTTTCCTCATTATTCCATCTGCATTCCTTAGACTTTCTCACCCACAGTGATTATCTGTTCATCTTAATGGAAAGCACAGCTATTAAGCAAACATACAACTAGTTCAGCTGGTATAGAACGTAATCTCCTCCTGACCTCAAGTAACACTGTCCTTACAAAAGCCAGCAGTCTCAATAAAAAACAATATTTGGTGCGACCGTAGGTCGCAGTTTACTATCAGAACTGCCACAGCTTGTCCGTGTCTGTCCGGATGGGTATCGCCTGACACAATGGTTCCCCTGACACATCACTGTGACATCACAGGTGACATCACAGTGATGTCAGATACTCAGAGCAGGGATCTCCATATATGGGCATAAAAGGGATTCTGTTAGGGATATCCATATATGGGCATGAAAGGGATTGTATGTATGATGTCAGATGTCATAGATGTCATAGGACTTTCACATAACAAATAACGGAGTAAGGGCTCGAACACACTGTACGTTTTTGCGTGGTCGGCGAGTCATCAGATCGTTAGAGTGTTTCACACTGCACAAGTGACTTTCTTGAAATCGGCTTGTTGTGGTTTTCGCCGACAAGATTGATCACAGACAGATCACCGACAAGGGGTCACACACTGCCAGATATTTCACCAGGATGCATCCCCGATACATAGCCAATATTACATTTGTTTTTATTCTAATTGTGCATGAGAGCGGGCGCTAATGATTTCCCTCTCTCGATGTGGGTGCGTGCGTGCGTGTGTGTGCACGCGACACACACACACACACACACACACACACACACACACACACACACACACACACACACACGGCACACTCGCGCACCTGTTCAATGTTTTCATAATGCTGCTGCTGCACACAACATTGTGATGTGTTGGTTTTATATTGCTATGAAACAGTAGCTATATTATTATGATGAAAGTCATGAAACAGACTATTAGGCTTATTTAACAGCAATATTAGCCTACTAGTGATCTGTCCACTGGACCGCTGCGTAATAATGCCCTCTATCTCCAGTCTCCAGCTCGCGCTCCTCATGTTAAATTCTTCAACCCGCAGCCCTGCATCGGGCCCGGTAGGCTATTTAAAGTTATACCATGTAACTTTTTTTATAAAACAAATCTTAAAATTGTCCTAACTGTTAAATCGCTAAAGTTTTAGAACACCCACTCCGTTATTTTCAGCTTCTAAAGCCTTCTCTTTATATGTTTTCTATGAGCCGTGAGGGGGAGAGAATTTCGCGGCAAAATTGCGTCATCACACTACCCGGCCAATCACAGCGAGGGTTATACACTGCCGGCCAATCACAGCGGATCTTGAAGTGGGGTCGCTATGGCGGCCATATCTGTAGTCGCCCGTGTGTATCTATACTCAAAAGGTAACCTCGCCTACCAGGCAGGGTGAAGGAGTCCGTTTCTCCGGAATGCCTGAACGCACAGGAACCAGGGACCCCTCTAAAGATAGATCTCGGCGAGGTGGAGGCAGACGAGAAAAACGGCCGAAAGACGCGGACGCGACCGCGGTTTGCTATAGGGCTACTGACCATCTTACACAGTCTGTCTCTCCCCCCCCCCTCTCTCCTTTCTTTCTCTCTCCGCTCTGTGCGTCTCCATTTGAAACACAGAGAGAGACAGAGAGAGAGAGAGAGAGAGAGAGAGAGAGAGAGAGAGAGAGAGAGAGAGAGAGCGTGCGCACACTGATGCGCTGTGACAGAGTGAAAGAGCCAAATATAAAAGCTGCTAATCTAGAAACGCTCGGGAAGCTGGAATCACGCACAGATTTCCACGCAGAGGGTTTCACACACAGCGAGTAAAACCCCGGCGAGCAGTGCCCGATCTTGCGGCAAATCGTTGGTTTTGACGGCGAGCGCCAAAATTAGTCGGCCACAGCATAATCGGCTCAAAAAGTCGGGCAGTGTGTTCGAGCCCTATAAGCATGTTTGGGGTCTCACAGCAATATATACATATACAGTACATGGATCTCCATATATGGGTACCAGGGGTCTCCATATGGTCCGATACGATATACATCATTGGCCAGATGGCCTCCATGGAGACTTACTCAAGTCTCCATGGGGTGAGTAATCGATAAGAAAAAAGTCATTTTGGGGGTGAACTATTCCTTTAATGTAGGCCTAAGCTACATTCTGGTGCCAATAGGCTACTTTTTTACTTTTACCAGAGTCAATTTTGATTACCAGACCTTTACTTGGAACATTGTGTTTCTACATTGCAGTATCGATACTTTTACTCAAGTAAAACATGTGACTAGGCTACCACTGCCTCTAACCTAAAGGTGTGCTCACCTCATCAAAGATACCGTGGCATTAAACTGTTGTGACACTGCATTCCGTTGACATGGCCTTCATTCATCATCACTCATCATTGTGTAATTAAATCTGTTTTGTTTCCTTGTGTCTCATGACTTTGCATACGGGACTTTGTGGCATTGTTTTTTATCCTTGACGTTTCCGTGAGAAGCATTTAGCAAGTGGATTACGAAAAAAAAAAAAAAAAACAATACAATAATAAAATAATCATATTTGAACTGGGGCTCCCCAAAATAATCATATTTGAACTGGGGATCCCCACCCTGACAAGCACTTGGAATTGTAGGAGTTGAGACATCACATTTTATTTGACTCCACAGATAAACATTGTGAAAATAGCTGATCTAAAAGCTCACAGTTCCTCACACAGAGAGTTGTGTTGTGAACTTGTAGATTGTAGCTATTTTTTTTTTTTTTTTTGCCTTATATTATTTGACAATCTGGCCAATGTTTGACCTGTTTTTAATAGTAAAGTTTGTGTATTACTTTTCATGCAGTAATTTAATTAATAGTAAGTTAAGTATTAAACAGGTCTTAAAAGACCTTAAATTGTCTATTCACAGTCAACTGGGGACCCCACAAAATAATTTGGGGGTCCCAACCCACAAGTTGAGAACCACTGGTCAAGGATACAAATAGGTAACCTCTTCTTTGCTAAAGGTTATCAGATGTCATCTTGACCTTGGAAACATCACCAAGCATTTCCTGATAGACATAAAGGGGATTCCCTTCATCCTTCCTGCAGGTTTGTTGTCAGGTGACAGCTCTGTCTCCGCTTATAAAAGGCCTTCACCATTCCATGCTCTGTGTCAGTGTGAGCAAAGTTACCCAACAAGTGCATAGAGAACTCAGAAATCCTCACAATGGCAACAACTCACATTCTGATCCTCTTTACCTGGACACTTTTGCAGGCTGTCAGCGTCTGCGACACCGCCAACACCTGCGTCGCAGTCAGGGCATGCGACAACGCCCAAAACATCAAATCTCTGGAATCCAAAACGGACAAGCTCCAGGCTTCCCTGGATTCTATGGCGAAACAGAACGCAGGTACAGTGCAGCGCTGCCAATCAGATAGCTTGAGTGAATTGTCTTGTTGATATGAATCCTGAATGCACCAAACAATATGATCTGACAATCACCATCCAATTCAATATCTCTAAAATGTCATTTTAGTTTAGTTTTAAGCTGTGTAGATCATTTTGTGCTCACAGTGCAGTGGGGCTTTGACACAAAGCATTCATTGAAGCCTTTTTACTGGATATGTCTTTTACTGGATTTCTTAATGTGTCCACAGATCTCACGTCACAGCTGCAAGATCTCAAGAGAGATGGTAAGTTAAGAGTGATAAACAATAACGTTAGAGTGTTGCCTTGTTACAAATAATTAAATAAACTAGAAAAATGCTCCTTGGAGCACAGGTCTCCACCAGGCCAGGTAGTGGAAGTTAATCTTAGCCAATCAGGATGAAATATGGAAAAATTGGACTGGTCTGTCTTGGTGACATGACAGAGATAATGTGTGCCGATTTGAGTGATGTTTGGACAGAATCTGAATGAGTAATATCAAAAGATGTGTTGGCAAAGGTTGGCCTCCTGGTGGCGCTATAACAGCCCAATGTGAAGTTTTACAGCAATCTGATGCTGTGTTCATGATTTGAGGCATTTTTTCACTCACTCATTCATTCACTCATTTTAATTTTAGGAAATTTCCACTGAGGATGAATAGCAAACACTCATCTATACACACTACACAGTATGCTTAGATGACAGTGAAGTGATAATTTACTTTTCAGACCTTTATTAAAAAAAAAAGTATAAAAAGGTATTAAATAAATAAATACAAATACTGAATCAAAGGTAATTAACAAATTGTTAAAAATTGGCCAAATTGACAATTAATACGAAATGGGCAAAAAAAACTCTACTCAAGCTTGTAGATCTGCTATTTTCAGAACTGACTTTAAAACACAGCGAGAAACTAAAGCATAACTGACCACCTTCGATAAAGACCTCAGAAACCTCAAGAGAGATAAGTTAAGAGTGATGCCTTGTTATAAATAATCAAATGAATTATATGAATCTGTTTGGACTATTTGAATGATACTGAATTATTGAAATGATTCATGATTAAACAAAAATGTCAAAATAAATGTAGTGAAATGATGAGACATTGCAATGTTTTCTCCCTGATTTCTTTCTCTTTTGTTCTCAGTTGGTCTGAAAGTGGCCTTTTCAGCATCGTTTGCAGTAACGTCTGCTGTGTCCGTTGGACTTGGTTCACCCCAAACCATCGTGTTCAAGAATGTCTTCTTCAACAACGGCGACGCCTACAACAAGTACACAGGTACTGAGAGCCTCAGAAAACTGATCTTTAACCTTTGTCAGGAGCTGACTTAGACAAAAATATAAGAAAAATACATTAGGCCCCCAAAAATAAGAAGAAATACATAAGTGAAGTGAAATATTTATACTAGATCTTCTGACCAAGCATTTGGTTGAAATAGGTTCTCCAGCTGTGCTGAAATGAGCATGCCAGAACATCTAGTTGTTAGATAGAAGATTAGAGAACAGATTAATCATGTTTAGGCCAGTCAATCTAAGCTATTAAAGGGCCTGACCCAAAAGAAATTGCAATAGTAATCATTCAGGGTTTTTTATGATCCTTAGAGTCATCCAAAAACATGTTAAAAGTTTCCCATTATATTCTTAGTGGATCAAGGTAAATTCAGGGGCTTCACGTTTGGGTCCCTTCACTTACTATACGGGAAAAAAAGACCCCCCCAAAAAATGTCTTTAAGTAGCATGTGAGGGGTCTAACTAGGGTTTTTTCATGATTCTGAATCCATTGCAAGCATTTGTTTTGCACGAAAAACATTCCTCGGGCTACAAACGGACCCACAAAATATGGTTTAGTGATGGTTCAAGATTAGTTAAGAAGGTGACACATCAACATTTTTTTTTTAATTATTCATGTCAATGTGTACTTTCAGACATCTAACCACGTAAAACAGCAATACCATAGAGGTAATATACTGTATAATGCCCCTCCCCAGCTATTCATTTCAATGATAGTTGCTCAGTGGCATTTGAAGCACCTGCAATCACGTGCAGTAGTTTAACTGCACTCCCAGATTTGACCACCAGCCTAAGGCTGCTCCAATGCCGTGGTTCTGGGGGCTTGTTCAATACTTTGCAAACGTTACCTTTGTCTCTGGTTCACTCTTTATTCCCTTCAAACCAAACCTCGAAAAATAGACAATCTACAAGCTCACACTTGCTTTTGAGCTTGTAGATCTGCCATTCCCCCGAAGAATAGGGATGCAATGCAAGCTTGGGTTCAAGTGGTTATTGTATAAAACAACAAATTGTGGTGTTCAAGTGGTTTGTCTAAAACCACTTGAGTGTACAGTATAGTAGCCCAGGGGTTCCCAAAACTTTTTGGCTCAGGGCACCCCTACAAATACTTTTTTCATCCGAGACACCCCTACATTATCTTAATGAATGTATAATTTTTCACTCATGGCACCTTATATTTATGGCAAATTTTAGCGAGGAAAACATTGAGATAATGGCTATTTTAGTTAGAACTGACTAGAGATTTAAAAATTAAGTTTAAAATTATCCTAAATAGTTGTTTTTAATAATTGTCCAAATAAATTCAAAATATTATCAAATTATCTCGCGGCACCCCAGGGTGCCCCTTCACCCACTTTGAAAACCCATGCAGTAGACTACTATCAAAGCTATGCTAAATGGTTTTATTCCTCCCGTGGAAGGGGGGCAATTGTTTCCATTGTGCTCCATTACTATTGTATTCAATTCATCAGTAAGACATAGAACAGACCGGGCTCTAATGATTCCATGTTGTGTCTCTCAGGAATATTCTCTGCCCCCCTGAAGGGGGCGTACCAGTTCACCTTCAGAACGCGGGGCATCAGTTCTTACTACTCCGGGGCCAAGCTGGTGAAGAACGGTCAGACTCAAGTCAGCACCTGGCAACATAAGGGACGGGACGAAGGCACCGGCGGAGCAGTGATTCTGTCACTCAATGCCAAAGACACAGTGAATGTGATCACTTTGGGGAGCAGTTATCAAGTATATGATGATAGTAACCACCACACTACTTTCAGTGGCTTCCTGCTCTTCCCACTGTAGACGTTCTGTACTGTAGACCAAGGGTTCTCAACCTGTTCAGGACATGACCCCCCATAAATAAATAAAATAAAATAATAATGATCATATTTGAACCATATTTGGACCCCCTTCCCTCCCGGGAGACCCCAAGCTAAATTAAATACTATACTCAAGATCAATTTAACTCCTTCAATACCATATATACACTGGGTATTTATAAAATAGCTGATCTACAAGCTCACAATGCGTCATATTACGAGCTTGTCGATGTTCACATTTCTGAATGCTCATGTGTATTTTCAGATGATAAAAGCATATTATTGTGAATGGTTTTAACGACACAGCTCATGTGTATTTTCAGATGATAAAATCATATTAATGTGGGGGTCGTTGACATGAAGAAGTGTGAGAACCACTGGTGTGTGCAGAATGCAGATGAATACAGGAAAGAATAGAAAAGAATGATTTTTTTCCAGGTGCAGATAAAACACCTTCTATCCAACAAGTAGCGAAGCCTTTCTCGCATTTCATTTATAATTACTCTTAAAGGAGTATTTCACTTTAAAACACGTCTGTGTTTCACCCCAGGCCTGCCATGATTTTTCCCCCCTCTAAAACATGATGATCAGGTATTGTGTTTTGAAGTGAAATGTCCCTTTAATTGACCGTACCTATAATAGAATGGTCTTGATTTTATCCTATATAGTTCATATAGTTTGTATATCCTATACAGTACATTATTCTGCTGTATTTTCCTTCTAAATAAATCATCCACTGAGCATTTAACTTGTGTGGCCTGCCTCCCTTCAATCAAACATGTTTAGGTTCATATTCTGATACCGTATATTTCCCAATTAGTAACCCGGGCGTTTATTATGCAAAATCGATGTGGACCCCTGGCGTCAAAAAGATACCAGGTCAGTGGCGACTCTTGGTGATTTTGGGTGGTAGGGCTAATTTAACGCCCAGGATTCGAACTCGGGTATCCCGTGTGGAAGTCCAATTTTTTTTGATTCAAAGGGATATCCCTATGGACTGAGGGAGATACTAGACTTATTACCCTAGCTGTCAAAGATTTTCCTAGCGAAACTGAATTTCAGTCTTTGTGAGATGTGTTACTAGACACCTTTACAAACACATTGGTGAAGAATGTTTTTGGTAAGGAATTTATTCCAGGATTTGACACTATTTCTAAAGATATCCATAGGTCTCCAAAATGGCCACCACTTACATACACCTTACCCTTAAAGGGGCAACGCTACAGAATACAGATGCATAGACTGTCAGTGGTTGGTGTTGCAACTCTAGATTCAACATTTGTTAAACAATCCAGAGTTGCAATTTGTATTTGTGTATCAATGTCTGTTTCTACATTCTACAATTGTGGTATATTGATACTTTTTTATTTAAAGTTAAAAAAAAAGGTCTCCGCCAGGTCAGGTAGGTTATTTTGTGCCAGCAATGGACACAACATAGCGTTTTAATTGTTTGTGCTCTGTTGTCTTCTTGCTGCAGACAGTTACAGTATAATATAATATAATATAATATGTTTACATGTCAACATAGTTGGGGCGAATCCGATACTTCCGTGACCACGAGAGCAAATGGCCGTTTCTCAGTGGTTTTGTCAACTATGAAGGTTAAATAACAAATTGAGCTCCCATGTCCCTCGCAAAAATGCGGGCAAAATGTTTGACAGCTAGCCTAGGGTAATTTTCAGTCACATTCACTTACTACCGGTATACACTATACTTTAAAGGAAAAAATGATTCCCAAAAAATCTGCTTTAAGTGGGATGTGAGGGGTCAAACAAGGGTTTTTTAATTATGCTGAATCCATTGCAAGCATTTGTTTTGCACGAAAAACTTCCTTGGGCTAAAAACGGCCAACAAAACTATGGTTTAATGAGTCATCACTTTTCACAGTCTTTTGGGGTCCGCCCCAACTAAACATGTCTTATATGCTGCAGTTACAGTATATATAATATGTTTACATGTCAACATGTCTTATTGCTGCAGTTACATATATAATATGTTTACATGTCAACATGTCTTCTTGCTGCAGTTACAGTATATACATTATACAATATAGTCGAGTAAAAGAACGATATTTGGATCCAAGATGTAGTGGAGTAGAAGTAAAAGTATTGGAAATTGGAAATACTCAAGTAAAGTACGACCATACCTCAAAATTGTACTTAACTCATACCCTGCCAAAAAAAACGTTCTCTTTTTAACTAAAAAAAAACAAACAGTGTACTAGGCATGATCGCGATCGCGAAATTGCATGTTTAACCCCCATACCAACCCCATCTTTCAAACATGGCAGCCATGTTTGTTTACATTTGAAGAAAACATTAGGGCTGCCTTCTCCTGAATGCCTGAACGGATTTCCAAGCAGATTTTTTTGTTTGAAAGCTGTGAAAAGCATGCACATGCATAGTGCATGATCTGTGCACGAATTTGTGCACCAACGTGCACACTATTTTCTTAACCCTTTGTTGGCGAAACGGCAATATAAGAGGTCCCACTTTAAATATGGCACCGACTGAGTTAAGTACAGTACTTAAGTAAATGTACTTAGTTACTTTACACCACTGCCGGCGCTATCTCCACTGATCCAAGCGAGAACGCCCGGGTCAATAGTCCCCCGTCTGAAACGGCATTTCTACCGTCAACAAATTGATGTCTGCTCATTGAACAGCTATGGTGCCTGAAATTGGTGACCTGTGCTGCATGTGGAGATAATGTGACCCCAGTGGATACAGGTTTAATCTTCGAGATTAATCTGATCCGATGTCCGTAAAATTAAAATCAGCTCGTTCAGTCACACAAGACACACGTGGAATAATAAATGTTGATTGGATTTCGTGCAGCCTCTGCTCCTCATGGAAATCACGTAACAGCTAGAGACCACCGGAGACCACAGGTCACCGGTTTCCGTATGACTACAGTAGCAACCAACATGACGAATGAGACTCTGGTTTTGTTATAACCCGTATCTCATCGTGATCATGCTTTAGCAAAGACCAGGCAAGTTCAGTTATGGAGGAGAATCTCGCCATCGTGTGTCTTGGGTGAGAGAGAGATTCACCGTATGCATCTATATAAATATTAAATGTAATGTTGGCTGCCAACAACCAAAAACTAAAAACAAGACAAGGCTTTAACCCTGACACACAAAGGGAGGCAGCAAAAGGGATTTGCTGTGAAATTGGACAGACTCAAATGGAATTTTCGTTGGGACTCGGGAGTCAGAATGTATTTATTCGTTTGGCTGGGTGTGGATGGGTCTATGTCAGTGGAAATGTGTGTGCGTGTCCGTCCTTGTCGTCTGCTCCCCAGAGTTAGTGCAGTTTGATCAACATGGACACCATATGGCGAGGCTAATGATTAATGTTTATCTGGCCGAGGCCAGGACACACA